>NC_079533.1:14788325-15145826 GCF_003711565.1 Takifugu flavidus
TCGCAACTTTAAATGGTGCATCGTCACACTGAAGATACAACACTCACCTTATTTTCCAGCTATTTTGTTCTGATGTTGGGACCACAACACTGAATCTGAACTCCCAGTCTTGAAGAGGACGGACCAGAGAAGCAGGTTCAGGACAGGCTGCAGCTCTGGCAAACATAGAGTCAGCATGACAGCTGTAAACACGATAATGGGGGGAGGGAGCCAGAACTGAGGGACAAGGACGTGCATGGAAATCACGGCTAAGAGGGAGGTTTGCATTGGACCCACATTAAGAAAACAAATGGAGCTGAGCAGCCTGTTTACACGGGTAGCTTATGTGTGGCTAATGTATGAGGCAGCAGCAAATGCGCCGCCTGAATCAACCATCCCATCCCTCACATGTGCTGCATCTATGGAGGTCCAGGCCTTTTCCACTGACAAATGACGCCAAGTTGAACCTAAACACAATCAATAATTTGCAATGGAGCAGCTAGTTTTTCACCTCTATCGTCTTCGGGCTGCTTCGCCATCTGTGTTTCATCGGGGCCTCTTGAAAAGAGCTAAAGGCAGTAAAGCGACTTGGATCAGCACACGGTCATGTGATCAGAGGAAAAGAGCTGTTTGCTGGTGGTTTGTGTTTTTAAAAGGGTGTCTTGTTCTGCTAACTGGATGCAGCGTGGCCTGAGGCGTCGCTGCTTTGCTTTCTAGCATCATTCAGTGACGAGCAGGTGAACTACAGCAGCTGAGACGAGCCACCGGCCAAAGCACAGAGCCACTTAGATGATGATATGAGACATTTTCAAGGATTCTATTTGCCATTTACAGATCAAAAACAAATACAGAGTGCTTAGAATAGAATTGTTGTACTCTGGCTGAGTTGAAACATGAAACATGCTATTGTCCTGCATTATTTGCTATTTTTTGACTGGCTGGCCTTTTCTTTGCCACATACCGTAATTCAGTCTCCTGATTCAGTCTTCGGTCTTCAGGGCCAGATGGTTTGATGCAGAAAGTGGTTTGTCCTTCCCAGCAATTGATGTGTTTTGATGTAAAAAGACAAATTTGTCCACAGTGAGGGTCAATCAAAGAAGGATCATCAGCGGGACATGACGAATGAGGCCCATTTATGCTCCGAAACAATACTGAGGATCTAGTTAGAGCCAGTGAATTTCTCACTGGAAATGATCAGTTAACAAAAATTTGCTGGGTACCAAAATAAGTGATGCGAGGAAGTAAAGAGAGATCAGTATTACCTACTTTCATGATTCTAGGGAAGGGAGGAATTGAGAAATAAGTCTTTGCTGGAAGATTTGTACCAAAAATTAATACTAAAGAATCCTCCCAAGGATCCCAGAGTCCCACTGCTACAGTCCTCTCCATCTGTCCCTTTGACTTTAAAGAACATTTATGGCTGAGACCCTAATTTGGCAGCAAAATCCAAGCAAACACCAATTAATTATCAAAATGACATCACAATATATGATAGTATAGATAAAAGCACACTCACCCTTCAAAACCCAATTCAACGAACTCAAGGTTTCTCAAGGATGCTCTCTAAATGGAGGCGAATGCGGAGAACAGTCGGGCAGAAGAACTTAATTATTTGAGTGCAATCAAAGTCATAAAAGTTCCTTCTTAGCACTCAGAAATCTTCTGGAAAATGAGTTCTAAAAGCTTCTATTTCCGGCTGCTAAAACCGAATGGAGACTTCAGATATGCTAGCAGTCGGAGTTCTTCAAACCTGTTAAACGCACAGGTACCCGACATTCTGCCTCATTTTCAGAGCCGACATACGTCAGGAGAATACGTCCACGCTGCCTGCACACGCAGCCATAAAAGCCTTTCATTCCCTCTGATTTTCTTTGGGACCGAAGAGACAGAAACTGAATTAATCAAAAACAGCATCGCTGCTAAAAATGGAACACGACTGATGCACGTGCGCACGCAGGAAGACGAGACGTATCCCTCACGACGGAGTAAACAGGAATCCAGAGATCACAATGAGACACTCCAGCTGCTCTTTTTATTTTTGGGAAATCTTGTCATCTTGCAGATTTTCAGTTTTTTTTCAAAAGTGTTTTTCAAACTTCGGCTCCATCCTGTTCCGTCTCTCTACATGAATTCCAGTCTAGTTCAGACACCACAGCTACCAGTCACGCTGTGATCCATCCCTTTCATGTGCTTTAGAAGCCTGTAGATAGTTTTTAGAGACCTCACCTGTGGAACAACTAAAGCAGGAAATAAGGAGAATAAGCAGGTTGTAGATCAAAAACCAGATAAATTGGACACATTAAAGGGATGTTTATGACCCTCCCCTGCTGACCCTGAGGTCCCGCTGACATGCCCCACCTGCAGTTCCTGCACAGACAGCTGACGTAACCCACCTGTGCGGTGAGAGCTGGCTTCACCTGGAGCTTCTTATTCATTCTTTGACATGTTTTTGCTGCATGATGAAGGTTGCCCTCAGAATGAGTGAGAATTTGGGGAAATGATGGGGTCATCTTAAAAAGCCAGGCCGAGATGGTCCAGAAGGTATTCAATTAGGGAAAGATCCGACTAAACGTCAAAAAGTAAAAAGGGTTCACAACAGAACAGGAAAGGAAAATTAAATAGTCGACACAAAAGTAAACGTGGCGTTAATCCAGGAAGGTTAGATAACAGGTGACGAGTGAAGGAGAGGAAGCTAAAACCTTCAAACAGAATCAGAGGCAAATGAAAGCGCTGATACAGATATCAGGCACCAACCTTCATCAGTTATGGTCAGAATTAAGCCCCAGAACAGCTCCTGCGTCTTCTGTCTGAGCACCAGAACAACCCTGTTATCGCAGATAAGACTCAGAAATGAGGCTCCACGGTGCACTTATTAGGCTCTTTCCCCTTTTTGCTATTTATTCTGTTAAACAATCCTCCTCATCACACACTCTTTAAATATAGGCCTTTGTGGGCAGCGTGCTTGGACATTCAGCCACAGTTTTTGCTCAATAAGATGCATTAGTTTAATTTTGTCTTTTTTAAGGTCGGAACCGTTAATAAGACGCCGCCGCTCTTTTCGGGATGCACCTGCACTATTTTTACATCTTTACTTTTAAAAAATGTCACTACAAAAGGGACTTTTCAGAAAGTCAGAAGTAAAAATAACATTTCAAATGGAAGATCTTGCCAAGCAGCAGATGGTTTGAGTCCCAGAAAAGCTTTGCTGGTGTGTCACTTCCTCCTCTCTCTGGCTCCCAAATGGAAGTGAGAATTCTTGGAATGCAAAAAAAAAAAAAAAAACCCCATCAGAAACAAATGGAACTTATAATTGACCTCTGACCTTCAGAGAATTGATCATCATATTTGACGGGAAAATCAAAATGTCCGAAAAAGGCAGAAACAAAAACTCCCGCCTGGCTGTTTGCTGCCCCTCCTGAGGGAAGCTGGGGAGGAAATCAAGAAGCTGAACGCTGGACATCGGCCAAATGAGCATTTTCACAAAACAGCCAACGTCAGCCGGAAAACGGCAGCGACCGAGGTCCTGCGGCCCGCTCGACTGGAAGGACGTGTCCATTTCATTACATCGGCAACCGAAAGACCAGCACTCCCACGCCTCTCTGTGATGGCCCAATTAAAGTAATGCTGTCTGGCCTGATGTGGAGCCCTCATTATGCTGCAAAATGAGACAAAATGAAACCAAAATGAGGCTTTTTGTGTGTGTGACACACAAACTGCACGCTTGGCTCTAAACTGTTGCGGTTACAGCCAAGCGTACCTGTTGGCTGCCAGCTAAACCTGCAGCTCCAGCACACAGAACACTGGCTGGAACACTGGGAACCAGCAGCAGCAGCGGTAGTTATGGTGGCGGAGGGGCGGCCACGAATCTGTGCCGCAGATGTAGCATCATTATTAGACCAAGTCACTTTTTCACCATGCTAAATTATGATATAGTGCAGTATAAAACCTGTAAAAATCCCTGTTTTTCATTAGCTGCATCCGATATTTGAGTTAATAAATGGGGGTCGAGCGAATATAAAATAGGCCTTCAACATCTAATAATCACAATCTTTCAATATAATAATATAGTCCTTTATTATTATGCAGGTCCAGGGTTTCAGTGTTGCAGCGCAATTAAAAACAGGAATAATTTTGTAGCCGTGACCTGTTTTAGTAACAAAGCAGCAGAAATGAAGCCTGATATAAATATAGGTAACAGCAATAGAACATGCAATAAATCAGGAACATGGATAAAGCAGAAGGTGGAATCAGTTCTTATGATGAGAGGAGCTCCAGCATCAGTTTGCTTCTAAAATCACATGATGTAGGTCTAGAACACAGTCAAGAAGCCCAATTATAGTTACACACAAACACAACCACAATCTTCTCTCAGCCCCCACCCCCCGAGTGACCTCCACTCCATGACATTACCCCAAAGTTTGCAAATTACATCACATTAGAATTACACCTTCTCGCTCTTCTCGGGGGTTCTTTAATTTTCCAATTTAATATATTCATCTTCATCATCGCTGTCCTTGAATAAAGGTGAATTAGGCTCCAAAATGAACAATAAACTTTTATGTCTTGCCTCGGATGGCGGATGTGTTCACCTTCACCGTCTCACAGATTCAACACCGTTAGATTTGGGTGGGCAGAACCCGCCGCAGGTCACATGACCCTGCTGGAGAGCTTGTTTTTCATATCAAAGCATAATTGCCTGCGTTTTCTGCTGATGCAACTGCGACCCAATCGCCATCTGTCAGTTACCTTCCCTTCTGCCGGGTATTCAGTGCTCGTCTCTCTGCTCTGTCGGAGCCCCCCCGGCGGTCGGTTATCAGTCTCTTATTCTCTAATCTCTCGGTCCAGGAGCAGCCTCCGTGGTTTGGCTCCATGTGCCAGAGGAGTGAGGGGGCAGCTGGTTCTTTTATCGCAGCACACAACCCGGCCAGGGCGAAACGCACGCACTCCAGAGCGAGATGAAGCTGCGGCAGCACCTGCAGACGAAGGAACGTGTGCAAAGTGGACAATATTGAGGGCAAACATGTGCGTTTCAACCGGCACGAAGAGGGAAGCGCTGGAACGCCAGTGAGACAGAAGCCGTTTCCTGTTCTCCTGCCAACAGCAGCTTTAAAGCCATTTTCAGGTCAAAGGTCACGACCGACCGGCGCCCCGGCGGACGGTTGATCCAGCCCCTTCCATCAAACGTGAACGTAACGTGACGGGCGAAGCCTGAGGTGCATCGCAATAACAGAAGGCTAACACCAATATTTCCTCCCAGGTGCCGATCTTCAATTATTTACAGCCTGGTCGATCAGGCGGAGACGGCGCTCCAGTCTGGGGACGCCTTCGCGTGACGGATGGGACGGAATCGCTTAGACTCAAACGGGTCATCAGCGACCGTTTCTGCCGGTGCTCAGCCTGACACATCGATGCGTCGTGACCTGACCGGCGGCGGGCATTCATCGTCCAGGCTGCCAATAGCGTACAGAGCACGGCCGAACTGGTCCCACTAATCCCAGTGATGTATGCGATAAGCAAGGACTTGTTAGAGCAGCTGGTTAATCAGGTGTGATAATCTACTGTCTCATCAATAAGTTGATTGCTGAAGGGCCTGAAATCTGTGGTCGGCGTCTTGGCTAATGTATCGGGAGCGTTTGAGCCGGTGCCGACGCTGAAGCACAGTCGGGGGTGTTTAAAACTGGGAGCATGGCAGCGGCTCCGGCTGACAGCTACAAAAACCAAGAGAGAGATATTTGGAGGTTTGCCAAGCTAAATAATGCTTCATTAAAATCAGCCATTCTTTCCTGTTTTGGTGAAGGTGACGCTGAAAACTGGGCGGAGCCGCATCCATTTAATCCGCGCATCCAGATGCATTCATCACACTATCAAAGGATATGGCTCCTAAATCAGAGGTAAACACACAACCACGGGCAAGCAGAAGGGGCTTTGGGAACTTCTACCTCTGTGAGGACATCTTGAAAGTAAAGCGCTGTAGCCGTTTAAGCGGTCGTCTGTCTTCTGCTGTCAGTCAATATGGAAATGATGGTTTTCCGCCGCTTTATTGACGGAGCATCACAGGGGAAATAAAGGCAACGATGAGAAGAAAAAAACCTGCTTTCTGAATCCATTAGGACCGTCTGTGCCCCCGTAATGACCCTTTAAACAGGGCTTAAAAAGCTGCAGGCGGCAGTTTAAAGCACAAACAAGATGAAAAGAAGCACAATTTTACAAAAGGGAACAGATTTATGGCTGTTCCACTGAAGTCACCTTTACCAGAGTCACACGTGTGTGTGTGTGTGTGTGTGTGTGTGTGTGCTAAATGAATGAATGAATGAATAAAAGAATGAATTTGGAGTCATTCTCTGATTTGTTGTTTGGGTGTAGCATCCTGCTGGAATCACAAATGGATGCATTATTTATTTCGCTCCTCCAAACTGTCATTTGTTGGGTTCTCTCAGTGATCAGGCATCAGCCTCTTCCGTCCACAGAGGGTTTACATCATCTCCGACAGCACCCGTCTGGAAAAAAACAGACCTGACGTCCCCATGACGACCAGTGAACAAACATTGGCAAAGAAATTTAAATAAAATACACGTTGTAACTTTTAAAAAGAGCTGAAATGCTGGGAAAAACTTTCTGACGCAGAGGCCTGGTTGTACATAATACGGACAATATTTGAGTTGTACTTTGGGAAAACTAGTTTACCGGCACTGGTTTGTGATCTGCGGCGGTGCTTCGTCACAGTCTGACAGCGACGGCGTCCTCCTCACCGGGAAGTGGTCCCACTACAGCGGGACAAGAACGGCTCCGTGTCTGTGAAGAGGCTTCTAACGAGACTAAACATGCAGCACTGGATGTTCCCAGACACAGTGAGAACTCTCCATTTGTGGTTACCTAGGAGACCGGTCCATTTGACCGACTGTCTTTATAAATTGACAGTTTATGACGAGGGAAGAGCAGAAAGTGAGAGAAGACTGGCGCAGAGGAGGTTGCGCGTTCAGCTCTGAGCTCGTGCATGTTCTCCCAGTGCTTGTGTGGATTTCCTCTGGTTACACTGGTTTCCGCCCACAGCCACATTAGGGTGATTGGAGGCTCTAAATTGCTGCCCTGGATGCTAAACCAGCAACTGCTGTTGCATCAAATCAGCCTGTTGAGCTGCTGAAATCCCGCCTTCCCATTTTCTGCTCCTGTCTTGTCCCTGCTCACAGGGCTGTAATTCAGTCGTTAGCCTTGAACTGTCATTACCCACCCTGAAAATCATTCTTTTCCAGCCCCCTTATTTGCCCACATTTGAATGTACCAATGAGCAAAGTGGATGACTGCAAAGAGCAAAACCGGAGTGAGTGGACTAGAATGGAGCCCCAATAAAAGTGGTTCTATAACACTATAGGATGTTATTAGGCCTAATTCAGCCCGTCTCTGTTTACCTCTCTGGAACCAGCCTTCACTCTCCTTAAAGCCGTTAGATTAGCGGCTGATTAATTTACAAAGGTGCCATGGAGGGAAAATAAGTTTGAAATGTGGAGGTTTGCGGGGAGAGACGATGGGGAGGATTTGTGTGGGGGGGAGTTTGGCTTGAAAATCAATATGTTTGGCTGGATGGATGTGATTGCTGCTTAGAGCGGATGAGGAAGGGTGCCAAAGAGAAATGGAGAAACACGGCGGAGGATGGACAGAAAGGGCGGTCCAGGAGGAAATCATCAGAGTGGTGGAGGAATGGCGGCGGAGGTGGGAGGAACAGATGCAGCCACGCTTTTGCTCGCTCGTGGATCCGGGTGGAAAACGTGTGAAACAAACTCAAGGTTCTGCACAATTAGCAGGAGGGACACTCAGACTCTGTCTTCAGCTGTGCTTCCTCAATCGTCCCTCTCGGAGACAACTGGGACTGCCACAAAGACGGCCTGCTTGGCATCACCGGCAGGGCTGATAGAAGGCAGCAAAACAAGGAGTTTTAAAGGAAGCAAACACTGAAGGAGATAAAATGAAGACCAGAGGGAGACCGGAGGAGAAGGAGAGCTCCAATCCTAAAAGATCTGCTCTCATGGTTCAGAATTGTTTGTCAGCACAGGACAGGAAGAGTTTTATAAAAGAGCCGAGCTGGAGGAGCTTCTGAGTGACGATCACGCAGTCACGAAAGACTGGGATGGCTGACCTTCTAGAACTTTCTTTCATCTGCACTCAGCCAGACTGACCTCTTGGTTCTTGGTCTTAGCATTAGTTCTTAGCATCTGTTATGAGGTCATCTATAGACAGGTGTGTGTTTTTCAGAATCCAGTCCAGTCAAGTGAAAGTGAACCCTGATCACAGTATCAAAACACCTCAAAGATGATAAAGGCAAAATAAGTAAATTTGAAAGAATCGGAGCAGTCCAGGAGCTGTGAAGACATCTGTTCACAAAATGGACTTCAGTTCTAAAATACTGATTTAATTCTGCATCATAGCGCAAAAGCTTTGCTTTAAATATAATGCTGACATTGTTTCGATGCAAAATGTAGAAAAGGTAGCTTGGACAAGCTTTAAACAGTGAATGTATGAAGGAATTTGGACACTTGGGGTGCCTCAACAACAGTCCAATAGCATTATAATGTAGCCTCGCTAATGAAGGACGAGCTCACTGGTGAGACGGCAACACCGGGTCAATACTTGCAGTCAATACTCATTTTCAGAGAATCTCGAATTCACTGTTCAAAGCAAACAATAAGCATCAGCATTCTGTACTCAAGGATGCATTGATCCATAATGACAGCTTCCATATAAGTCTGGCTCTCTGCTGAAGCAACACCTGCAAACCAAACAGGAAGCGTTTAAATTGGTCCTGTTTCATAAGTTTTATTTATTTATTTTTTATTTATAAGTTTTATAAATGTTTCTGCGCAACGCATTTCCAGTCTCATTTCGAAGTTTGGGAATAGTATTGTTATGTGGTACCATTATAAAGGAAGACGCTCCTCACTTTTTGTTCGTGTCTTACCTTGAACCTCAAAAACTTATTATTGGAGTGTGAGTTTTACAACACGAGTCTCTTTAAAAGCATGCTGGTTAGGCAGTCCGGATGATTCTCCTTACTGAGCCCTTGGAGATTTTCCTAGTAAACCAAAGCACCTTTGTAGAAATGGCGCATATAGAACAGCTCTGCTTCGGCTCCATTCGTGCACTCCATGCCACATGAATTACCACTTCTTAACCTTTCATGGCATTAAGAAAGGGCACTTTCACACATAAATTGTGCCCTGAGTCCTCTACCTGCTCTTTATCAGCAGAGAAAAGAAAGCCGGCGCAGCCTCCGAGTTCCATTATGGGAACGTTTTGGACTCTACAGCTCATATTAGTGATTTAATGCAGAGATTTTAAATGCATGAAGCATTTCCATATTATTACTGGAATTAAATCAACACTCTTCGTGCCAGAAAATGTGCCTCATGTAAATATTAACCCAGCTGATTGAAAGACGGTGTGTGTACAGTAGATGTGTTTAGTTTTGTTTCTTGTTGCCATCAACTGTTGCACTGCAACATTGCAATCATAAATGTTGTCTCACTGTTATTTTACACTTATATCTTTAAATATGTTTTTCTTTCTGCTACATGCTGTGTAGCCTTACATCACCATTTAATAGTGGTTTCTTGACTCATGATATTGATTTCAAACAGGGTCATATTATGTTCCAAAGGAAAAAAAAAGAAAATTGTGTTTTTTCATTTCCAGAAGGGTAACATGTTAGCTTGGCTAAAGCCGCAGGAGGAGAAATAATTACACACATTTATCTGTTTAATCAGCAGGAAAACAAGCAGTGGTGCGCAGCTAACCGCAGCTCAGCCCAGTTAAAAACAACATTGTCACATTAGGCAGAAACAGAGGTGACGAGCAAACAGTGGCGGTTAGCCGCTGACATTTAGATTATGAAACTGAATTGTAAATAAGGTGCTGCAAAGATCTAACAGTTCAGGAAAACCCATTCAGTATATCCCAGTAGATTTTGTGCAGTCTCACCAGTCACAGCTCGTCCTGGACAAACAAAACGTCGATCGTGACAGTTCGTCATTCGTTACTGGATCATCTGACTGTCTCTTGGGGTCTATACAAGCTGCCCCTCTTGTTTTGCCCCCGATGGCCTTTGACACCAAAGTGGCAGCAGATTTGCGGCTTCACCCTGACCTCTGACACACCATGAATGGACCCATTTTTAAACCCATCAAGCATCTTCCTAATCCAACATTTGCATTTGACACATCTGCATGGGTGTGAGAATGACTGTGGGTTAATTGAAGATTAACCAGACTGTGCGGGAGTGGACCTGACCCCAGGATGATCGGATGTCTCTAATCCTCCTTTTTTTAACTCCTGTAAGAGGGAAGCTCATTCCTCCCGCGTCCTCTCCATCTATAACGCCCCGATTTGTGACAATTCAATCTGTTCAGCGTCACCCTGCATGAATTATGGATGAACCCGGGCACCTCTGAATGTGGCGGGGATTTAAGCTCAATAAGTGCTCCTGCTTATGTCACAGGCTCAGCGAGGATTTGAAAGTGGTTCCGTAAAATCAAGGTAATTCGCCTGACATCAAAATAGCAAAAATGTCAGTATTAATATCCACTGATAGCAGACCACGGATTCTCTCACCGCTGCACTGAAAACCATTAGTGGAGCTCATCCAGAATGGACCGGCCGGGCCGTGACTTCACTGAAAACCAATTACTGAAATACTATTTGCCGCTAATGTAGTGAGCTGTGAAATCTGCCCTCGTAGGTCAAACAAACAGAACATGTTCAACCAGCCTATTTAGAAAATTATCAGATGCTTGCAGCGGTGCATTCTAATAATGAGCAATTACAGTAAGAGAGAGGATGACTGTAGAAATCTGTTGTAGGGAGGGGGGAGGAGTGTCACGTTAAAATTACAGTCACGTTGCAGAGACAAAATCAAATGGTTTACATTTATTCTTCTCTCTGTTCTTTAATGCAGCTCTAGATTTAGATGTGTATCTATGATTTTTGAAAGGGGAAAAACTTTTAAAGAACATCAAGTTGGGAAACATTAAGAATTACGCAGGAAAGACCACTTATTACCTTTCAAAACAAAAGTATTGACCGGAGGATGCGACACATTCATAATTACTATATAACAATGGTAATTACACATATGAAAACATGCAGCCAGAAATATGGCACGCATTTAATGAACAATAAACATGAAAAACACGGAATTTCTTGAAAACGCTAGATCATTACGCTGTATGGTTTATTTTGGTTTATTTTTTAAGGTTTTAACGTGGGTTTGCTTTAAAAAAATGATTAAATCTGTGGTTTCTATTAAAAATGTAGTGTCAATATGCATTTGCATCTGGCTCTTGCCACCAGAATAAATAAGCACCAGTCTAATGATGGATTGACAAAAAAAATTCACACTCAAAGTCCACAGAGTGACCCAACTGTCCATTTTCCATTGTAGCAACTCTTTGGATTCTTCTTTGTTACACTGCTAAACTACATCTGCTGTTATAGGTTATATTTGTAACTGATTGTCATTTATTCAGCATAACTCAGTTTTAATTAGACATAATATGTCACCACAGCACAGAATGAAAACGTGGCTTCAGTCTATTGTAATTGTTATTTTCTTTATTTTCCCAAACTCTTTTGTAGTTTTTTGGTTCATAAGTAGCGTTGTTGCCTATAAATTAATATCACGTGGATCACCGCGTCTCATTGCATATTTGACTAATTACTTTACCGACGCGCTTTTTCTGTCGCTCCTCTTATTTTGAAATCCTCGAGCGGATGTGGAATGGGTGCACGTGCCCAGCTCCCCTGTACTCGCGCGGGCGGCCGGTGGCCGCCGTCACTCCGGTAGTTGCTCTCGCCGAGAGAAGAGCGGAGTCGCAAGCGTCACTCACATCCTCCGGGGACATGAGGCGGAGAGAGAAGCGGCTGCTGCAGGTCGCCGGGCTGCTCTTGGCGGCTCTGCTTTTCCTCCCCAATGTCGGACTCTGGTCCTTGTACCGGGACCGGGCGTTCTACAACTCGCCCAACACGGACGGACCGGGCGGCATCCTCCCGTTACAGGTAAGAAGAGCGCGTCGGGTTAAACTGGGCTTCATTCACGGGGATTCCACTAAAACCAGTAAACCCACCGTCAGCACCGGTGTTATGCTTCCCACCGCTGAAGCTCCAGCCGCGGGGACACAGAGCCCCATCCCGGCAGAGAGGCTCTGAGGTTCGGGCGCGGAGCAGCAAGAAGAGGCGTCTCAGCCCCGGTGGCTGGTTAAAAAGTACGATTTAAATAGTTCGCTGAAGTGGGTTTATTCACGGGAGCAGAAATTGTGACAATTTCAACAGTAACAGGAAAGTTTCAGTATTTACTCGCTCCAGCTTGTGAACTTTTAACACACATTTCCCAACATTTCTTATCTAGTAGTAATCATTCAATTAAAAATCACGATGACGTAATTAGCAGCGTGTCTTAAAGCCGCCTCACATCGTTAATTTGCCGCCCTAAAGTCAAAGCAGCTCTTTAAATCTAGACAGATTTTCCATTGGGGGCTGAATAAAGTGCTCTTGTGTGTCTCTCACACTTGTGACTTCCCCATTAGAGGATCATCATCAGGTTGTCTGCGGGTGTTGGAATGAGATCTGGAGAGATGCACTATGAACAGAGTCACGCGGCCACGTTGACACCTCAAAATAAGGTCAGCGTGATAAAGTGGCGCGGGGCACCAGCAGGTCGCAGGTGGCAGATTAAAGCATGTGAGGATCTGCCTGCACTTCTTCCCCCATCAGGTTCCCTCTTAGTGACATTTGCTTCGATTTCATCCTTTCTCTGCGCCGATAACCCAAGATGAGAGACCCGCAGCTTACAACCCCGACGGAGGGGTCGGAGGGATGACTGAATCAACGCCGGGGCTGCTTTCTGCTTAGGAACCGCAGATAACATCTTGCTTACTGCAACCCCCATCAAAATTGATTTCTTCTATTCATTTTCCAGTATTGGACCCCTCAGCCGTTCATCCCAGAGAGAAGCGCAGGTTTTATACGGCAAATTATAACATATTCAGCATCATTAAGAAGTCTCCGGTGTTTTGTGATGCAGAACAAATCTCATTTCTTCCTGCGAGTACAGTTTGTATAGATTGCCCCCTCACGTCCCTCTAGATCTCACAATAATAAAGCTAATTACATAATGTGTCTTAATTTGCGAGTTCGATTGAAGCGGCGTGCCCTGGTGAATATTATGAGGGAGGGAGATTTATATTCTCTGCCGTGTGGCAGTTTAAAGGAGGCTTTGCTCGGTCGTTGCAGGATCGTTTCCGCTCCTTTCGCGTTTTATAGTCGTTAGCGCAGAACGAGCTGATGTGAGGCTTTAAAACTTGAGAGTTTCTTGATGCAAAGCAGGAGGAAAGCACGCATGTGTGTTTGCGCTCCCAGTGGGCCGTTACGGCTTCACCGAAGTAGATAAAAATCAATATCCCATTCAGGGTTTTCCCCCATGCGTCTTGTTAGAGATGGATATTTTGTTTCCATCCGCCCCTCTGGTGAATTCTGTCTGCTTTAGTCGTGCGTACAGTCTGAATCATTAAATTATAATCCTCAGATTAAACACAAACAGAACCAGCTCGGCTCTCTTTCATACGCTGCTTTATCAGGAGCATCCATCAGTTGTTTATTTACTCAGCTGACGTTTCTCGCTCTCCTCTTTTCCATTCGTTCCGTTTGGTTTTTCCATCACGTTTTTCCTGCCACCTTCGCTGAGAAGTGGAACTCTGACTTGTGGCCGGCGTTGCCGCCCGAATCCCAAGCAGCAACTTAAACATTTCGGACCATCAAATTTACTTCTTTTTCCCAAAACACGCCTTAAATGTCTGATGTCGGACACACATCATCAGTGGACACACTTCTATTTATCGATAATATCAGTTCTATTTATCTTTTATATGTTTTGAATAAATTATTAATCTCTTTAGTGCTTCTACATTCAGCTGAGGCACTAATAGGTTATAGCAAAATGCAAGTAAATCAAATCATAAAGAACGCCGACATTGTTAGAAATAGAAGTACGGGCTGAATGAATTGTTGAGTTAATGTTGAAACACATGCTGGGATTCATATCAGGTCCATCCCAAAAGAATCCAGACAGGTCTGTGTTCTGGACACCAGCTCCGCTGAGCTCCAGGCCGTCATTTATCCTGCTGTTGACGATTCCTAAACTGGGAAGCGAGGTGAAAATGCTAGAAATTAAACATCAGTTTTTCCCTGAGCCTTGTTTACGGAGGAAGGGCCCCGGGGCCGGCTCTGCTACACGCTGCACGCTGTGCGTAAATGCTGACAGCAGTGAGTGTCGAAACAGTGCGTCTGCTCCTCCTGACCGCGGCGAGCGGCGATCCCAGCGGGGCAGAGCCTGCTTCAGATGGGGCAGATGTGCAGGTGGCAGGAGACGAGCCCACTAGAAGCTGCTCAGCTAAATTTAAGACTGATGCAGGTAAGAACCCCTTTAAGCCAAAATCATCAGAGCACAGACCCTCCATCTGCAGCACACCCGGCGCGTAAGAGCTTGTTTGATTGTTAGCATCACCGCAGGGGCCGCCAGCGTTAGATTCAGGAATGCCGGGATGGACCGTGGGGCTATTGATGTGTGCGCATGTGAGTTTTCCAGGATAGTCTTGGACTGTGAGTCCGCACACTCATTTGAAGCCAGTCTCACAATAACCCACAACATGGCAGTGGTGATACATCATCCCAGTCTCCTCCTCACATTACAGGGGAGTAAAGCAGGCTGTCCCTGCCGCCTGCACACAAATACGTCCTCCTTTCCCTCAGCTGATAGCAGGATGTGGGAAAACAAACTCTGCTGAGTCTGAGCCCCGTATTTCACTGATTAGAAGGTCTTCAGTGAGAGGTTAACTTTACAGGATGTACTTAACAGGCTTATAAAACCCAGACTGCTCGTGATAGTGTGTTTATACAGGATAACAGGGTTCAGTGGTAGAACGGTGCATTTAAATGGAGATATCTGTACATTTGCTGCCTGTATCCAGCAGCAGGCTCTATTAATAAGCTTTAAGCTGCCTGTTAGCAGGTGATAGCAGGGCGGCTCTGAGCTGGAGGAGTGTTTTTGAGTTTGCTCCTCTTTGGGTGTGTAATGTGAGGCCCTGTTTATTCATGTAAATGTGAAGCGGACAGTGCAAAAAGGACAAACACACTTTTGGATTAGACCTCCTGGTGTCTCATGCTGGTCCATCAGGAGAGGAGGAGCGAGGAGAAGAACCAGCTCCTGAATTACATTTACACATCCATTAGATAGGGTCCAAATATTCTAAAGTAGGGGAATGTTTGCCTTCTAAACATTCTATACTATACTTACCACAGCAACAGTTGTGTTAGCCGATTACATCCCACAGTGGGGTTGAGTTCCTATTTTCCTTGTTCTTTGAATTGCTTGTATTATCATTTCACTGGAATATTTTGAGCCTTTATTTGAACATCTATGATTTAATCCCAAATGGAGGTGTTACAAATTTTGAGCCCGAGCTGTAGTAAATAAATTGGACTTCACTTGGTGTTTAGAACCATCTTTGGCTCTTTCATAGAAACAGCAGTGGGTAAAAAACACATCTTTTATCTCAGTTTGCTCCTCACCATCCATCAATACGGGAACAAAAGTTCGAGGCTGGAGGAGGTGCAGGACGCCTGGCGTCCCTCTGCTCCTGTGCCAGCTCTCTCGTCTCAGCAGGACGCTCCATAATGACTCCTTTTGGGATATAATAGACTGCACAGCGGCCCGGCAGAACTCCTCTGTGTTGGGTTGCAGTGGCTCACTGCAGGAGCCTGGAGGTCCTCTGCCTCAAACTCCTGACTGCCTCAGACAGGAAGGAGAAGGCGGCGGCCTGGGGGGGTTGAGCTACTGACAACGGCGCTGGTTAGCGTCGGCGTGTTTCCTCTCTGGGACGAGCTTTAGCTTGGCTTGCTGGAAATGTCAAGGTGAGGAATTACACAAGAGGCACATTTTTGGACACGGTGAAAAACATGAAACTGTGATGTATGAAGGAGAGCTAAATCACCTGGTAGACTCAGAAAGTTTCTTCTTCGAGGACTTAAGGGGAAACTTGAGCCCCCGCTGTAGATTGACTTGTCAAAGCAGTGACTGAAGGTGGAGGAGGGTCCGGAGGATGAGGTGAAACAGAAAAGATCAGTAATTGCATCTCTGGGGTGTGAGCCAGATCTGTCTGCAATCAGACTGATCAGAAAGGAGGAAAAAAGGAGTGAAAAGCTTCCCTTTTCTCCTCATTGTGAAGGAGGGGAAGCGTTGACCCCGGCCAGTCTGATTCCATCTCCTCAGAGAAGGCACTGGCACTCTCATTCTTATCAGAGGCTCTGCCCTGCTGGTAATGCTGGCCTCTCTGTTCCACCAAACAAAGGCCCACCTCCATCCTCCGTCTATGTCGAACATCGTTGGTGTGAAAGGAAGCATAAAGGTGTCTGAGAAAAGCAGACGTGAGAAATGAGAAAGCAGCAGAGCTGCATAAAGGTGGGAGCGCCTTTAGAAATGCTATTGATTTTGAGTAGTTTTGAGGTTTATGCTTTAGTGAGAATGTTGGATTTGTGCTGGAGGATGGAGGGATGCGACGCGGCGGCAGAACTCTTTCAGCCTAACGATTTATCGGACAGCCGAGCAAACTCCCAGGTCAAGGTCGGGCAAAGGTCAAAAGCAAGAATCAATGCAATCACAGCAAACACATCCAATTAGACACACAACAGAGCGGGGGGGGGGGGGTCCAACTGTGCATCTTTAAAGTGAAATAGAACAGATGATACAAATATACACTTAAATTAGGGCTGATTAGGGAAAGAAATGTAGTAGTTGAACATGAGAGATTGAGTTAGTGGTGTTCAAGGAAGTTTATTCCACCTCCAGGAGAAGATCCAGGACACTTTTCAGCTGCTTTCAGGGGCCACATGGGCGGTATTTTCTCAAACCAGTGGGAGGCAGTGAAGGATGGTAGAGAACTGAACTTTAGGTGTGATGAGTATTGATAGGATATTAGGAGGATATTTATCAGGAAACATTGTCATTCTTGATGAATCTGAAACATCCAGGATAGGAGAGCCGCCCTCCTTTGAGTTCCTGCAACGAAAAAGCTTCATGTTTGTTCGCTTCTACAACTCACGGCGCGGGGCTTCGTCGGCCACCGCTGCCTTTACAGCTCCCACGTCTCGCTGCGTGGGAATAAAGGAGAAAAATTCAAAATCTTTTCATAACTTCACGTGAAGGCTGTCGGGGCAGTAACGTGGACGCCGCTGGCACGCCGCCACATTTGCACTCTCATCTTTGGCATCATTTGTCGACGATGACGAAAAATGCTTGTGCGGCGGCGGCCCGACCATTAACCGCCAGTAGTGAATGGACGGTTTCACTCCATCCACTCAGGGCTCCATTATCAGAAATTAATGGACAGCCTGCAGCCAATCAGAATCAAATATTCAGCCCAACTGTGGTATATTAGCCTGTAATGACTGGGCAATAACTGTCTGGGGGAGAGAGCGTAATGAAATAAAGAAGCGTCTCGGCCCAAACACACACATTCGGCCACTTTCCATCGCTGACTTGAGTGTTTTTGTCTCTGCCTTCATAAATTATGACCCGCCACTGAGGCCTGTCGCTTATGTGACTCGGTGTTTTGCAATTAATGATTCACCAGTTGACAGCTAAAACACGGGTTGCGTGGCTCGGGCTGCAGTTCCTGTCACGGCCTGTTAGCCGCCGACGCTGCACCTCGAATGCAGATGCGGGGCAAAAGCGCCGCGAGCGCTGATTTGTTTGCGGCAGCGTGAAGCTCATCCCTGTGACGACGGCCGGCAGAAAGGAAGAGCAGAGTTCTGGTTCTCCACTCAGAAAGGCTCTTGCGAGGCCGCTGATGCGGCGATACGAGTTTGGACCCGAAGCGCTGCTTTACTGCTTGAGTGGATCAGATTCGGATTAGACGAGTCAGGCGTCTCCGGGCTCATGTGAGATGCAGGTTTGAGCTGCCTGACTGGTGACTGAGAGCTGTAGCAGTGTTTCTGTATGTTAGCATCAATTTCCACGCAACCAACCTCAATTCACTGACAATTATGTGGAAAGTTTGAGTTTAATATTTTTTGGAGTGTTCCTGCTGTGGGTGATTAAACACTGCAAGTCAGCACTGAGAAAATGGACATCAGCCTTTGTGCACACATCCATTATCTTTCTCCCTGCATTAATGGGAGGATGGGATGGCCCCCACCTCTCCCAGAAGACCATGTTAAGAACCAATTAGGCGAGATTCTTCAAAACTGATTCTTTTTGCTGAAGCCATGAATGTATTAAGCAGCGAATAAACCGAATAAAGATACCTCACATTGATCTGATTTGGCCAAGTTGTGCTCAGATGTGGAGTTGCTGGTCAGCTTTGGAGCAAAAGTGCTTCCTTCACTCGCGATAAACGGATGCAGGTATCGATTTTTGTGCGTCGTAAAGCCAGGTTATCTTAAAAAAAAACGCTAATTGAATTTCACGCTTGCAATCTCGAATGTCACATAAACTTGAACTTGTTGAATATTTCATGCAAACAACCCTCCCACTGAACATTTGTCCACAAATACTGCGCGTTGTCGTTTGTGGAAAGTTAAACGCGCCGTTACCTCTATCGCAGTTTGTTTTGGGATGTTTAGCTTCATATTCAAAGGTAGGCCTGAGAGCTATGCGTGGGCACCATGCAGAATGACAGTAATTTTTAAACGAACTGAACTGAATTCAATTGAAGTCGATGAATTAAATGAAAGGGATCGAATGCCTCTGCGGTCTGGAGGAAATGGACGTTTCCACTAGAATGCTGGTTTAATGTGGCGTCCAGTTTGGTTTCATGCATATTACCGTGGAGTGATTCCGACAGCTTTTCTCAGAGCGAAACTCCCCTGGCTGTTTGTTCCCTGTGAGGTCCTCTACATTTGCTGGCACAGTCACTTCCTGTTAGTGGGAAGGATGGACTCTGGCTTCTTATGAGGGTCTGGAGAGACGCACACACCATATGATGCAACAAAAGAAGAAAAAGGAAAAAACATTCTGACATTTGACTTGATAAAACTTGCAGCTTCAGAGCAGCGGAGGTGACTTGCTGTAGATGCTGCTTTACAGTGAGCTAGTTTGGTCTACTGATGTCGGTGGTCCAATTAGCTGCTGCAGCTCAGTTGCCTGAGGCCAGACTGAGCATGAAAATCATCTTTTATTGTGTTCCCTGCCATCATACCACTGTAACAGTCGTCAGCTGGGTTCAGTCGCTGACTTTCTATAAAAGAAAAGAATAATTTCTGCTTTTTAAACAGGCCGTGATAAGTCCAACCGAGCAGCATTGAGAGCATGTGACGCAGAATATGTTGGAAAAACTAACAGGAAGTCCATCGTGGTTTATTAGGGCTGTCTGCAAAGCAGTCGATGTTTTCTGCCGCAAATGGAGGAAGGATTCATTTTCAGATATGAACGTGATATATATATATATATAAGTTCCGTTTCTTTTCGGTTGTTTTATATTGACTGATTTTGTCTGTTATTGCAAATCCAAATCCCATTTTGGACGTGAACAACGTTTTGTACAAATGTGTCTGAATGTGTGTGACCTGAGTTGTGTTGTGTGTGTCCTTGCAGATGAGAAGGGTCGCCCAGGTGGGGGTCGACGGCGTGCGTCGGGTCGACTGGCACGACTACGAGGCGATAAGGAAAGATGCCGCTCGCACGGGTCAGTCTCCGAAGATGATGCCCAGAAATATATGGTCTTGTGGTCACACGCACGCCCACGCGCACGTGCGCACACAAAGCAGCAAATCTATTTTGAGTCGCTTTTTTTGCTCCCTAATTCCTCCATTGGATTTTCCCCTCTTCAGCCGACTGAACCAATCCTGCAAAAACAGTTCTGAGATCATAATTAAACACAGTTAATCTTCTACAATAAGCATTGATTTACCCCAAAGGCATGAATGAAAAGCATTACTTCAGCTTCTTATTCTTAATGCGACTCTCTGACAGTTTTAGCTGGTAATTGTGCAGCAAATGAGCTGGACTGAAAGGAAACAAGAAGTGAATGAGACCAAAAGATGTGGCCCTAAGCTCATATCTATCACCCATAGCCTGGATCAGCTTCCAACCCGATCTTCAAACCTGAACGTCACAGCTGAAAAGCATTTTGGTTGTAAACATCCAATAATGGACCTTTAAATTACATCTCAGGTTAGGAGCCAATAAACGCTAAAGCTTACGCTGCAGAACCACAGACGGCAGCTCAACTGAATTATATCTGAGTTGGTTCAGCAACGGCGATGCCAAGTTAAACCTAAATAACTTTAGGAAGAGCGTAGTTTATTTGTTGAGCATTGTGTTTGCGACTTTACACGTTATCCATCAAATGTAGAGCTGTTGCCCAGTTTAGCCACCTGATCTCAGCCTCAATTGAGCCACATTACTGTAGTTAGCAATAAAAAGGAGGGAAATCGGAAAATCAGGTCGCCCGTACTTCGCTCCCACCCTGATTGTTTTATTTCAAATCTTTTGACCTCTGGGAGTAGAACTATAGAACAATATCAGAGTTGAATTTCATGTCTAAGAAGATTCCCTGTCTGAAAAAAAACCAAAAAAATAAGAAATACCAGCATCAGAGGAAGCAGCAAATTCATCCATTTGTTTTTCATTTTCCTTTAAATGGAATTGATACCTTCTAACCTCAGAAAAGTGGGGGGAAAACAATTCTTTAAAGCCGCTGATACGTGATTATGAGTAAATCTGTGGCGCAGCTGGTGGATGAGAGACTTTCAATCTGTGTGCTGCAGACAGAGAGAGAGATAAACCTCACACCTATAACCAGCCTTCAGACCCATTAATTCATGAGGAATGAACATATAAATAGATAACGTCACGCCCCAGAATCTGGAGCTCAGCTGAGCACAATCCTCTGCCAGAGGAGGAACAGAACAATTTCAGTGATCTATGTAACATGTTTACTATGCAGACAAAAGTCCGACATTGGGCAGAATTGTTTTTGTCCGAGATGAACCATTAAAATGAGAGAGTTTATTTTCCATAGTTATTACCGTCAGGAAAATGGATGGATCATTTCTGCCTAATGGAACAAGACAGCTCCCTTTAATTTGATCCCTCTCCTAGCTCAGGCGAGGCGCATCGTTTGCATGTTTGTGTGGAGAACATTGATGAGCGGCTAATGAAACGTGCAGCACCGTGCCTTTCTGTGCACTCCTGAAATTAGCTTGTTTGATCCGTGCCTGAGGTAGAACCTGGGACATGTCAGCTCATCAGCCAAGAGTGAGGTGTTTTAGCTCACTTCAAAGAGGCATTTAAATGCTAAATATAAACAAAGAAGTCAGTACTCAGCGAAACTAGCCATCCTGAGTTGCTTCTATCTGCTGAAATGGCCTGTGTGTACCGTTCCGTTTGGCTGAAGAGTAAAAACCTTTGTGGCAGCTGGTCTGAGCTCTGATCCTCAGACGCTGGGCTGAGGTTCTGGTGTCCATTCCAGCTGCGGCGTTGTGAAGCTTCCCAGAGCTTTCTGTGCCCTGCAGACAACAAGCTTCAGGTCTATTTTAGACCGGAGTCTCGTCACGCTGCAGACTGAGTCAGACAAGAAGCCTGACACACAAAACAAACACAGTCAGTGGAGGAAGTGGGGAAAATAGAGAAATAAAGGCCTGATGATGTGTGCAGGGAGCCCACTTGAGGTTGAGGGATCCATTTGCAGTAGGTGGTGCCATATGTGGTGCTTAATACCTTGGATTCACCTAATTTTGGCTGTCTGAGGATGCTTCATACATGTAACCGCCTGTGTGTTTGTATTTGACACAGGTAACGGCGAGCAGGGGAAAGCGTTCCCTCTGACAGACTCTGACAGGGTGGATCAGGCCTACAGGGAGAACGGCTTCAACATTTACATCAGTGACCGCATCTCCCTCAACCGCTCTCTCCCCGACATTCGCCATGCAGAGTGAGTCCCGCACTCGTGTTCCCACGAGCCAAAAATGTACATAAAATAATGACAAAATGACTAAATTTGCTGCACTCTTGCCTTGAATTGAATTTCTTTTATTAGTTTTGCACATGTATTCTGTCAAAATGATGATTTTAGCATTGAATTTTAAAAACAAACAAACCCTGAAATGGTCTATTTATCTTTCATCGTCTATTCATCTCAGACATCTTTTTAGCACATTAATTTATTATTTTTTATTCACGGGTCATGGACTCTTTTTTGTCTTGACCTTCTCTTTCCTGTGGAAAAAAGCCCCAGCTGCCCCCCTTCCCCTCCCCCTTTTC
This sequence comes from Takifugu flavidus, assembly GCF_003711565.1. Lineage (NCBI taxonomy): Eukaryota > Metazoa > Chordata > Actinopteri > Tetraodontiformes > Tetraodontidae > Takifugu > Takifugu flavidus. The sequence continues at coordinate 14,810,605 of NC_079533.1, forward strand.
ATTAGATCAGTTAAAACAGAGTCACCATTAGAGAAACAGAGGAGGAGATCGGGTTCTTGCACTTGGACCCAGTTGATTTTTGATTTTTTAGTTGCAGAATTCTTTGTAATTTGGTTTCAAACCGTCTCAGGGTCATTTGGAAGCACACAGAGACCCAAATTGGGCCCGAATTGCAGAGACAGACAGATAAAACATTGCAAGGAGTAACGCTGGAAATAAAACAAGTAGAAAAGCAGGTGCCAGCATTCAGGAGACGCCAAACAGAAGACAGATGGATGGAAACACTCAATGATCTGACAAAGACAGAAAACACAGACGAGATCACAGGTGGAACAGATCACGGCAGAGCAGGACGCAGGTGGAAGACACGAGGATACCCAGAGGAAGGAACTACTGAGGAAAAGAAGAAGGCAAAACAGGAAACCAACACAACAGGAAGGCTTAAACACACAACAAGAAAAAAAAGATCTGATACTATCAAACATACTTTTCTCTGTCATGCTTTCACTTCAGCTCCACATTTTGCATTTTCTGCTAGACGTTTTACTTCCTGTTGTTCTTTTTTAATTTGCTTGTCACCAGCCCCTGTTCTCCTGCTGTCTGTGTCCTTTTGAGACAAACATGAGAGAAAAGAGAGAGCTAAGTAAACTTTAAATGTCAGTGCACTTAGAGCTGGTCTCAGCCACTGGCCTCTGGATTTGGTTTTCCACAGACTTACAGTCATGGATATAATTTGATTGAAGTGGTTTTCATCATACTGATGATAATAATCAAATCCAAGCATCATTAGGTATCTTTAAAAACTCATTAGCGGCTGCTGATAGAAGCATAAACCGTACAGGGGGTGTTATTCTGCAGCAGTCAGTCAATTTGCAGCCGTAATATGAATGTGTTCTCTAGCTTTCCATGAGTGGACAAATAATAACCATAGCTTCTTTCTATTGTCCAGAAAATGTTTACATGGAACTTTACATTCTGTCCTGCTTCATCTGGAAGGAAATTATTAGTATGCAAATGCGCTAAATGAGTGCTTGCTGTCGCAGATTGGTGTCACCTCGTCTCCTGCCAGACTCGTCAGAGTCCCTGTGACCAATCCCATGTATGCACCTTCTCTCCATTTCTCCCTGCCAAGCAGCTCCATTTACACACACAGACACAGAGACACACATACAGACCTGGCTGGTAGGCAGTGTGTGCATTTTAGTGATTGGCATGTTGTCTGTGCCTCAGAGGCAACCAGTTCCAGGCCTGCAAGTGACACATTCGATTTCGGCACGTTGACAAGAATTAATTGAAGTAACACACACACACACGCACACGCACGCACACACACATCGCTGTTCCCCTGTGGAATTGGATGGGGCTTGTTAAAAGTTCCCTTCCAAATGCCTGCTGATCACTGTCCCTGTCTCTTAGCATTCTTTGAATAAATAAGAGACGCACTGACACGCTTCACCGCCCTCAGTCCCAGTTGCCTCGCTCTGCAAACCAGTCCTCCCCGCCCAGTCTTCCCAGGGACTGCTGTAATGATCACGGCCGAGGTGGATGCTGCAACCCCACTATCGGTGCACATGTTGGTGACTACTCAAATGTGCTGCAGATATTCAGATCAAATTTGTCGTTACGGAACAACATTGACTTCATGACTGAGCTGCGGAAAAGACCCACAACAGCAACTAAAGTCTGATTTTTACCCTCCTGTATGGTGTCAGTGGTGGGAGTATATTGAGATATACTTATGGGTAATATTGTTATATTATTGAAAATGAACAACAAAGACATTTTTATTGTGAGGGCCTGAGATCAGAGTGACACCGAGACTTTAGTAACAACAGAAGATTGCTCTTTTGATGCAGTTTTACACCTCAGCCTTTACAATTGGCTGCAGATTCAGATCCTTACTGCCAAAATAGCTTCTTTCCCCCTCACGATACCATCCTCCATCTCTCTCTGAGAGGCAGTAGATTTTTTCAGTCTAATAGCAAAGGATGGAACCTGGATTAAATATTTTTGTGTTTGGAGCAGATTCCAGGTGGATGAGAGAAAAGTCTGACTTCCATCTGTTCATTCTTTTATTAAAGGCTTGTATTTTGTTAAATTGTTTTCTTTATGACCCCATTATGCCATGATTAAAGCCTGGATTGTGTTCTGACAGAATGCTTATTTGACTGGAAACATATTGATGCTCTGCATTTGATTTGTTTTCATAACCCTTTGAATCAAATGAATGCACGATCACAACCAGTCCTTGCACGCTTACCTCCCCCCCGGGTTTACAGGAATTCGGTAAACCAGATTTATCCCATTTTGTGTGTAGCTGTAAACAGAAGCTGTACGCAGAGAAGCTGCCCAACACCAGCGTCATCATCCCGTTCCACAACGAGGGCTGGTCGTCCCTGCTCAGGACCGTCCACAGCGTGCTGAACCGCTCCCCCCCGCAGCTCATAGCGGAGCTCATCCTGGTCGACGACTTCAGCGACAAAGGTACGGAGGCGTTTCTGTTTGGACATTACATTTGCGTTTGTCTATGAAAGTCCTCACAAAGATAGAAGTACAAGGGTGTGTGTGTTTGAATGCACCCACCTGTTAGCATTTTCTCCCTCTCACACTTTCAGCCTCTTACCAAAGTGTTTAATTTCTTCTAATTAGAGCTCCCTGTCACGGCCTCCTCTGAAGGGCATGTTTACCTCTCGTCTCCACGGTAATGAGATGTTCTGCCACCTCGGTCTGATCTAGCTGTTTAACAGCATCAGCTCAGAGACCAAAGCCTCCCACTGCTGCCGTTGAGTCTAGTGGAATATTGGTGAAGGCGCTTCTCTTCACAATAGATGACACTTGATTAATCGTATTAGATTCTCATTTAGAATTAAATAAAAAAAAAATCATTATACCGCCGTTATGTTTATCTATAATTAAAAGCAATAAATCCTAATTCATATTGCCTCATATTGTTTGTTTACGGTTGCAGCAGTGGTTTGTGGTTAACCACACGGTTAACCGCCGTTGCATTAATGTCAAAAAAGGACTCAGAATTAGAGTTACGTTAGGGAAGTGCTTTGCATTTTAATATTTTTTTTTTCATTAATTATTGCTACAATTTTTAGGTGTATGTCTGTGTGTGTGTGTGTGTGTGTTGGCTGGTCCTCACATCTTCAAAATGCAGTTTGATGGTTTGTTGTCAGGTTTCTGGTTAGAACTGGGTTTAGGTCCAGGTCGGGGTTAGTTGTGAGGGTTAGGATTAAGATAAGATGCCTTTTTTCTAGGGGTGTCCTTACAAAGATAGAAGAACAAGTGTGTGAATGATTCATTTCCACCTTCTACACTTATGTTAATGAACCAAATTTTATAAACAAAAATACACATACCAGTAATAGCATTTAATAAAACACTATCATTCAAAGTGCCACATTCTTTTCAAACAAGCATACCTATCATTTTTCCCAGTCACATTGTTATTAATGCAGATTGGAAACGACCTTAGAAAGAGCAGGATTGGAGTTGTCAGGATGGACAGGAGAACATGGCGGAGCTGCGGGGAGGGGATTTAACCTCTGCAGGCCGTCTGCTCAAACACTCTGTCTCACTGTCTCTGCTCTTTGATAAGAACTGAATCGGGCTGTAATTAAGGCTTCAGAGACACCAGGACAAAGTGAACTTCAATCACTTCTGCTCTCTGGTGGAGTCACTGCTGTTCCAGTGTCAGAGAGGATAATCCAGGACAGGAATTCCACACATCAATGCCTGGCATTGAACCATTATGTAATAATCCAACCGCTCTCTGATGGGATGTTGGAGACTGCACATCTGGAGAATCTGACTGTCCGTGGTGATTTTGCATCATTTCTAAATGAGGAATGATTCTGCTTTAAGCTTTGGCTGCATGATTTCAGGGCTGCTCAGACGAGAAGCCTTCTCAGAAAGAAAAGGGAGATCAAACCATGTCCTTGAGTTGCTCGATTGGTACTTTTATAAGTTGCACTGTAGTAAAAGATGTCGTTGCTTATATCTGTAATCCCAGTGTTCTCTTTGGGAGCAGATAGATTGGCAGAATTTACAGGATTCTGAATATGTGCTGATTCGATGCCGCCTTTGAGTCACCGCCTTTCATGCTGTCACCATATTGATGCGGTGTTTGACCTCAGCAGGAAGCTGCTAACTTTGCCACATCTGAAGATCACAGGTTTATCAGCCAGCAGCATCCTTCCTTTCTCCCCTCAGCTGTGCATCTGCATCTGTTTGGTTCAGGGTAATAGTTCCTCTCTGAGATCGTGTTTGCTGATCCTTTATTAGAACAAGGTGTTCTGTTGGCCTGTGGTGTATTTACCTGGAAAATAAAAGGTTATGGCACCTGACTGTTCCTCTTTTAAGAGTAAAATCTCAACTTTAACCTTTTTTATCCTATGTGAAAACAATGACATCATCTTATTGAGGTAATGGGATTCGAACACCGGTGATTCCGGGCTTTACCACCTGCCATGTCGATGTGGTCACACAGGGTAAACGGTTGCATGTGTCTGGCATTTTAACAACGGTGGATGAGCATGAGCAATGAATTCAGCCGGCGTAGCACAAGTCATTTCACGGAATTATGGCCAGGCGGGACTGGGAATGTGGTTCTGTCTTGTAGAGAAACAGAGAGCATCAAAGGTGCAACCTTTTACTTAATCGTGGAGGAGCATATGGGAGATGAGGTGAGCTAATGCTGCATGAGAAAACGTGTGAATGAGTGTTTGTTTTCCAGGCTTATCGTGCGCTGCATCGTCCAGAACGTGATTCACAAAAAATCAGTTTGTATGATGTCATTTGAAGAATTTGTAGAGCGTTGTGGCTTTATCCTAAATGAATAAAACAATATATGAGGCCTCTCTTATATGATATTGGCAACCATTTGGCACATGACTGTGAAGTGATGAAAGCAGCTCATCTTCTATTACTTTATTGGTGCAACAGTAATATATGCTGATCAAACAGTTGCTTTAATGGAACGTTTGCAGTACAGTTGTGCAAAATGCTTTACTCCAGATCTTTGCTGAGGCATTAGGTTATGGTGAAAATACATCTTTAGGCAGAAGAGGAGTGACTGGTGTCCTACAGAGTCCGTTTCCTCGGAGATCAGGACACTGCAGCTCCAGTGTGATTGAAAGCTGTCATAGGCAGATGGATCATCCCTTTACTCTTGGGCCTTCCATTCTCTGATGGGATGAATTGAACAAGTGGCTCCATTACATAATTTGAATACATCATTTAAAGAATCCTGCAGGCCTTCTGCCGTGCTGGCCAGCCATGGAGGCATTTGGACGCAGAGGCAGCAGGGCTCCCAGCAGACCTCAGCACAGCTTTAACATGTGGTTCCACCACAATGCTGACCACAGAAAAGGTCTGCAGATAATAGAGAGGAAATAATGTTTGTCATTGTGTTTAAAAGGGAAATCGAGCGTATTGTCTGCTAATGCCAGGCAGAGTGCTGCTAACCGCAGCTTTTTGTGTAAAAGCTATTTCACCTTGGCCTTGATTTGAACCCAGTTTTATTTTCCGGGTTGTATTGATGTACCCTTGCTTTGCATATTTAATGGCTTATAATCGAAGCTGCTGTCAGGGGTGGGCTGTTGAACGGCCTGACCAACAACAGTGAGATGGGTAAGTAGGGTAGGTGTTTGTTGTGGAGTTGAGGCAACAGGAGGTGACCTGGAAGGCCCAGAGGCGAGGGAGGGCAAATGTGTCAGGAGATGATCCACAGCAGGACGAGTGAGCACATTTCAGCAGGTTTATTCATTCGTGTCACTGTGTATTTGTTTGCAAGTTGGTGTGTTGTGAGATAATGAGGTAATGGTGCTCGGTGAAGTGTGACGGAGAGACGAGGCAGAGAGGAAGGCTGAGAGCGAGTGAGGCGCCAGGACAGAAAGAACTAATTAAGTGTTGTCATTTAGGGATGTTGAGCTGTTGGTGGGATCCAATCAATCTTAACTCTTCTGGAGCAGAAGAGACCCGATGACAAGTTGCCTTTGCTATCTGAGGACAGCATCTTCTGTACATTAGCATGGAGATCCAGTCATCAGCCTGCCGGGCCTTCACGACCTCAGTATTGTGGACAGGTAGTTCATATGGGCTCTGGGATGGATTTTTACATTTTAGAAAGCATTCCTGTAACAGCTGAGGTTGGCAGCATCATGTCTTAGTTCAGCTTGGAGGTCAAAATGTAATAAAACCTTTTTTTTTTTCCTTTTCTGAGTCTCCTTAGAATGTACCGCACATATCCTCTGCAGCAAATTGGGAAGCAAAAGTTCAAAATAGACACAAAAAGACATTTAATGGGTTCGTGGCTGCCATTCATCATCACAGTCCTAGTTTGCTAGCACAGAATCCACTCTGGCTTAGCAGAAAGATTTGGTCCGTTTTCTCGAGCACTTGTCACCTCTTACCTGAACTGGACCCCAGGTTTTAACGAGATCAGCCTCTAATGTAAAAATCTTTTTAAGGTGTTCTGGTTTTAGGTTTTTTCCTCCACAGTATATGCAAAATCGTGCTAATGCATATTTATCTCATCATCAATTTTTACTAAGGCATTATATTTAGAAAATAAGCAAACCACTGGGATTTGATGATCTCTGCTGGTTTGACTCGAATGTAAAGTTCAAACAGTGTAGCTGAAAGTCATACCCGTTTACCTGCATGAAAGCTGCAACACAAACAGTGGAACAAAGAGCATAAGCTGACCTCAAAGCCCACACAGGCCACCGAGATGTGGAGAAACAGAGTAGCATGCAGGTCAGCAAAGCCAAGGACATGCTGCAATGTTGCACCAAAAAGCAGAAGAATAATCCACACTCCACACAAGAAAAACATTCTCCTGGCCTTGTATGTTCTCACCTGCCACTTAGTTGCTGCATCCTCACTCAGTTCCTATCTTCTAAGTCTTCTGCCTTGGCCTTTTCAGAATCCCCAAAACATTTGCAAGTCTCCTTTATTTTCCTGTTTTCCTGTTTCAGACTTTAGACTTTTTGCATTCCAGATAAATCAAGTGTATAAAATCATATTTCTTTGTCTCATTTTTACTCCAATAAGCTGATTTTATCAATATTCTGGAGCTGGTTTACTTGATTAAAGCAGGAAGCAAATCTGCATCTCAGGGTCTCACAGCTGAGACGCTTTATGAAGAGACAATTAGTGCAAAATCACAATTCATGTTGAAAGCAGAGGTCTCGCTGAGTAGGGTTGTTCTCCTTAAAACTTTGGAAGGGAAACATATTGAAATCTTGTGGATATAGGAGTACTAGAAAAATATGGTAATTTCCTCAGGAAATAACCACTAAAAGCCCCACTAAGCAAAAGGAGTTCCTCAATGATGTCGCAGAGGTGATGACATGCAGGGGGAACATCTCCTTGATGTTGACAGGTCTGGGCCGGTGGTTTGGACATCCGGTTGAGTTGGAGGTTGAGCTGAAGGGCTGACATCCAGTGGGTATCTACCCACCCACACACACACACACACACACACACGTAAAAAATCTGTCAGCAGAGACCTTTGGCATCAAACAGAAGATATTTAGAGAGCTTACAGACAGCCTGAGGCATTGTGCATTTAAGTTGCAAACTACTAATTCATTATTGAGTGCAGATGTGCACGCGGGAGGCTGAACGATCAGTTTCTGCTATAAATCTCAGGGCTTCAGAAAATAGGCAGAGGCGGATGCTTTACGGTGGAGCGAAGGTTCAGGTGCAGCCGGAGCTCTCATGAATAACACGTCTAGATTTCTCATGAAACTGGTTTGTGATTAGTGATTTGCTCTGTTCCAGGCTGGGAAATGACCCCAGCTTCCACGAAGCCTTAGCCCCACAATCTCCTCTGCCTCACGTTCTAATAAAGACTAATGTGTTTGCCGACATCGGCTCGCTCTCATTAGCGTGATTAATTGCCTCCTTGCAGTTGGTAAACACTATGAGCAGAACTGCAATGTATTCAGCGAGAATGAACCAATCATAATTAAATACTCTGATCTCCCCACACAAGCTCTCTTCACACACTGGGGTAATGTTCATTGATTCATTTTGCCTCACTTCCTGTCATTAGCAGAGTGATGTAAGCGTCACTTTGTGTAGGGTGAAAACTTATAAAGAGCCAGAGTCAGGCTGATAATTGTCAGTTTTTAATGAGTTCCTTTATTGCGCGGCGGCATTCCTTTTCCTCGCGTGTTTGACACCGGCGTCACGAGGCCCTCCTGCCCTTGCTGCAATGTCACATTTAACAGCGTGTAGGGCAGATCTGCAACACAATAAACACAACGACCTTCATAGAGTCACGAAGATTATGAGAGGGGAAGAAATCAATGGAACGTTTTATTTTTAGAATTGGCAATAAAGGGAGGTGGACAGGGATTAGGAAGCTGGTGGTCACAGTAGGAGCCTGGAGGTATCGGGGGGAGTTTAGGGACCGCCAAATATTCAAAACTAATGAAGCCATTTAAGTGTTTAAGCTGCAGTGTTAGGTGACCCTATAGAGAACAAATGAGCACGTGCAGCGTGAAGTATGAAGCCTGGATACGAGAGTGAAAGAATGAGGTCAGGTGAAGCATTCCTGTCACATGCTCACTCCTACTCTGATATTTGTGGCCTTTCCCTGATCCTCAAGGTCTTTATTGTTAGAGATTTATTCATAGTGAGGAACTGAGGGATGTGAGGATATGAGGACGGAGGGTTCCAATGTTTCATGCGCTTAAAATTCACCTTTTCAAAACTGTCTTTCCTGCAATTCTGAACATTGGGAATCAAAGCCCCCCTCCCCTTTGCTGTAGGTCTCATTCCAGAAGCAGTTTCATACAGAATCTTGGTCCTCCTCCTTCCAGTCAAGTCTATCACTTCTGCAGTTGGCGTGAAGATAAAATAAAGTTTGCAGCAACTGAGTGAAAGGTCAACTGTTCAACTCTCTCCCTCAAACGACCATATTTGAGCTTTTGGTAAAGAAGCTGTCAAAGTCAAAGTTACATTTAATATGTTGACTGCTTCAAGAATGAGTTCCCTTCAGGCCAGCAAAGGCGCTAAGGGTTTGTCAGCTTATGAAGGAAATGAAAAGAACTGCAACGTTCTCCTCAACTGACATACAATGGGCTTTCACCCAAGGTCCGTCTCTGCGATAGGAACTCCAGCAACCACAGAAAAAGGTTCCCTACAAGATCAACAAAAATCTCATTTTACCGAGAATTCTCATATAAACAGAGTTAAAAACACATTTAAATAACTTAGGAAGCCTTTCCTCCTTAGTGACGCCATTAAACCAGACGGTTTCTACATGTGTTGGTATAATTAACTGTTCAGAGTTGTAGTTAGTTAGTGGTAGTTAGGGTGGCTAAGAAGATCAAACCTCCAGAATGCTGGTAGAGAAGAATCCTGCAGAGACGTATAGAAGGCCAGTTCAGTGGCTGGTTGCCTTATTTCATAAATCTGCCACCAATGTATCGACCTTTCAAATAGAAAACCTTTCTGCCAGTGCCATAAGCATCCATCCATTGCTTGAAACACTCAAAGAAGGGCAACGTGGCCCGTGGACGCACGGCCAGGGTGTGAAGGCTCCTGCAGCAGTCTAATTAACAGGCGTTTGGTTTGCATCAGTGTTTAAATGTGTGTTAATGATGCTGAATTAAAAGCACTTTGTTTGCAGTCATTTGTATGTGTCTTAGACTGGAGAGGTGGGGAGAAGCCACTGTATTTATAGCGCGTGATGCTAACGATCTGTCTGTCCGTGCTGTCTACAGAGCATCTGAAGGTACCGCTGGAGGAGTACATGAAGCGGATGCCAAAGGTCCGGATCCTGAGGACCAAGAAGAGAGAGGGCCTCATCAGGACTCGCCTGCTGGGAGCTTCTGCAGCTAAAGGTGAAGTCATCACCTTCCTGGACTCCCACTGTGAAGCCAATGTTAATTGGCTTCCTCCGCTGCTGGGTGAGTTACACGTGTTCCTTCTGTGTCTCATGTCTGCTGCTTCATTTTTCTTTTTCCCAGTAGCCCCAACCACAATGAGCGATGCACTTCCTGTACACTAGTGGAGGTTCTCACTGCTCTGGTGTCGGTCAGCCTTTTCCAACATGGCCTCTTTACAAAGCTCTCCATCACAAAGATGTCCTCTCTCAAATTGACACCCATGCACACGCACACACACACACACACACACACACACACACACACACACACACACACACACACACACAACACACACACACACACACACACACACACACACACCACCCCTACTGTGAGACTAAGCACCTTATCTTGTGGTTGTTGGGAATTTGGGAGGCTCACTTTTCCCAATTACCCTTTTTCCATTAGGGACCAGACCAGTTCAGTCTCCCAGCATGGCACCATCACAGGCTGAACCATCACACACACACACACGCACAGACACACACGTGAACATGTTACAAGCTTTTGGCATACAGAGAAAATAAGGATTGAAACTGTTATATTATCCATCGTCCATCTTTTATCACTTTATCCCTTAATGAGGTTGGAGTATATTATATTATATTATATTATATTATATTATATTATATTATATTATATTATATATATTATATTATATATATTATATTATATTGTATTGTATTGTATTATATTATATTATATATATTATATTATAGTCTTGGTTGGTCTGACCATTGCAGATTTTCTCTTAAATTAAATTTTGCTGTTTTTCTTTCAGAAGAATACTAAGTTATAAAAATGTAAATACAGTTATATACAATTTATATATTTAGTATCATTCTTTCAGCTTATTTAGATAAATAGAAACAGAACAGCTGGTTCTATTGTCAGTAATTAAATATTTATGAAAAGAAAATGATTTTTTTTGTTATAAATTAGCATGGTTTTGTAATTGGAAAATACAAAAATGTGTTTGGGAGCCAATCATCATGCCTACTTTCACTCTCAGACCGAATCGCCCAGAACAGGAAGAGCATCGTCTGTCCGATGATCGACGTCATCGACCACGACAACTTTGGCTACGACACTCAAGCAGGAGACGCCATGCGAGGGGCATTCGACTGGGAGATGTACTACAAACGCATTCCCATCCCAGCGGAGATGCAGAGGGACGACCCCAGTCAACCCTTTGAGTGAGGATTAAAACATACACAGATTTACTGAGTTCTGCGGGAATTCCACACGATCTTTATTTTTCACATTTCTATAGTAACAGGAGCAAGTAGAGCAGGCATTTATCTCCAGGTGATACGATGGTGCAGTCGACAGCAGCTGCTTTGTTCATTTGCAAACAGATAGTTTGGGTGGGTTATGTGTGTGTGTGTGTGTGTGTGTGTGTGTGTGTGTGTGTGTGTGTGAGGGGGGTACACACACAGCGCAACAGCCCAGGCAGGTTTGTGGCCCTGGTTAATTCAAAGGTCACTTTGTACAGTGCGCTTAAACATTTCTTTGTTCACTCTCTAAAAGGTCAGTTTCATTGCGATGGCTTTTACTGCTCGAGTCCCTCCATCAGCGCAGCCCCCCCCCCCCCCACCCCCCCCATTCCCTCCCATCCTGGTCAAATGATGCAACGCCTCAACAGCGAATGCTGCATTAACAGTCACCTTCAGCAAAATAGACTCACTTACTTATTAATAGTTGTGCTGGCTGATGTATAAACATCTCAGTCACATGTTATGAGATAAAAGACAAATCTGCGCTTTGTTTGAGGCTCTCACCATAAATTTAGGCATTTTGTTAAATGGATATAATCTGTATACATGAGAAATAATATAATAATGACTATGCTGGCCTGGACCATCTTAAGTTAAAGTCGTGCTAGAGGGAAATGACATTGAGGCTTAAGTGATGTTTTAGGCGTGACAAATATCCTGCAGATTTCACCTTTTCCTGCCCGTCTGTGGGGCAGATCCATGTTCTTTGACGCCAGGCAGTAGAATAGAAGCGAACACTCCAAGCTCCACTTGGCTGGTGCACTGCAGCGCGATCTAACTATGGAGAATGTGTCAACACATGAATTAAACATCCAACTTGGTTCTCCTACTCACAGCCACACTGTAATGCACCGGAAGTGCTGCCAAGTGTCCGTTTGCGGGTTTAACCATGCACAAATGCAGAGCTGCACACTCCATGGAGGCACTTCAACAGCAACATCTGTCAGCCGGTGACTGCTCCTGCCCACCGTCTAAATCACAGTATTATCTGCTTCTGAATGCACAAATGACATTTCATTTCATGCTAACACAGGAAAGTGTGATGGCTGACAGAGGAGGGGCTGAACAGTGTTTTATATAGAGTGAGTTTTCTTAATTAAGGTGACATAATAGGTAGGCATTAGTTAAGCTGTTAACTCTATCTGCCCCTTTGCTGCACACTGCCTCCGCAGTAATTAAGTCCTGCTTGGTTTCAAATGGAACATTTGCTCAAACATATCAAAATATATCATTTATGTGATTTATTTTTTCCTACATCGAAAGGTTATTATTAGTGGAGAAGCTTTATGAACATCCCATCTCTTTCTGGAGTCAAATATTATCGTGGTTGTCTTTATTTTTCCCCTTTGACTCTGGGCAGAAATGTAAATATATTACGCGTGCTGTACCGGAGCTAAATAGTGAAATGATTTCATTCCACTTTTGGAGAGCGTGTTCGTTTCTCCTCCTTGATTTGCAGTTAATGGTTCTCCCGTGGTCATCAGCAGAGAAATAGTTTTTCCTGTTGCGATGCAGATGATCCTGACTGACCCACAGACGAAATAATTCCGACTCCGCCATGCACATAATATCTCCAAGACGAACTGGAAAGTTGACTGTGTGCTGTTGCTAATTGAGCAAAAACAGTGGTTCAAACTCATTAACTGGTCGATATGAGGACAAATTCCCTGCAGGAAGCTGCAACAGCTGCATCCTGTCTTTTTGGAGCAGAGCTTTGGCCACAATATTTGTGCAGTCCTGTCATCCAATATACATTATTACTAGGAAAATGATTGGATTATAGTGAACGTTTCAAACAAAGCCATTTAATATGACTTATAAATACTGTGCAGTTGGTATACAGTGGGGCCTCTACTTACGAATGTCTCTACATACGAAATTTTCAGGTTACGAAACGTCTTAACGGGAAAAAATTTCCTCTTGTTACGAAAGAAATTTCAGGATAAGAGGTCAAAAATACGCTACCGCTGCTACTCGCAGCTCGCAGAGTTTAGCGAACGCAAACATGCTTGTAGCTGCTTTGCCATTGGCTATCGCCTAGCATCTTCCTGTAATCCCATTGGCTAGGAGGGACGTCAATATGTACATGTTTGTGTGTATCCCAGCGTCTTCTTCGTCGTCTTCGGGATTTATTGTGGGTGTTTGTATGATTGTCCATTAGATGGCGGTGTTACCACAAGTGTTAACGTTCGTTGCTAGTAATGACGGCTAATGTAAGATTAGCCTGTAATAAAGTTCATTTTGTTCCTGGAGAAGCCTTGCACTGAATCCCTACATTTATTGTAATCTAATTGTAACATGTATTTGTTACATGTTTTGATGCATTTTTATGATTTATAAAAAAAAAAAATGTCCGAATTTTTGGGGGTTTGGAACGGATTAGGGCATTTACATGGAAAGTGCGTCTCTACTTACGTAATTTTCAGGTTACGAAACAACTTCCGGAACCAATTAATTTCGTAAGTAGAGGTCCCACTGTATTAGGTGTGCACGAGCAAACACTCATGTTCCATCAGCCCAACTCTCTTGTATTTTTGGTTATTACGTAATCAGCCGATGAGCTCCGTGGCTACGGAACTTCAGTCGTGTGTGTTCGTTGCTAGATTCCTGTTATCCCTTTCGCCCTCAGAGAAGGAAAACAACAGAAAGACGGCTGTTATCGCAGCACGACCTGTAACTGCTCAGCGCTCACGCGGCGTGGGAAGCCCTGGAGCGCTCCTCGCTGCTGCCTGAACGGTGGCTGCCCTGCTCGCCCTTAATTGATCCTCCTCTGGGACGTCTTTGGCGAGGGAAGACTACCTGCTGGCTGCATGCCTACAATCTGCTGAGAAGCTTGTCACTATGACAACCTACTGTTGTGTATTGCGATATTTTTTTTTTGGGGTGCTGTGAAGTACAAGAACACCCCCGTCTCTTGGAAATTGGGAGGGAAGAATGTGGTAACAGCGTCCAAATAAGGCCGTGCTGGTGAGAGATTGTCACCAGAAAAACTGGTGATGAGAAAAAAGAAATAAAAATGCGAGTCTTTGGGCTCTAGAAGCTTTATATCGAGTCCACACGGACCGACAATGATGCTCGGCAGATATCTTCAGTACATGACCATATCTACCGCTCCATGTCTGATGGAGAGATAAAAAAAAAGAGCACATAATGAAACTTCAGCTACTGCTGCTGTCTGCACGCAGGCACTTTTAGTTCCATATATATTTTTATGCACCTGCTGCCCACTTGTATTAATATGTTACTTGATTTAAAGGCCAGCGCCTGCCCAGGTCGTTTCCTACCAACTCCACTCTTAGTATCTCAAATAAGTAGTAAATTTAAGCTGCTGTGCACCATCTGCAAATGTGCACGCTCAGTGTTTCCCTAATGTGGAGGAGCACTTGCAGGTTAGCTGGCGAAGGGTCTGGACAGTATTTCAGCAGAAGACATAAATAGAGACGCTTCATAGAGACATACAGGGCTAAAATTCTGGGAGGCGCACAGTTTATAGCCCCGTATGGACGCCTGTTCCTGAATATTTCACATACTTAAATTATGTATTTTGCAGATGTCACTGCTGCTGTTTTCCAAAGCAGAGAGCAAATACTGAGCTGGTGTTTTGTCTTTTGGCTGTGGTGCAGGTCACCGGTGATGGCGGGCGGACTGTTTGCCGTGGACAGGAAGTGGTTCTGGGAACTGGGAGGCTATGACACGGGTCTGGAGATCTGGGGAGGAGAACAGTACGAGATCTCCTTTAAGGTAAAACCAGAAAAATGCCACACAGTATATTTTGGCTGTGTGGATGACAGAAGCATTTCCCACAGTTTCATCTCATTTAGGCAGTTACTGATTTAGCAAGGTTAAAATTTTGGGCAGCATTTTTCCACCATTAGATGCTGCTATCAGCTCATACCCAGCTGTGCATCTTAAGTCTATTTTATGCCCTCAGATATTCAATTTGGTTTCCTTTTTATTAAGATCCCCATTAGCTGATAGAGCACAGACAGTCGGTCTCCTGAGGTGAAAAGATTAACAGGCTCTCATACTAATCCCCACCACCAAACTGCTGCTCCCACAGATAGCCAGGCCCCCGCCTGAATGGCAGAGCCGCATTCACTTCAGCAGCTAATCTGACACTTTGTCCTGGCCGCGCTGGTGTGGGAACAGCGGGCTTTTCCAGCTCACACAGTGAAATAATGTCGGGACATCCAGACACACAGATCGTCACGGAAACACGACCTCACAGCTACTGAGGGGGAGAACGTGACACAGCAGGCACATATTTTTACTAAACCTTAATATATTGAGCCAAAAACACGATTCAGTAAATACATTATCAGTGCTCCACCATTTGAGTTATGGCAGCTAATAGAGCAAAAAACAAACTTTTTAAATCCGGTTCATGAAGTGCATTATGACCTGAACATACATCTTCAGGCTGTGGAGGGTGTAGACGACAGCTATTCCATATTGTGTTCTCCGAAGGTCTCAGCAGGACCATCTGTTCAGGTAGACGGGCTTCGCAGCTACGTTAAACCTGATGTGTAAAATATGCAGATGAGGTTTTATGTGCCATTACTCCTGTATGCGTTTATGAACTCACACCATCTTTACTCTGCCACAGCCCTCCAAAAGGCAAAAGCCTTATTTACATAATAGTTTACAGCCAGTCCATTCACTGCTCGCTTTCCATTTTTACCTTCTGTGTTTTCATTTTCTCCACTTTCCACCGAGTTGTTGTCTTCAGAACAAAAACCCATTTTCCACCCTGCGTTTGACTGTAAGTCCTCTTTCTCCTCCGTCCTATTCTTTCCATTTTTGCCTTTTCTGTAGGTTTTATATACGATTGTACAGCAGGAAGGGTTGGGATTAGGGCTCACGGTTGCCGTCGCCTCATTCTTCTCTAAAACCAGAAGACTGCGGAAAATCGGCACGACTTTGCAATTTTGGTTCAGAACTGGCACACTATTTCACACTTTTGTGCATGCGCGTGTGTGTTTCTGCAGGTCTGGATGTGTGGCGGTCGGATGGAAGACATCCCCTGCTCCAGGGTAGGACATATATACAGGAAGTATGTCCCGTACAAGGTCCCTGGTGGGATCAGCTTGGCCAAGGTAATTCTTCACAGCGGAGTGGTTCATAATTTAAATACAGTAGAGATCAGTCACGCTCTCCCTGTTTAGAGTGATGGTGTGACATCAGGAGTTCAGTGTCTCCTCACCTGACAGGTGTTAAAGCTTTATTGACTGTTCCAAGGATGACAGTTTATGCAGCGTAGAAGTAGGTGACCTCAGGTGGCCAGTAATGATTTCATCTGCTGTCACCAGCTGCACAAGAGCAAGTAGTTTTCTAGATAATGTTATGAAGTTCTTTGGCTTTTTATGAGATGTTCCACTGTTAAATCATTGCCTGAAGTTTTACTTTCATGGCATCAGCAGGAATCCTTGACAACTGCTCAGTGTTACATAAAATGGGAAAATATTCAATTTTAACTGTTAATCCAACACGACTGACTGTCAGTTTTTATGCATCGTTTCAACGGAAAGGTCAAAGTTCTGGCTCATGTTTATAATGTCTTCTGACTGATTTTGTCTGTTTTCTTCCTTGTCTTTAAAAAAGCATCACTATCATGTCACTGAGGTTTTTGAACAAAAAAAAATATTAAATTCAGCAACATCCAATTAAGGTGTCAGTTTTTAATGACATCTTATCAGCCAAGTGATTATTAGTGTTCTGCAGTGTCCACATTCAGGAGCAGGTTTAATCACAGATGGGAAACAGTTTAAAACTGTGTTAAGATACAGCTGCATGTGAGAGCAAATCAGTTTCAACCCCAGAAATCCTGCAACTTTCTGTCCGTGCATCACCTCTGAAGCATCTGGGGGCTGAATACATCAGATAAAACAGGTGAAATGACCTGAACAAATGTGCTAGCATTAATAAATGCAAACAAATAGACCCATCCAAACATGTCTGTAATTAGTGTTGCAGAATAACATTTTTCTGTCCTGCGTCCTCTGCTAAGTGCTCTCCGGCTCCTCTCATGTGCACAGAAGCACTTTATATTCAGCTCATCATCCACAAACAAAACACCAGAAGGGAAGCTGCAGAGTGCCATCTACACTAGCTACAACATATAGCCTCTGCAGGTGTTGCCTTGACGAATGAGCTTAAGTTTCTTTCTTCCCTCTGTTCTTCTGACCGCCGATTCTCAATGTGAGGAACTGTCTAGAGGAGCTAAATCATCCCGCGCGGAGCCATTATGCGTGCCTCAGCTACGGCACTCCTGGGCTTGGCAGGCCTTACGAATGCTGATCATTCTGGGATGACTTGTTCCTGCGGATTTAGGAGAACATTTACAACCGACAAGGCCCCAACCAGTTCCTCTTTAATGATTCTGAGTGTATTTTCACATGTTTTGAGCGGACAAATACGGCCACCAGTGGAAACAACGCTCCCATCCCTGTCGTCCTCATTGCAGGGACTGGGAGGGCCATTACCTATACGCGGGAAGCTAATATACATTCTGAGAGGTGGCTGCTGGTGAAAAGTCTGCTCTCTGTTGATTCTCTTTGCATTCAGAACCTGAAGCGGGTGGCTGAGGTGTGGATGGATGAGTATGCAGAGTATGTCTACCAGCGCCGGCCAGAGTACCGCCACCTGTCGGCAGGAGACATGACACCCCAGAAGGAGCTCAGGAGCCGACTGGGCTGCAAGAACTTTAAGTGGTTCATGAGCAACGTGGCCTGGGATCTGCCAAAACACTACCCACCTGTGGAGCCTCCCGCTGCAGCCTGGGGAGAGGTACAGCTCATTCTCACAGCCATACGTCTCAATCAGTTAGCAACTTTAGCATAAAAGGCTCTCTCTTCTGTGTTTCCTTTGGAATCAGCATTAGAATCCCCCCATTTTGTAGGTGACCTTCTCAGCAACCCCCTGCATTCCCATTCACATTTAATAAAACAGTTTTTGCGATAAAAAGGAATAGCGATATCAAAGGAATTAGTTTAGAGACCAACGTCTTTCTTTTGTTTGATAATGTCAGCAGTTTCTTTTCCCTCCCCTCAAAGTTCTGTGGGAAACTTGTTCGACTGCCTGAAGGCATCAGCTCTGGCTCCTGAAATCGGCCCATCCACACTGACCACGCTGTGTGATCTTCTCATTTACATATTAAAAGTCCCGTGTTTGCAAATCTTTGTTCTCCATTATCAAGTCAAGCAGAGGAAATGGTTCAATCTTCAACAGTGTGATAAACCGCGACTCCGAGTAGCTTTCCCCCGGGAACCGCAAACAACAAACAATGATAAAATCTGTCCGCAATATCAGCTCTCCTGCATGCTGAGGCTATGGAACAGCGTGATGATACATCAGGATTTGTGTAACTCAGGTGGGTTGTCCATCGGCTTAGTATTTAAATGACTATCCTTACTATCAAGACTATTACTATCAAGATTTTTTCCCCTACGTCTGGTATCGTGGTTTGCTAATGGCCAGGAAAACCCACACTGTGATTGGAGAGCATGCCAACTCCAGCTAGGACGTTAGGATGCCACTCATTGTTGCGAGAGACGAAAGTGAGAAATGTGCAAGTTCAATTCCTGTGGGTGAAGGACACTTGCAGGTGGAGCACATCAAGGGGAGGCAGACAATTACATGGGGGGGGGGGGGGGGGGGTCTGAAGTGAAAGTGAATGACAGAAAGAAAAAAAGAATCCAGATTCAGGCTTCTAAAATAATAATTTTCCTAAAAGCACAGCTAAACCTCTGCGTGTGCGCGCGCGTTTGTGTGTGTTTGCAGATCCAGAACGTGGGTAGCGGATTGTGTATGGAGATCAAACACTTTGTGTCAGGGAGCCCCATTCGCCTGGAGAACTGTGTGAAAAGCCGCGGCGAGGTGGGCTGGAGTCACGGTCAGGTGAGGCCCATTCAGCACTCTTCCTCCAGGGACCCAGCAGCTCGGCGCGATGCTGCATGCGTCAAGTCTTCTGCTGCAAATGTATCATCAAAAAGCTAGGTGGACATGTCCAAGCCAGGGGTGATGGTCCTCTCCTCGGCCTGTTGTGTCAGAACACCTTGGACCAGGGGTCCCATACCTTTTCCCTTCTCTGATAAGGGGCCGGGGTCAGTTTGTAACAGAAAAAGTGTGAGGATTGCAGGAGTGCCTAAAGGTAAAAATGTATTGTTTTCAAGAAAGCAAAATCAAATAACCCTTTCTGGATTCTTCACAGAACAAAAGTCAGGAATTAAATAATAACACTATTAATGATATTAATAATAACCAAATAACCCTCTCTACGAACCTATAGTTAATAATGAAAATAGTTCATAACGGACCAAATGTGGAGGCGGGCCGTATCCGGCCCACGGGCCGTAGTTTGGGGACCACTGCCTTAGACTCTTGATGGATCTGATGCAGTAACGTGCACGTAGAGCTGCCGCCAGGTCTCATTGTAAGGATGCAAATACAGGCATTACTTCAGTGGATCAAAGGAGAGAGCGTATCTGGGAAACGACTGGAACAATGTTTATTTGATCCGTGTCCCAAACATTAGTTAGATAAGGGGCGGGGCTTATGGCCCTCAGCTGGAATGTGGTGACGCATAAATGAGATTTTATTCAAACAAAAGAACTCCAGCAAGCGGCGGAAGCCATTGGTTCAGGCGTGACGGCGTCTGCGTGCTCTCCGCAGGTGTTGACCTTTGGGTGGCGGGAGGATATCCGGGTGGGGGACCCCATGCACACGAGGAAGGTCTGCTTCGATGCCGTCTCGCACAACAGCCCCGTCACCCTGTACGACTGTCACGGCATGAAAGGGAACCAGCTGTGGCGCTACAGAAAGGTTGGTGTGTAGATCATTCTGTGGAATCTTGAGCCATGTTTTAAGGGACAAATTGAAATTAATTCCACAACCAACATTGTGATATCAGATTTCCAATATCTGGGAACAGAAAACAACCTTCCTGCCTAATTTGATAAACCACTCTGAGTCTGTACACCTGTATTAGGAAGAAACAATGCATCTGTTTGATAATCCATGTTCCCAGAAACCTGAATCAACAGCTGTTCAGAGGCTCTTATCAGACTTTGGTGCTCTTTATCTCCGTACTTCTGTTAAGAACTGAGGATGAAACATCTCACAAGAGAACCATCAGGCGTTCCATACGTTGTTTATCAGAGGGTCTTTTTATGTGTTGCAATTATTGTCAGATCAATGCGCCTTTTATCCTTTTTTAATTCATTCATTTCCCTCACTTGTGCCAGGAGATGCTCTCTTTCGACTCTGTTTCCCAGCAACAGAAAAAAAAAGAAAAAAAAACGAAAGCTCTGTGGAAATCTGACCAACACAGCCACATAATCTTAGAATTATGAGCCGCTCTTAATGACTCACTGTTATATCTGTCGTTGCTAAAAGGAGAGATGACGCTATCTCTTCTAGCAAAACGTTTTAGAGCGATCCGCTTCCGATGCTGTCCGTCAAACCCATCATGTCAGGATGGAAAGCTGCAGATAATGGGGAAAACGGGCCTTTCATTTCTCTGCAGGACAAACGTCTGTATCACCCGGTGAGCAACAGCTGCATCGACAGCAGCCCGAGCGAAAGGAGGGTCTTCATGAACACGTGCGACCCTGCGTCCCTCAGCCAGCAGTGGCTCTTTGAGAGGACCAACGCCACCGTGCTGGAGCACTTCAATCAGGGCCACAACTGAGGCGCCGCGACCGGGACGCGTCCCCCAGCGATCACGGAGCAATGAGAATCTTTCAGCAGGTCACAAACGCTCGTTTTCAGTCATCACCAGAAAGACCAGAAAGGTCTCATTTCAATGAATTGAATTAGCGTCTTTGCAACGCAGGTAAGGGGTTCCGAGCGAAGGAGGTGCTGGTTCAGAAACGTCCCCCCTGTGCTACACCAGTGATCAGACACACAGCATCTTTCAGGATCCAGCGGAGCGGCGTGAGCAGTGTGTTCAGGAAAACAGGTAACCCAACATGAACTTTAGCCTTGTGAGAGGTGAAAAGACTGATAATTATTCTGGATTCTTTGCTTGTCCAGGGGGGGAGGAGCCCGCCCGTCCTGCGGGAGCCCAAAACCCCAACAGCATTCTCGGAAACGGAACCTTTGATGGCCTCTTTAAAACTCCCGAACCGGAACTCTAACTTAAGGAGAACTTAAGGAGTTTATTGCCTCGTCTCACCATTTAATCGTTGCCTTAAATAGTTACTGCTATGGGAACAAAGCTGCTCCCTTTGTTTCCATCCGAGCAGCTGCATCACCTGTACGGAGACTTGACTACCACTAACAACAAACATGGAGGCCGCTGCTGAAAACACACCTGTCGGACTCTGGCTGCACTGCGTGTGGATGCAAAGCAAGAATATGCCTTTTCCCAAACAACAAAATGTCTACAGTCACCTTTGAAATACAAACATCTATTTTTTTCTACTGAGAAATAAAGCGAACGGTTACATTTCGAGTAAAATGCTTTTTATTTCACACATGCTGCCGCTGAATCGTCTGTAGGTTTGGCGGCGGCGGCGGCGGCGGCGGCGGCTTCGCCTGGAGCCTTTGGGCTCCACCAGTGTAACCAGTAAGTGTTTACCAGATAAACACACAGGGATGAAGCCAGAACACTTGAAATAGCCTCTGTCAGCAGATTAAAAGATGGCACGGCCCAGTTTAGCCTCATGTGTAGCCTCTTAGATTCATCTGTAACCTGCCACCACACTGTTGCTCTGAGCCTGTTCATCTGGAACTCTTTGACTCAGAACAAGTCTTATTCCTCCTTTGATTAACAGCCTGACTCGCGCTTTGCGTAGGCTTGAACCCCCCCGAGCCTCCTCCGCTTTTGTAATTTGTAGCTGGAAAAGTTAAAGAGATATCAGAGATCGAGTTTAATGAAAAAGATGAGGACTCTGATGGAGGCAAACTGTCATTTGCTCTTGTTCTTGCTTTATAAATCATGGATGTCTTTGGAGGATCAGTGAAGTCGGCAACGTTCAGCTTCTCATTCCCGCAGCTGGAGGAAACGTCGGCCGACGCTCGCGGCTCCTCTCTGATGTGAAAGTAGTTCAACACGCGTGATGTGAGTTTTTGAACAAAGGGAATATTTTCATTCCCTGCTCTTCATCACCGACACTTTGACATCACCAAACAGACAGACGGAGGTGGATGATGGGTCATCTCAGCAATTACTAAGAGTCCAGGGCTAAACCACTACCGATGCTCTCTGTCCAATATACCAGAGGGTAGGAGAGCCGCTGTCGTTTAGCACGTCACCTCCATCGGCCTTTGCTGCTAGCAGCGTGAGACGGAGGGATGGAGCAGCCACCAAAACAGAAGCCGAAATCGTAAAAGATAAGTGAGTCCTGCTGTCACCCAAATCAATTTTCCCTCATTGTTACTGGCGTTTATCGCTTCTTCCTGGAAAATGTTTGCAGATAGCGGCCGGGATGAAAAGCAACTCGTAGGCTTGCGTGATAACGAGGCTAATAGAAGTATTATGTTGAAGATAAGGCTGAAAGAGTCCTCAAACGCAACGTGAAGCAATTCCTGCTGAAGGTGCAGATTCCCGCCTGCTCACCGCCGTGACTAATAGCCAAACATCCCTCCTGGCATCGGGCTCCTTTGGTCCTCCAGGAGGTGTGACAGCTCTGCCCTTCTCATAATCTTTCATCTGAATAATTACGGCTAACCTGCGTCTCCACGGGGCTTCGCAGCTATTCATGTCCTCACCGTCACACGTTAATGGACATCCGGGAGCGTGGCGGTGTCGCAGCGCCGGGCTCTGGTCTCCTGGGACTCAGGTGTTCGTATTTCAGGTCAAATCCTTTGACACGCTTTGCTGGGTGCTAAAGGAGACTGGAACTCGCAGGGGCGAAGTTGTGATTTTTGCTGTCAGCTCATGTTTATTCTCATTGGAGGAGATGCTGTGTGTGTTTGTTTGAAGGGAATGAACAGGAACTCAGAGGATGAGCTGATGCTGAGCATCAGATGATTGGTCTTTCTGCATGGGATGCAGTTTGTCAATTAGAAACACACTCCAAGGGCACTTTATCTTATGTTATCATCTGGATGGACGCCACTGAAAGCACTAAATCACATTTCCTCTTCAGGAAAAACACCTGAGCAGCAGATTGCATGCAAAAAACTGTAATGTTTTTTACTTTTTATCTGCTGATAAGGCACACTTAGAGGGCACTTTATCTTCTTTTTACTCATTTAAACTGTAACCTTGAAGGTAATTTATTATCACCCTGGCATACACTAAATATCATGTAGAGTACTGAAAGAAAACAAGATATACTTCATTGATCCCACTTGGGGAAATTCCATTTTTCAACATAACTGCCAGTCAGATTATTGCATTTTCCTGCTGGAAAAACAGCCAGGAGGACACTGTTTCACATTCTGTCCATTCAAAGGGCACTTTTTCTTTTTGGTTTGCTTCTGCAAAGGCCTCCTCAAACCTTATTTTCTGCACAAAAGTTGTGCTTTCAACAACAGAGGACATGAGGCACAGATTTGAGCTGACACGCCATTGAATTTTTGAAACTGAAGGTCTTAAATAAACATTTTTGTGAGCTGGCAGGATACACCATTGATCTCACACACAAAGCAAATACCACACATAAATATTTCAAATTCATTTTTTTCCCATCCTGCCGTCCGTCTGACCACTGGTGACTTTGTTGGAGATTGTGGCCCAAACCGGTACTGCAACCACATTCTTTCGCGCATAACTGGCAACCCGGAAGTCTCAAGGCACCTGACCTCGTGATCGGTTAATTACGGGCTGATAGATTGAAATGAAATTATTCCGGCTGGACTACTGTTAAAACTCAAAGTCGAGATGATCCTTTAATATCACATTGGGGCCGTTTTATGATTACTTTCCCTAGATTTCTTCCATACAGCTCATTTAAACACCTTTTGTTATATTTACATCAACCCATTCAGCCGAGCAGTGGTTCTGGTTCTTTGGAATACCATCAATGATTTCGACAGTGATGAGCAGACACTGCAGCTCGTCGTATTGCATTCAGTCACTGGTTGATTGTTGTGGACAAACGCCCGCTGTCAGCTCCATCATTGATCAGATTTATACTATGGGCTGCGTATTCCGTTCAGGTCGCCTGCAGCAGGCGTCCATCCAAAAAGCAGCGCACGTACTGGAGCCAAGCTGATCTCCAGCGGCTCCCCGGCAGAGAGGAAGCCATAAAGAATGTCAGCCTGAAATTACAGCTTACGTAACACAACAAGCGCCGCACTGGTGATTTTTGCATTTCGAGTCCATTTAAGTACAAATCAAATATTTACGGCCGCAGTTGGTGTTTATGCTCAGCCAGCCGCTTGTTTTTTATTTCTTTTATTACCCTCACTTGACACGGAAATTGAACTCCACTGTCACCATCAGTACCAGCTGTACAACGATAACCAGGACGCGGAGTGTTTAAGCGCCTTACATATTTTAGTCCGATGACTTGTCCATTCAGAATTAAATTAAAGCAAAGCAAACAAACTTGGAAAGGGCAGAAAAATGAAAATAATTAACTTTTTTTTAAAGTTACAGTGTGATTCTGGCTCCCTCCACCATTCATTCAGCCCTGAAACTCTTTCATTATACCCGCACCTGTAATTAACAGAGATAGGAGAGAGGAAACAGGAGCTCTCACTCTCATACAATGTCGCCCAGCACAGAACTGGCTGCATTCGCGTATCACAGCAACCTGAGCAGTGGTGAAAAGGTGGATGGCTTCATCATGCCAGATTATGTGGGCACGAATCACCGTCCATAACTTCATCTTTATCTGTTCTTCCTTCAGTTTTCTGTGGTTTGTAGTCATGGTGCAGCTGCACTCTGGCCTGGGGGCCTAAAAACATTCGCTCTACTATTAATGGCTCTCAAGTGCTTTCAACCAATGTTTTCTATTCTATAAAGCATCTATAGTCTTGATGCATTTTTAATCTATTAAATCATTCATGGCCAGTAGATTTTGTATTCATATGTGTTGTTTTAGCTTTGAATTGTGACGCTTGAATGCATTTTCCTCCTCATATTCGAATATAAGCAGATATCGCAGCTGCTATAATCTGCGTCCTCATGTAATCCCAACAACGATTACACCCCTCTGAGAGATGAGCTTTACCTCACTGTCAGGATGTTCTTTCCCCCAGAGGATGACAGGGTTGTGAGAAAGATGAGTTAGATGCCCCACGGTTTTCCTTTTCCCTGATTGCTCCAGGGCAAAATGTCACATGACATGTTTCTGTTCTGCTCAAGCAGAAACTGGAGGATTCTAATCCAAGCAACATTAACATGAAGACCATCTCCACCCTCCCCAGGGGCCAGCACTGTATGATCCCTATCAGTTATAATCAGCAGTTTGCAGCTTCATGGAGTTAATTTGAAGTAGCAGGTGATGAGAAATGCACCTGGAGCACCAACTGAATGGATTTCAGGTGTTTTCAGATCCAATAAGAGATGCATTTCGAGAGGTTTGGAGCTCCTGATGTATTCGTGAGCGGTTCAGTTTGGGCAATAAATAAAACTCAATGGAAGGGGAGCACACCAGACCGTCCTGTAACTTTGCTGTGGGAAAACGGAAGAGTCATCTGCAAACACATGCAGCCATTTCCACTTTAGGGTCCGCAAACACTGAGCGGACAAACATTTCCCTAAATTAAGCCATGTCAGGATAAATCAAGGAAATGAAAAACATCCACTCCAGCCACGACATCATTTTTAATGACGGCGATGCCAAATAGAAGCGGAAGAGAGTCCGTTTAAAAGTGCTGTGGTTTTACCTGTGGGTTCAATTCCCTCATCCATCCCGGTAATTACTCATTTCATATCAGGTCTTTATAGCGCAGAGGTGCCCGTTCCCCCAACAATGGAATCAGTCAGAGCAGGAAAGAGAGAATAATGTAATGTATGCTAATTCATCCTTTCCAGAAAGGCCACTGTGGGAATCAACGATGAGGCCAGACTTCTTCACAGGCAGCAGAATTAGAATATATGAATATGTGGTTTTCCACCACTCTCCGGCTGCTTATCCAATGAATGAGCTAAATGTGATCAGTGCACTTAAACAACAACAAACACTCATTTAATAGAAACTGTTGGTAGCTAAAAAGCTTCCAGGTTTCATTTAAGATGTGATGCATTCAAAGGCTGCTTTCTTTTGGGTCGAACAGCCCCAACAGACGCCGGGGCTCTTATGACCCTGTCAGACGCCGAGGGTCATCTGAGGCGGTCAGAGCAGTAAAACATCTGTTCGCTTCGTGGAAGAGATTTCAAAGGTTAACATGACAGCAGCGGACGCACATCCTGAGCATCGCCTGCTCATTTAATGGGGTATTGATGTACTGAGCCGGAAGGGAAGGCCGTCAATAGCGGAATGGTGAAACACCACCTGCAGGAGGTAATATTCTGAGTTTCTGGGCAAAATATCATTCCCAGTGCTGCCATTCTTCTTCTGAGAGATCTTCTGGTGGATAGCTTCTGAGCTCATTTCCACAGACAGCTGCCAGTTTTCCTCTTTAGCCATTATCTTCATCACGCTCGTGCTCTTGGCTGCAGTGGGCGGCAGCAATCAGCCCATTTTGTGCAGCAAATCAGGCAACATGCAGCAGACAGTCCGGCCGAACAAAAGATGCTGGCGACCGCGTGCGGGACTCTTCATCATCACCTTCATCAGCGGTGCAGACCAGCTACCCACGGTTTTATGTCAGCTTCTGTTGTTTGTCACAGATTTGTAAATGTGTTCAACATTGCCCGTATTTTGTTGTTCTGCTCATTTTTCCGTCGTCGCCGCTGCGTTAGCGGCTCTCTGGGAAACGTTGTGTGTCAATCTCGAGTCTTTGTGTTGTTAACTTGACCTGTTTGGGTCACTTTCTTCCAGCCCATAAATTTCATTAATCCCTGGCGGGGCAGTTTTTATTGAGGACATTAAATCAGAAACTGAGAACCCTGAACACAGGTGCTCGCGCGCACACGCGGTAACCTCGCTCCACGCTTGGCAGCATGAATCTGCCACGTAAAGGAGCGTGAAGAGTGAAGAGCCTCTCTAATGTGCCGCCTCGGCTCCGTTCGGTGTCCCAAAAAACCATCCCAAGTGTCAGAGTAATTTTCTTCACTTGAAATTAGCTTCTTCTAATAAAATTTTAATTCAGTTATTACAAGCACAGTAACGCCTCAAGTGCTGCCCCTAAGCCCCGTCTGGCTTATGGAAATGTATCCGGCAGATGCACTTAAGCCTCGCTGAAATGAATTTTAATTTGTTGGAAATTGCTTCTATTCATTAATGCGACATTAGGCCAGCAAGAAATGGAATCTCCCTATTCCTCTCCACATATTGACTTGGGTTCAATTATGCTGCGGGAGGCTTCTGAAGGGCGAGGGGGCCACTTGACAGCGCTGGCGGGCTCCCTCGGGGGTCCCGCTGAGTCAATATCTGTGTTTACACCAAATGACTTCCTGTGCAAACTTCAGCTCCGCCTTCAGCGACCCGACAGGAGTGAAGGATGGAAGCTGGAACTCCCCGTCCTGACCTGAAGGTCGCGTTTGGTGCATTACGGTGGGGGAAATATTCGCCGCTACGACCCGGCTCTTCAAGCTGATTGTTGTCACGCGACCTTTGACATCTAGTGGTGCGAGGAGCTTTTTCGCATGAAGCACACCGCCAGCCAGTGGCTTCCACAGAATTTTACCTGCGTTCCCGTGACAACGCCTCAGAATTTATAGTCTGAGGGGATGGATGGATGGATGGATGGATGGATGGATGAACGGTTGGATGGACGGACGGATGATGGATGGATGGATGTGGATGGATGGATGGATGATGGATGGATGGATGGATGGATGGATGGATGGACGGATGGATGGATGGATGGATGGATGGATGGATGGATGGATGGATGGATGGGTAGGTGGATGGATGGATGGGTGGGTAGGTGGATGGATGGATGGATGGATGGATGGATGGACGGACTGATGGACGGATGGATGGATGGATGGATGATGGATGGATGGATGGATGGATGGATGGATGGATGGATGGATGGATGGATGGATGGATGGATGGATGATGGATGGATGGATGGATGGCTGGCTGGCTGGCTGGATGGATGGATGGATGGATGGATGGATGGATGGATGGACGGACGGACGGACGGATGGATGATGGATGGATGATGGATGGATGGATGGATGGATGGATGGATGGATGGATGGATGGATGGGTAGGTGGATGGATGGATGGATGGGTAGGTGGATGGATGGATGGATGGATGGATGGATGGACGGACTGATGGACGGATGGATGGATGGATGGATGGATGATGATGGATGGATGGATGGATGGATGATGGATGGATGGATGGATGGATGGATGATGGATGGATGGATGGATGATGGATGGATGGATGGATGGATGGATGGATGGATGGACGGACGGATGGATGGATGGATGATGGATGGATGGATGGATGGATGGATGGATGGATGGATGGACGGATGGATGGACGGATGGATGGACGGATGGATGGATGGATAGATGGATGGATGGGTGGATGGACAGATGGATGGATGGATGGATGATGGATGGATGGACGGACGGACGGACGGACGGACGGACGGACGGATGGATGGATGGATGATGATGGATGGATGGATGGATGGATGGATGGACGGATGGATGGATAGATGGGTGGATGGACAGATGGATGGATGGATGGGTGGATGGATAGATGGATGGATGGACTGTAACACCGGCTGTTCCAGGAGAACCTCTGGGTGAACGAGAGTCTTCCTGCCTCGTCGAGCTGTATTTTTGGAGCTTGTCGCACTGAATGATTTCAATAAAAGGAGTGTTTACAAATCCAGCAAACGCTCGCAGCAGCAGCTGTCTTCTGTTTTTATGCTCTGAAATATTAAATATTAGCACTAGTCCTCATGAATTTGAGATGAATTCTCACATCAGCGCTGCTGTCGGCTGAGCTGCTCAGCCCGGCGAGGGATTGTTCCTGTAACCTGAGTCGGGCGGCGTGCGGTCCCCGCTCAAGAGTGCTTCAGCACGCCACTTACCGCCTGCAATGATTCACAGGCATGATGGGAATCAGTCTGAAGCGGGGTGTTTTACACACACACATAGCGACACGCCTATGTTGTTTGGGAACGGTGCCAAGCGTCAAGCGCTCCATGTGTTTGGGTTTCAAGCGCCAGAGAATCCTCCGCTCCTCCGTCCACGCTCGGCTCGACTGTTTCATCTTTATCATTCATACAGAGCACTTGACTTTTACCTCCTCTGCTTGTTTTCAACCAGGTTTACAGACAAAATGTCTTTTAAAATCTTCTAAATGAGCTTGTAGCCCTTCGTAGAGGTCACCTCAGGAGGAAGCTAAATGTTTCTACATAAAATGGTTCAAATGGAAACTTGTATAATGAATTGAATGTTCTGTCGAATGAAAGTCAAACACTCCAAAGGAAGCTCTGATAACTCATCGCTGCTGTGGTGCATTAACTCGCATTAATAAGAAGCTGGAGCTGTAGTTCATGATTCCAACAGGTGCTGCCAGTTTTGCTTGAAAATGAAAAGAGACTCTGAACAATGTCTCGTCGTCCTAGCTGCTTTAGCTCTTTTAGGGTCGCGGGGAAGGTATCCAATAATGAATAAGGGAGGACTGAAAAGCTTCACACATCTCTAAGAACACAAAAATAAATCCTGAATGTTAAAAAAGACCAAATGATGCAGCACCCTGCAGCCGTGACCAAGGCCAGACCGACACCAGTGCAGAAGCTTCTGCTGACCAGATTATATAGGGACCTTCACCAGTAACTAAAGATTCCAATAATAGCTGCTTTTTCTCTGCAATGATGTTAAAATTCGGGATTTTGGCCTAAAGCTGAACCGGTCGGAATGATCTGAAACCTCCCTCCGACACCTCATCTGTTCCCGTTTCCCACAGCCCCTCCTCCGTTATTGCCAGTTTGATTGGCAGTCTGGAAAACAGCTTTTGATTTTTTTCTTCTCCAGACAGTGACCTGAAGCTTCAGACTGCTGAGATCTTTGGCTGCAGACGCAGGTTTGATGCGTGAAGGTCAGCGGATGACCTGCCGCAGACGGGGATGGATACATTTGCCCACATGGCTTCTCTGCTTTTCTGGCCCATTGCACCGAACCGGCCCCCACCCCCACCCCCACCACATCCCAGGGCAGATTCTCTGACAGATGGACGCCGCGTTGACTCTTTTAAAGCATCTGGGAGGAAGCTGACGTGAGGTCACGGAGCAACAGTTGGTGCACGTTAGCTCAATCTGGGTCTATTCCAGTGGATTTCAGCCACGTGCGACGGGCAGCAGCTTCTCCATTACCCAGGGCAGAAAGCACAGCTATAAATGTCTAATGCTGATGTTTAATGTTGTACTACTGTAGAATTACAATGCTCCGCATTGCATTAGCAAATGTTAGCTCGCCAGCTTTCCCTTTGATTTTGTCCAAAACCAGCTTTTAGATCCAGAAGATGAATCAGCTGGGTGGAATCGCTATCAGTATGATGCCGTTCGTCAACATGGATAATGCATTTGTCCATATGCGCTCCCCAAGTACCCCAAGTACTTGCTCCGCCCACTTTATTAAGTCTGCATCAGATGCGACTTGTGTAGGACAGCTGGGTATCCCAGGATGCATTTCTCCTCCACGAGCGACAGCAGCAGCACTGACAGGGAGTATGGACTTCAAACTGTGAGCTCCAGAAGTTCACAAGTGTGTCCCTACAGACTGAGGATGGAGAAAAGGCAAATAAAGTGGTAGAACCTGTTTAGCCAGTACATTTTATATACAGTTAAATGTGTTTTAATTTTGGCTTCTCTCTGTTTTGGGTCTTAAAGTGCGAAGTTTGTGCGACACTCCATCCTTTAAACACCATTTTAGTCTGATGACATCATCAAAAATCATCAGCATCTTCTCTCACTGGATGATGATGGGATGTTGCGTACGTGGGAGCGTCAAGCAGCTGTTCACAGCCTCAGGACACCATTTCACTCTTCAGCCTGGTGTCACACACAGCCGTCCATCCCATAAAGAAATATGAGGCGTCGTCTGATGTTCCTGTGAGGTTCTCCGTTTATCTGCTCCGCTTGTTCTCAGGGAGCTGAGGGGGGGATTGGAAATTGAAAAGTAGCATTTGGACTGTGATCAATTTGATCTTTGCCGTTTTAGCCGCAGTAGCAGATTTTAATTACCGTATTTTCTGGACTATATGTCGCTCCGGAGTTTAAGTCGCACTAGCCAAAAAATGCATAATAAAGAAGAAAAATAGATATATAAGTTGCACTGGACTATAAGTCGCATTTTGGGGGGAAATTTATTTGAGAAAATCCGAGACCAAGAACATACATTTCATCTTGAAAGGCAATTAGCAATCCATTAGCATGGATTAGCAATAGGGTTACGGTATGCTAACGTAACAAATTCAGCTACATGACCCACAACAAACTGAGTACGTGTCTGCTTTGTAAACGTAACATATTAACACTTATTCAGATTACTATAGCATAAAGAACATCCGAGCAAGTTTACCAAACAATCAAGTCTAACTCCATAGACGAAGCACCGCTTCTTCTTCTGCGTCGCTAAAGGAATTCGTTCCTCAGTACACACGCCCTCTTGTGGTTGTCAGTGTGAAAATAACGAAAATGTGAAATTTTGTAATAATGTATTTATATAAGTCGCTCCGGAGTACAAGTCGCACCCCCTGACAAACTATGAAAAAAAGTGCGACTTATAGTCCGGAAAATACGGTAGTGCTCATTAGGTGAAGAGAAAGACTTAATTAGAAATGTTGCATCTTACTTTGAAATGCGAATAATCTGCCCGTCATCGTGTCTCAGGCGTTTCATCATTTTCTGAGGTTTGATGGGATGTTGGGATTAGAGCCGTTCTCATCAGCTCTGCTTTGATTCCCAAACAGGGAAGACGAAACTTTGTTACCAGAGAACTTTTGTTAAAACATCACCAAATAAACTAACTTGATTAAGATCCTGATGATCCCTCAGATCATATGGATCTTAAAAAGGGTTAGTTGAGCGGTTTGGAGGCTGAAAATCAGACATCAGAAGGTAAGACCTGATTTCCATAACCCCAACCAACAATGCTGAATGACTGAATATATTTTCCACCTCATCAGAGAGGTGGATTCTTCCTCTGCTTCAGAGGAACCAAGGTTCTAAAACCCAACTTGGCAACGAGATTTCTTTCTCTTTGGGTTTGTTTTGTGCTTATTGGCTCAGCGACTCGTGACATTAATTTAGCTCACAAGCTTAATAAAAACGCCTCGAAGAATAATCATATGCTGTATGCATCAAGTGTCCTCACTGTCCATTTAGAACCTTGGAAGAAGCGTTCTTTCAAACTGGGAATGACGTGGGCACTGCGATCTGATTGTTCCATGAGAATTCGCCGAAAAAAGCAGCACATTAATCAAGCAGCCGCCCTTCCTCCCCCCATCCAATGTGGCACCGCTGGCGTTCATTTACATCTGACCAGTCCAGCCGTGCACGGATGATTTTAATTCCGGCTATCATTTCATCGGGGCATCTCATCCAGCATCTCCCCAAAAATCTGGATTGAAGTAACAAGAACGTATAGACAAAAGAAGATCAATGTACAGCTGTGAGACGTTTAGTGACCAGCGCTGCTACACACACCCTCACCCAGGCAACACGCACTTCCCATTAATCTGCCGCTCTGCTGCACGCATCAGAATATAATTAGCTAAGCAGCAGCAGCTGTGCTAATCACCCCACCTGCCAATGCTATCCCGCTAGCATAGCAAGTCTGGCTTCTTCACTCAAGTCAGGAGCAAGAAAAAAAAACAAAAGAGGGGTTCAAAACACAGAACAAACCCCTCAAAAAGACCCAAAATGTCCTTCTGTTTGTAGCATACCAATTTTACGTCCTAGCATCATGAAGCTAAATGGTTCCTCATTCAGCCCGTGTGCAGCTGTTCCCCGATGGCCTGCAGACAGACACAGATCACGGACACGATGCGGTGACTCACGGATGCGAGCTGAAGCCGCTCCTTATTGTTCCTCAATGCAAAAAAGAAAAAAAAAGAAATCTGATGGAAGACAGATGAAGCCGCTGACATCACAGGAAATCCGGCTCAGTGTGACGCTCCTCGCCTACAGTGCCGCTCCGCTCCTCTCCATATGCTCTATTCTTTAATGATGCATCTCGCGGTTGCCACGCGATGCAGCGCCGCTGTCACTCACTCATGTTTCTGTGGGCTGAACAGACTTTAAAACACACCAGTCCCAAACAGGCAGGCAGGCGTTCTGAATCTCCACTTTTCTGTTGGTGGGATCAGAAGAGAACGCTGGAGATGATGTTCTCTGCGTCTGAAGATCAGAAACTCATTATTTATAAAAAAAAATGAATAAATAAATAAAAAAGAGGAAGCCAACAGGTGCTGAAGAATCAGGTTGAGGATCAGCTGAGGAAAGCAGGTGTGTCTGAACATCAAAGGTTGTTAAATCATCTTCTGGTTGGTTCTCAACATTGTTGATGAGGTCACCGCCTAAAATGACTCCTCTCACCCCCTCCCCCCATCTGTGCTGGTCAAGAGGAGCCCAACCTCAGGGAGGTTACGATCTAAAGCTTTAGGATCTTATCTGTGTCCTCCAGAAAACGTTCCCCCTGAACCCAGATCTTCCACCAAGGTTCTGTAGCTGCGCTCTCCTGGTGGACCTGACTGATCTTTCCTGCTCATGTGGTTCACATCTGATATTTTTCAAATATTTCCGTGTGGACCCACAACAGAAATCTCACCGACGCTTTATTCTGTGTTCTCAGACTGAAACTGAAGGCACAAGCAGTAATCCGTGTCGCGCATGTGCGCGCGCTCAAGATTAGCATCGATGCCGCCAACATCGGTGGTGATCTCGCCAACGCTGTGGCCGTGATTGCTTCCGCTCCGAGATGCTGGTATCCTGTTTGGATCAAATTTCCTGCTTCAGTGTCATCTCAGAGCCGCCAAAAATCCTACCGTCGTTGATAAATGTGATTGCGATTTCATGCGCGCACGTGTCACGTGCAGGCGCCTGAGGGTCTGCACACAGTGTCAGGTGTAACAGGATTCATATGATCTCCTTTTTCTGGAGAACGCAGGCAAACCTAAATAATCAAGCCGCTCCCATCGACGGATCAGGATGAGAAAGGTTTGAGGAGAACGCCGTGCGTTCCACGCAGATCTTACTTCCTGTCAATTCCAGCGCCCAGAAAGTGCTCTTCATCGGAGGAGGCTACATTGAAACTCATTCTCCAGCTAAAAACTCGCCTCCTTTACTCCTGATTGGCGCGAACGCATCCCCAGGAGTGATGCAACGTGAACGAGCCGTAAGTATCTTCAAAGGCCGCCTGAGCGTCTCTGGGGGTTCCTCACCTGAACCATCTCCAACATCTCACAGAACATATGTATATTAAGACCCAGAGGAGCGGCTGTTGAGGAATCAGGTTTCATGTTCCAGATAGAGGACAGGAGGCGGCACCGCGGGGAGATCCGTCCTCCACTGATGGAGCTTGATCAAATTAAATTCCTCCTCTGTTGTCTGACGCTTTGGAGATTTCCAGAATCCCCCCCAGAAAACAGGAAGCCAGTTGGTTCTGAACTGGGAGCATTTAAGTGTAAATCTAAGTGTATTTATTTAATGTTGAGTAAGAAAAGAAACATATTATCTTTCACTTTTGGTGAGATTTCAAACATTCACCATTATTCAGACTGAGCCGTTAGCTTGGAGTCTTTTGGTGGGGAGAGATGAGACGGAATTATGCACAGGTGAAACACTACTAGGAACACACTCGTTCCCTATTCACTGCTCACTACACGGCGGACATGGATTGAGTGAACTACGTAGCGCACTCAATTTAAAGCTAGTATTCGGACAACGGCGTCATTTACGGCGCACGTAAAGTGACGTCATGGTGTCGCATAATAATTACGAACCGGTTGCCGGGAAAAGTGGCCAGGTCCATTTAATTACTTTAACCCATCAGAAATATATTCAGAGGTCATTTTATGAAAATGCAATTTTTTACATGATAATTAACTTTATATAATAAAATGAAATATTAATGTCAATAATAATTACTTATTACCTAAAATAATTAGTGTCCCTTGACATTTTCAAGATGTGACGGCACATTCTCAAGTCATATTCCGCTGTAGTGAAAACATTTAATAAAGCAATTTTTCATCAAAAAATAGATCCAGAGCTACTTTTCATCTTTGAAAATATTCTTTTACTGAGATTCTGTCGCCTGGTGAGCAACAGACGATTCCGAAGAACAATTTTAAGTGATCAGTGAAGATTGATTGATTTTTTTTGTTTACACATTTATGTTGTAATATTTTAGGATGATCATATTGGACCCCTACTGAAAAAAAATGTCTTATTTCCAAAAATGTCATATATCAAACCGCACAGTAGAAATTCCGTTAAAACATGTATCCCATCAGCCTTTACGGATACCGTAATGGCTGATGGGATACATTTTCCGAGTTAAGGTGCTCGCTTGTACACTACTTTTCGCAGTGCATTGTGGGATACATTGAGTGCACTAGATAGGGTACAGCGATGCTCACTAACAATTCGGACACTATTTCAAAATGGCGTCCACACTCTTGAGTGCACTATGTAGGGTATAGAGGTGGTTTCGGACACAGCCATAGAGTCACAGGTGAGCCTGGGAGACACACCTGAGATGGGAGGAGACACAGGTGACAAACATCAGACAATCACAACAGGTGACTGACAGTCTGTCTTAATCCTGAAATCTGTACCTTTGCTGGAAATGTCAACTGATTTCTAACATTAGCGCAGTAGCACCCAAGCTAATGTCGGTAGGTCCATGCGTGTCGGGACGTCATCAACTGCTGAACGTCTGAATCCAGGATGCTGCTGAAACGCCGTCTGCAAAGCACGCTTTGTTTTGTGGTTCATGCAGAAACCTCATTTGGAATAAAACCTGGAGGCTAACGATAAAAAGTGCTATCAGCAGCGCTCAGCCTTGTCCTCTCCAGCTAACACAAACATGCTGCTCTCACTCATCACATGATTAATTACAACTTGATTGCTTGCTTGAGCGAAATAAACATCTTGACCCTGAGTTGGTGATGCAAAATGAGAGTTATTATTTGGGACTGAATTTATATTTATTTGTTTAGTTCCTGGTGCAATTCGAGTGATAAAGCTACAAACCCGAGCTTCACTTTCATCCGTTTGAGTGAAGGCAGCCTTTGCAGCCATGTTTGTGGCCTCCAGCCTGATCTTTCTGTCAGCTACAACTGTTGCAGCAGCAGCTCAGCACTGAGACGTGAGGCCACCGCCGCCGCTGTGCTCCTGTAGGAATCAGCAGAGAGCAGCAGACCCGCTGGTGGGGAGTCACGCAACGCATTTAAGGAGCAAACAAAGAAGGGGCAAGTCACTGAAGGATGCAGAGGAAGTGTGCTGACGTGAACAGGAAGCTGCTCTGAAGCTGCTGAGACCTGATTGGCTGTCATCAAGCTCTCGGCAGCAAGAGCTGGAGAGGACACTGTCAGAAACATCGTCAAGCTTTTGGTGATTGGGTTGGATGGATTTCCCCTTCCAAGAACATCTGAACATCTAATCTGGGCCAACAGGAGGGGAGTTCTGAGAGAGAGAGAATAACAAACTGAGGTCACATGATTTCACATTCTGGGGATTTCTACATCTGCAGGCTGATGGAGTCTGGCTGTTCTGTTCTTTCACCAACAACCTGCACAACATCTGCTCACCGGTGACCCTTTTAGCTGGTGCTGCTCAGCATCTGGTTCCAAGTGGAGTTACTCAAGGGTCACGTCTCGTCCCGCTCCCCTTCACTTTCCGGAGTCTATTCAACAAAAAGTTTCTCTCTCCATTTTGCTTGTAAGCTATTTTTACCCCTAAAAAGGAGAAAAGCATTCCCCCCACAACCTGCTTCCTGGGTGGTTTGCACTTTTATCTAGTTTTAGATACTGTAAGTGACTTCATGCAGGTCTTAACCAAGCAGGTGGTTCAGTGCTGGGGGAGAGCACTTACTCACAACAGCACAAATGAGCCAACAGTCGGACGCACACTCGTCCATTTATCTATCCATCCAATTCCAGACCTGTAACTGGAGCTACGCTGTTGTTTACATTAACTAGAAAAAAAAAAACATCATTGGGAAACACTGGAGCTCAGTTCTTCTGGGCCGTAGTGGATGCAGGTGGTCAACAGCTATAAATAATAACCAGCACAGCAAGATAAAGGTCACACTGGTCTTTCTGCTTAGCATCAGGTCCAAAGGTCCCTCGTCAGAGCACATGAGGGACGCAACAATGGAGGAAACACTGATGCAGGAGCAGAGTCGGCAGCTCCACAGAGACGTCCCGCCTGCACAGTCAAGCCGGGTTTTAGCTGTTTCTGGTTCATCTGTCATGACCCACCCGCTGCTTACACTCAACATTTATCATCCTTGGTTACCGTTTTCAAATTAATCCTCTTGCTTAATTTCTACTTTTTTATGAAAATAAAAAAATCCCAGGTAGCGCGCGCCAGTCTTTTGCCTGTTGCTAATGCTGTCTGTTGCTCAGCTGCCCGTACAGATGGCCTCCGATGTGATGGCGCGTCTGAAGACCCCAGCCGAGAGGGCTTGTTCTGGGTTCTGTGTCTACGCCGATACAGGCCTCGTCTCTTTACGCAATCCCAGCAAGTCACACGTGCTCCTGTCAGAGCAGATACCCCCCCACCCCCGCCTCCTGTGGCTAACCAGCATCTGTTTTCATGGATAAAACATCAGGGAGGTTTAACATGCTGCATCACTCGAGGTATCATTTCACATCCGGCTCATTCAATAAGACAGCCGGAAGATGGCGGCGGCCCACGTGCCCACCAACCGACTCCAGGAGAGCCTGCAGAAAAGCTGCTGTTGCCGAGATACGCCGCGGTGATTGATCTGGGCTTTCTGCCTGCAACAGGAAGCTTAAGGGAAACGGAAAACACATCAAAGTAAAAGAAGGTGACGGCTGGGAACTCATTTAGCATGAAAACATCCAAATCGGAACATTATTTTTGTGCAAAGTTGATGGGAACATTTCAGAGGGAAGACTCGCTATCGTGTCCTGATGTGACCGATTTCTGGGACCCTCTTCATTCCTGCACATTTGCTCAAACATGTTCACATGTCGAAGCTCGAGTCACATATTATGAGATTTGAAGCGATGGCGTCAGTGTTTCCCAGTGAAGAGGGAACCTGCACCATCTCAGATCTTCCTCCCAAGTCCGACTGCTGAACCGGTGCTGCTGACAAATCTGTTCTGCAGCATTAAATTTTGCAATTTGTGGCACACAAATGGTCTCATTTGCTCTTCTTCAACAGATGCAGCAGAGGAGGCTGAAAATGGCCTCCCTGTCAGAGAAGTTTACTGCTAATAGCATCGTTTCAGCATCTGTGGTGTAGCGCGGCGACAGCTCTGGGTCGCCTGAGCGGAGGTGCCCGCCGGGGAGCGCCCACATGTTCACCAGCTGTGGAGCAACGTCCACGTGCCCCACTTTGGAGGCTAAACTCAGCCTTATTTTTTAGCTTGGCTATCATTTCCAAAGTTGATGATCCTGCAGAGATTTGGTAAGCTGCTGCCTTGGATCTGTTGGAAGTGTTCTCCCGTCTGACAGCAGTCTGCAAACCAACAGTGGCAAAGAAAGAAGGATAGAAGGACTCAGTCTGGAGGAAGGGGAAAGCAAATTAAATCAACTGAAAATGTAGTTATAATAAATATCTGCAGGGCTCGATTAAAACAGCGCCAAAGCCAAACAAACTTGAGGGGACAAGATTTAATTTCAATTTCTGCTAAAAATCCACTAAGAACATTTCAAATGCAGTCGGAGAGCCCTCCTACTAAATCAGACCTTGTTGTTTTCCTGCTTCCAAATATGCTGATCAGTTTACAAAACTGGCAGCTGATGGTTAGAACAGATAAAGAACAGACGTCTCGAAAGTTTCCAAACTTTCCCCAGCGTGAGGGCCCTGCCGATAGAAAGCTGTGATTGCTGTGTCATTGCGATTCCACAGCCTTGCGTGCAGTTAGATCAGCGAACCCACGCACGGTTTCGAGCAGACACTGCCGACAGAGGACTCCTGACGGCTTCCACCTCAGCCTCGGCAGCTCAGTTTCCTCCTGGAAGACCCAGGCACAGACCAGCAGTTCATATCCACATTGACATTCCCACAGGAGGAGGAGATTTTCCCCACACGAGATGACAACGGTGAGAAAATGGTGGTTTAGGGAGCAAAAAGGGGCTCTGAGAATAGCAGCATAATGCACTCAGGCCTGGCTGCTGAGTGCTGCTGGGGGTGAACGGATGCAGGCTGACTGCTCCGCCGCCGTGCTAGCATGTGTAACTAATGAGCAGGACCGGCTGACAGGCCCCACAGTTGGCACACTCACGCACCACCCCACCTTCATCCATATTCAACAACCTCTTTCCTTTGTGTGGCGTTAACCCCGTGCTCACCCTCCGCCTGACAGCGCTGAGAGAAACACGCTGAGTGTTTGTGCAAGAGGTTAACTTGGGTTTACTCTCCTGCACGGCCCTCAGGGAGGGAGCAGAGATACTTTAAGCAAAATGGATTAACGTTTAATTATAAAGTATAAATATTTCAAGACCAAATCGCACTGATTAGCCTGAAGTCTTTGCGACATTTTGATATCGGTTTGTGTTTACAAATTACTTTAGTCTCATAATGTCAGTCCTGTGATT
Source organism: Takifugu flavidus (assembly GCF_003711565.1). Taxonomy (NCBI): domain Eukaryota; kingdom Metazoa; phylum Chordata; class Actinopteri; order Tetraodontiformes; family Tetraodontidae; genus Takifugu; species Takifugu flavidus. Next base: position 14,850,570 of record NC_079533.1, read on the forward strand.
GCTGTGTCACTGCACTAGCGTCGAACCCATCAGCTGCTTCTCTGAAACAAGCTAGTAGCCGTTAGCAACAAGCGAGGAACTTTAACTGGAAGACATAATTGGCAGAGGTCAGTATCAACAAGGTTCTGGGAAGCTTCCGGCATCATTGGGCTGATGCAGACTGGCACATCCCATCTCCAGTCTGGAGTTTTGGAGCCCATGAAGTCTGAGTCATGTGACCTGAAGAGACAGCAGATGAGGTTGAAGGTCATTTTGGCTGAAGTTGCCTGCATGTGCAACTGTGATTAAATCAGACGGATCGGGATGCTGATGAGGATGCTGGACCAAGCTCAGATGACAGAAATATCAGCTGATTGATATTCAGGGATGGAGCCAGACACGCCTTCGTCCTGGGTCTTTTTTAAAGTGGGGGAGTCTGGAGTTTGGAGCTCCTGAGCACCTTCAGCACAGCAGACAGAAAGCAATAAAACAGAGCTTTGGTATTTCCTGTCGTGCTGTCTGACACTGCTCGACCCTGGAGACGCGCGCTGCCTCATATTCTGACCAGCCGCTATTGATGGTGCACGGGTGGGATCAGACTGGCCACAGCACTTTATTGATGGGTTTTAGTGTTCTTGGATGTGGGTTTCCATATCAACAACATCTTCTTCCTTCTATTTATAGAATTCTCTCCATTTCAGGCCATAAAAGATGGCTTTCTTTCATTTCATCTCTACTGTTTAATGTGTTTTTGTATTTCTTTGTCAAAAACTGCAGAGGTTGGATTCTGGAGGTTCTGCCTGTCAAAAATAATCTTTTTGAAGTCTGATGATTACACCCGTCCTCTACTGTTGGTGAGAGGCTTGTTGTTGTTGTTGTTGTTGGATTATGGACATATGGATTCTTTAATTCAAACCCACCACAATCCTGAATCATCCCGAATCATCAGGCTGGAATATTTGCGTCGTCTCTGCCGACACTTGATTACATGCATTTATCTGCTGTTAAACCCTTTTATCTGCTCTCTTAAACCCTTTTCGGCTTCTTTCTCAGGTCCTCAGCTCTGATGGGATCAATATCTAATCATACTTCCTCCATTGCATGTCTCTCGTCGCCTCCGATGGAGTGCTTTAGTTATCCCGCCGTGCTAGTATCTCGCCGTGTTATAAAAATCCTGTTTGATGTTCAATGATCAATAAGAGCTTCAATCATCTGTGACCATCATAGCAGCATTTAAAGGGTAAAAACAGCTTTTCTTTATGTTTTATTGGAGATTGTTTCATTGGTTTGATTGCAGCATCTGTTGCCGTCGGCATCAAACATGACCTCATGACCAAGTTTAGTTTCCCCAAATCCCCCCGATACGGTTTATGAATAATAAGCAATAACAATAATAATCTATTTTATTTACAGATGCCTTTCCGAACATTAAAAAAAGACATATCTGTAGGAAATATCTGTAGATGAGCCGCTTCAGTCCTATATTTAATGTAACAATTAGGTGTTATGGGCCAGGTGGGAAAGGGGAAGTTTTGAGGTGCTATTAAAACAGAGTGAACGGGGGAATTCTGCCTGTTCTGAGGGAGAGTTGCAATAAGGGGGGGGGGGGTGTGTGTGTCAGATATTCCAATGTATATTAGTCCGTTAATGAAAGATTGTGATGAAGAGAAAATGAGCCATCATAAAGTTCCGTCCTTTTGTTGCCTTTAGCGTGGAACCTACAGATGTAGGCTAATGTTTTTCAGTACAGCAGCAGGAGCACTCGCCCACGTCTCCTCCTCCCATTCTGTTCAACTTCCTGGTTGTTACGGGCAACAATAAAACCTGGTCTAAACTCACAAATATGTGAAGACACCTGCATAGGTTATGACGGCAGGTCGTTTTTACAGAGGAGCTTCTGGCTCTGCGATCCAGTGTGAAGATCCTCTGAGATTCAACAGGAACACATGAAGACTCTGTTAAATATTCTCCCTCGTACGTGCACACACATCTAAACCCAGACTGTGGGCACACCTTTCCCTGTAGGCAGCCAAGCTGGTGGATCTCCAGCTTTGATGAATAAAATATGAAAGTTCCGTCTTTACAGCTCTATTTGACTTGAAATATTTATACCTCTCCCTGTTGTAAAGACAAGCCGGTACCTCTGGAGAGCCAGGTCAAGGAGACTCCGGGGTCTAATCTTCATCAGCTCCTTTTTTTTCCCTTCTCCTCCACTCTGCTGTCCTCCTTTATCTCCCCCAGCTCGGCATAATTAATGATCTCCGACTGATCTTTACATCTGATAGGCTTAAGAACGGAACCTGAAATGACCAGAGCTTCAGCACGAACAGAGAAGAGCAGAAAGACAAGGTCTTTTAAGATTTCCAAAGTCATCCACTCTGTCCCACTTTCTGGGACAGACTTCTCAGGTGGGTCCAGTTGTTGCTGCGTCTCCCAAGTTGATCCATTTACCGTTCTTTATTAAAAAGGAATATTCCATATTAAATAAGAAGTGATATAGTTTTTGGTTAGCATTTGCCAGACTCAGCATTTCGACCAGGCTTGTTGGAACATGTTTGGCTTTTTTGGACATTTCCTCTAATTTATTGCAATTTCAAATGACCCGGAGTCATACAAGTGCAATGAACACTGAGATTTATGCAGAGGTGACAATGGCGCAGGGTTCCTGCAGGGTTATTTCTTTGTAATTAACCTCATAGTTTTACACAATCTGGCATTCCCAGACATTTAAATATCATATGTTTGCTTCCCTGCAGGAATCCTGCACCATAGTCTCACCTGCACCTCTGCATAAAAGCTAATTTAAACTATATCAATTCTTATTCATTCTGGAATATTCATATATAATAACACACATTTATAAGTCTGACTTATATATATATAAATAATAAAACAAATATATAAAAATTAATTAAGTGTTAATCACTGAAACTGAGATTTATAAAGTTCCTGCTCTTCTGTGGAGCATCAAAAATTCATAGTTAAAGTTTGGGATGGTGGAATTTTGAGCCCAGACTCCTTTCATGCTGTTTTACCATGTTTATGTTGTTTCTTGGCCAGAGTTTGTGTGGCGCCATCTTTCCTGTCAGAGAGCTTAAAACCTCTGATCACAGGGAATTATTTATTCATGCTTGTTTACTTTTTTAGCGGCTGCAATTGAAGCTCTTCGTGTAGCCTGAAGCCAAAAAAAACATGGCAGCAAGATACAAACCAAACATTTCAGTCTTTAAAGCAGCAGTATGTAAGAAACATATTTACAGTAAACATAAAGGGGCCCTGATGTGTCAGCACACGTTGAAGAATCGTGTTTATTTCAAAAGCTCACATCGCTGACAATAATAGTCCAGGCAATATTGTCGAGGAGACAAAGCAGCTGTACATAACGTTGATGTTATGTGTGCTAGTCTGTAGCTCCGCCCTCTACCAATCACGACGTCAGTAGTGTTTCGGCAGCCAGGTTGCCAGGTAACACTACGTATGTTTCAAATCAGAAAAATCTGAAGTCCCTCAACCTAAAAGGCCTCCTAATGATTCCTAACAACATCATGACATAGTCAGAAATGGAACAGGGGACCCCTACAGGTGATGCCTTTGATGGCGATGGCTCAACTGGTGCTGAGGTTGCTAGTTTGGTCCTGACTATAGACTCAGCTAAGTTTGGCTAACTGAATTTTAATTAGTGTAATCAGAGACTTTTCAAATATTCTCTACAGTCCAATAACAATTTGCATGTACCTTCATAGTAACTAGCGTGTATGTAGGTGGTTCTATGGATTAAGTAGGCAATCAACTGTGAGAAATAAGAGCTTACGGTAACTGGCAACCAGTACTCTGGGGGGTACCAGGCTCTACAGTAGTATGACGGGTGATTGCTGTTCCAGCTTCAACCACAAATTCACATATGGCCCCTTAAGTTCAACCTTTACAAACTAAGAAAGTTCACCTTTTAAAGTAAACTTAGGCAATCTTACGCCATTTAAACAGCATCTGTACACACACACAGATGGTATAGAGATCGTGCCCAGTTGGGGGATTTTTGAGCTAACAGCCAACAACGGCTTGTTTTTTTCAATTCCAGAGGGTCAAGACAGACACATTAGTAAAAAAAAAGCTAATCGACAGTACCACACTCTTAAATGTGACGGCCTAAATAATTCTCACAAAATTCCTCCAACTTTGCTAACATTAGTGTTACTAACAACAGCAGCCCTGTTTTCACTTTGAAGCTCTTCATAATTCACCTGGATTGACCGTTCTCAGCTATCGGCACCATCTGCTGAAGCCGTTTCATCTTTTTTCTTGTTGCTGATAGAGGTATTAAAGCAGCTGTCGGGAGGAAAATGAGAGCGGGGCTGAATAGCGCGGCTGCCGTCAACTATCAGGTGTGAGTGTGGGAATTTGGAGAAGAAAATGAAATGCTGATTGGAGGGTAGATGAGAAAAGAGAATGAGTAAGAAGGCACACATCATGGCTGGTGATCCCGCAGGTGAGACAGGGCGATCAACTGATAGCGTGTGGCAAAACAAGACCGGCCTCCCTTTCGATTCACACACAGATCTGGTCTGATCTTTGGTTTCATCATTCTGAGATAATACTTGTATCCAGGACAGTAAAGAGACATTCGAACGTATTTTCATTGTGGAAAAAAAGGGATTTATAAAGCCTTCACCACATTCCCACCTTCCTCCTTTTCTCTCAGCCAATGAGAGCGGTCCGTTCTCACTCAGACATCAAAGAACCCGACAGCGTGACTCAGACATCAAAGTCTTGACCCTCTGAGCCGCTGCATTCCTGCGTTCGTACCTGCAGTTTGTGTGGATGCTGTTCGGTTTATACCGTCTAACCGTCAGGGCCTGCGATTCCTGATGGCCAATCACTAACATCTGCTAGCTACGTGAAGTTGGAGCGTGTGTTTATTTGCTGTTATTTACTGAGACTGGGTTTTGGGGAGGGGGGGGCTGAAAAGCCTGGTGAGAGCCAAAGAAGAGGCGGCACAGCTGGTATTCTCCTGGCTGGAATCACTATGTCTGATTGCCGCTGTGCAGCAATCCAGGCGTTCACAGGCTCTGCGTGGCTGTCAGTGATGAACGGGGGGTTGGGGTGGGGGGCACCACGTACCTGCGCCTGTCTGGCCGCTCTGCTGTCAGCCTGGAGAGCACTCTGTCTTCTGCAGCGACACGCTGGTAGGAACAACACTCCCCAGCTCAGGTTCATTAGCTCAACAGATAAGCAATGACTGACAGACCGGGGGGCCGGTGGGCAGAGATTAGACCCGGGAATGGATGGATGGGTGAGGAGGAGGCTTACCGAGTGGGGTCTCGAGCTGAGGTTTTCGTCTGCAGAGCTGGGAGGATTTAGATCTGGACACGTCACTCTGGGCTGTAAATGGCAATAAAAATCACAAATTCGACTTAAATTTAAAGATAAAAGTCAAGAAAATGGGAGAACAAGAAAATTCTGTTGAATTTAATCCATAAATCAGTGTCCACAACTGGACTTTCAGAAAATTGTTGGTCAAAGTTCTGTAGTTTTGTACAGAATTGCCACTTACCTGCAAAACAAAACCAAAACAATGAGGCATGACTTGAAATTGATTGCATCTCAGTGGAATCTATGTAATCTGCTAATTCTGGTCATTTCATGCAGTTTAGAAAAGGTGATTTTTGCAGCATTGCGGGATTAAAACACAGAAAATCTAAATTAAACTCAAAATACCGATGTGTTAGCCAGCCGTTGACTTTTATTTCAAATTGGTATATTGAAGAAATCTTTTTAAACCCCATCAGAGTTCCATCGGGTAAGCTTAATAATACCATGGAACAAAGATCACTAGTGATTGTGGCTGAGGAATAAATAGAGATAAACGTACCTTTTTTGATCCTGCAGTCTCTGCTGGTAAATATTGGCCCCCCCGGTGGGAGCAGAAGGAAAAAACTCAGCAGTTTAATCACAGTAGAGGCACAGAGAACAGACGACCTGGGACATCCAATAAACAGCGTAATTAATCACTAATCAGTACGAACACTGTTAAAGTTTAGATTCACGGTGATTAATTCATTATAATCTGATGATAACAGCTTCACATCTGCTTTAACAATATCCCATAACGATAAAAAAAAATCTTGTTAGATTAAAGCCTGAACAGCTGCTTGTGGTTGTTGTGTATTTTCACGTTAATCCAAATTGTCTCTTCATCTAAATGCAGGAAGGAAACACGTCTAAATGTCTCCATGTAATCTACGCAGAGGTAAATAAGGATAAATAAGTACAGCAACTACTGAAACGTGTCATGAATATGCAGTTCCAACGCAAGAACATTGTCGTGAGTGATGGCTGCTGATGAAAAGCACGTCTTTGTTCTGACATTAGAGTGCATTTACATCCCTGCCTGCAAACCCACTCCTGCGGGAGGTTACTGTGGTTAAATCAACATCAGTTTCAGATTAAAAATGATTAAAAATGAAGTGCTTTGTGAATATAATAGCGCCACTGTGCATTTGCAATAGACAGAAGCTAAAAACAAAGCGTCATTCTAAGCCTTTATTGGTGTGCTGAAAGGATTATACTGGGTTCCAGTTGAGTTGTGTGGCGAGTGCAGTGTGGTGAGCGGCCGCTCTGGTGTGAACTGTTGAGGCTTAAGCGCCTCTACTGAACTTTGCTCGTCATAATCTAATAACTGTAATTTCTAAGACCTTCCCAGATTTACTCTGCATCAGTGCAAGTGTGTAATTGGAAAGAAAACTCTGGCTTTGCATTCAAATGAGTTCATTTAGGAGGAGAATCGTGCTCTTACGGTGTGTGCGTGCGTGTGTGTGTGTGTGTGTGTGTGTGTCCTCACATTTTCTACTATTTGAGTAGCACAATCCTCATTCTACCAGTAAAGCAGGGCCATGTTGGGATGCGGGCCCACTGTTTGAGGGTTAAAACACGGTTTAAGCTAAGTTAGAATTGGGTTCAGGGTTAGAAGAAGAAAAAGAAGCAGTAGAAAACATCCTTCATTAATCATTGTCAGTACGCACCAATGAAATTAGGTCTTTGCATTTAACCCATCACTTATGAACACACACACACACATACATACATACGTACATACATATGTGTGATCATTTAGTGAAATGATGGCTGAAAGTCCCTACAAAGATAGAATGGTGAGGACAAGTGAGTGTGTGTGCGTGTACGAGTTTTAAGAATATAGAGAAAAATAGCCACACTAAAATAATAGTTATGTTGTTTTCTTCTAAAATCCATTGTGCAGATTTTAAAGAAAGAAATCTTAGAGAATTATAGTTAAGATGAAAGGTCCACCATTAATTACCCCCATAAACTTAATGATTTCCTGTGAAGATTGTTGTATAAAAACCTTTTTTCCCCATTCTCCATTCAACTGGAGGGATTATTATCTATTTTCTTGTTATTTATACTGTAAAAGTGTAAGTCCTATTAATTAAATGCATAACCTTGCTGGTCTGAGGACAGAATGGCAGAGACCTTTGAGTCCTGGACGGTTGGAGCAGAGACCTTCGAGTCTCCCTGGACGATTGGAGCAGAGACCTTCGAGTCCTCCTGGACGGTTGGAGCAGAGACCTTCAAGTCCTCCTGGAAGGTTGGAGCAGAGATCTTCGAGTCCTCCTGGAGTGGTGGTCGAGCAGAGACCTTCGAGTGTCTCTCCTGGAAGGTTGGAGCAGAGATCTTCGAGTCCTCCTGGATGGTTGGAGCAGAGACCTTCGAGTGCTCCTGGAAGGTTGGAGCAGAGATCTTCGAGTCCTCCTGGATGTTGGAGCAGAGACCTTCGAGTGCTCCTGGACGGTGGAGCAGAGATCTTCGAGTCCTCCTGGACGGTTGGAGAGCAGAGACCTTCGAGTCCTCCTGGACGGTTGGAGCAGAGACCTTCGGTCCTCCGGGACGGTTGGAGCAGAGACCTTCGAGTCCTCCTGGACGGTTGGAGCAGAGACCTTCGAGTGCTCCTGGAAGGTTGGAGCAGAGATCTTCGAGTCCTCCTGGATGGTTGGAGCAGAGACCTTCGAGTGCTCCTGGACGGCTGGAGCAGAGATCTTCGAGTCCTCCTGGACGGTTGGAGCAGAGACCTTCGAGTCCTCCTGGACGGTTGGAGCAGAGACCTTCGAGTCCTCCGGGACGGTTGGAGCAGAAACTCTCCCACTCACATCATTTGCGCACCAGCTGTCTGTACAACTGTTAGCATTGAGCAGCATCTCTGTTCTACTGCGCTTCAACATGTACCTGATATATTTGTCTTCCCGGCGTTCCCTGGTTTTAGCTTCGTCTGTGTTTCTGTCTTTGTCAACCTCCTCCTTCCTTTGTTCCAGGCTTTCTCTGTGTTTGTCTTCCCGGTGTTTTCTGTGTTCTGGATCTCATTTTTTGGAGTTACTGGATGTTGACTCTTGCCTGCTGTCAGCTAGGCTTGTTTGCCGGAGCAGAGCTGCCCTCCTGCCCATCTTCCCGTCCTCTAAGCCTTCTGATTTTGAATAAAACGAACTTGGTAAGCTCTGCCTCCAGCCTCTACGCTTGCTTTCCTGCTTCCCCGTGCTGTTTGCACAAGCCTGCCAATTCTAATTCAAATATGAAATATTAAAATTCTATACACAATGGGTAATGTGAGTTCTCATAAATCACTTCTGCATGCAACTTAGTGACAGATTTGTTTCCAGTGAGTTGTTCTTGCTCGAGGCCCGACGTGTTTGAACTCTCGCCAAGCCCCAGATTGCCGAGGAAGCTGCTTTTGACATAAATAACAATGCAAGTCTAAACTGGAGACGGAAATGGGAAAAACTTAGCCAAGCAGAGGAGCGTAAAGCCTGTAAGAAACGATCCATCCCAGTGAGTCGAGGTAATTTCCTCCATTTCACTTTAATGGCCTTTCAAGAGGCTCCAGCTTTGTGCCCGTCGTCAATTTCACCGCGTCTGCTTCCCCATGTCGCCCAAACTTAGACATGCATTTGCGCGAACGTACTTGCACATTTGTCGATCGGTCTCAAGGACACGAGCAGACCCGATTTCTTAACGACGCCCAGGAACACGTCGTCACTCACTCGTCACTCATTATTTCTTTGGACTGACACATTTTCCTTTAAGAAGAAGGTCTCAGCGTGGAGACCAGATGAAGTCAGAGTCTAATTAAAGGGGATGTTTTGTACGGTACGTCTGCGTGGACGGAACCTTCTGATATTGCAGCCGTCGCAAAAGCCTCGTTGGTTCTCCTGCATTTGTCACCTTATCAAGATTATTCATCACACAGGCCTTTATTTGAGCTGTCTTTCATATTTCTTATTGTTCTTTCATATTCCTTATTGTTCACTTCTCAGAGGAGCAACTGCTCTGAAGGCCTGGTGGCGTCCTACGGGAACCGCTGCGTATTCTGTTGCAAGGTCGACTCCAGATGGAGCCTGGAAACCGACCCTAATCCCATTAACCCTTTAATTATTTTACACATCTTCTGGGTTGAGCCGTTTATCCCTGGACTGTTTTTGAGCCACTCAAGCTCATTAGAAGAAGGAGCACTTGACTCCTGCTGTTCTTCTCTACGTTTCAGCCAGCGAGCGTGGCAGGACTTCAGGTTTCACTCCTGATTGTGCCGCTTGTTAGTTTGTTTTGGAGTCGGGTTCATGGTCGATCTTGTCTGTCTCACACTGGGCCTTTAACATCCTTGGCTGACCAAAGACTGGGATAACAAGACTCTGGAGCAGAGAGGAACAAAGACAGAGTTTCTGCACGTCATTGTCTTATCAGTTTGATGTTGCTGCTGTTTGTTGTTTGAGCGGAACCATAGAAGGAGTCTAAATAAAGATGAGCTGGGTGTAAAGATAATATATTCGTGTGTTTTTCAATTCACGTTGGTTCATCTTGATGCTAATGCAGCTACAACCCAAGATTTGAAACCAACTCTAAAAGATATAACGATGTGTACTGCAGCAGATGATTGATTGGAGGTGTTCTAAAGCTGAAGACTTCGCAGCAGCCATTTCAGCGTCAGAAAAAGCTCTTGCTATTCAGATGCTGTTGGAGGTGATGCTAATGGCTGAGGACTCCGAAAGACTGTTGGGGCTGATAAACCAGCTAAGGGAGGGTGTATAAAGCAAGTAAAGGCTAAGAGACTCCAAAAGGTCAGCTGTGAGTTAATGGTGCTAATGAAGAACACTTAAAAAAGGGATTTAACCAGACCAGATGGGCTGAGTGGTGAAGGAAGACCCATTTATGTGCAGCCCAGTTTGCAGAGAACAGATTCATTTCATGCATCAGCTGCGACCAGGCCTCTATACCTTCAGGAAGTCCACCACAGCTCCAGCAAGGCATTCAAAGCCCGTCTCATTCTCCCCAGTATGAGACATGATGAGATGAAGCAAAAGCCAGCGTGCCATTGCGACACGGTCAATGAGCAATCAGTGTTTTGTGAGTGTAAATGTGAGCCAGCGTCTTCGTTTCACAGATGTTCCTCCACAAAGCCACTTCCTTGTTTGTGACGGTGGAGGCGCAAGCGTAAAAATCACTGCAGATTATTCACCCTCTGCCTCACTTTAGTGAATATATTGATTATTTAATACAGAACTTCAATTTACACCAACAGCACTGCATAAAGACAAGAGATACACTTCCACATTTATTAATGAAGATCATAGTTAGAAAGCTTCATTTGTGGCTAGCTAAAGAATTCTCATTCTCTGGGTTTTCTCCCAGTGCAGCTGATTCTAACTGGTTTAAAGCTGATCTGGAGATGATGGAAGTATCAGGAGAAGGCTGCTAAAAATAGCTGAAAACAGCTGTGAGACACAAGCAGACAGGATGAGATGGAGACGGCTCATCCATGTTTCACATACTCTGTTTCATCGGAATAAAGTCTAATATGTAATAAATATATTAGACTTGTTGCAGAAACCAGAACATGTGCTTAATAATAGAAGTGAAGTGGGTGTGTTTAGCAGCCGTGTCCTCATGGTTCATCTTTCCTCCTTTATAAGGAGCCTCCTGCTCTCTGCCACATCCCGTCCCAAACTGTTGATAAAGACAAAGTAGGTTGCCTGATTGATTTACATAACTCCCGCCTGGATGCCCTGCTGGAATATTTGTGCTGTTTCTTCAGTATTAAGAGGGTAGCGCGGAGCCCAGAGTGGATTTTTCATTTCTCTTTTTTGTTGCTAGAGTGGTGCCTCGGCTTTCACCGAAGCCCCAGACCATGAATATCATTAAGTCCAAAATATTCCGAGACGCTTCCCATGCCACTAACTTCCAACACCTTGAGTGTGTAAAGACAAAGAAGTGGATAAAAATCCTAATATATTCCCCTTTACTACTGAAGTGCCTTGTTAAACCCATTTATGTCCATGGTGTCAGTTGCGTGAAGCCGTCGGATGTGCAGCCTCATCATTTCATCAGTCTGGAGCGAGAACATGTACCTTGAGCTCTGCATCATAGAAACCAAAAACTCAACCCTCATCTACAAATGTTACACGACAAGAGTCCAGCTTTGTGTCCTCCTGGACTGGAGCGCTTCACCGTCTCTCTTTTATCAGCCGGTTGTGGTGAACGGACCATGACCTCTCTGCCGCCACTCCGGCCTTTTGTAATTGATGACTTTTGTATGTACTTGACTTTTGTATTTGATGCTCACAGATTAAAAGTTCAGCTAATTTCATCCGTTTCATCAGTTGAAGCTTCTCGCCGCTGATCGTCTCGCCACCGCTGCCGAACAATTAGTCAGAGTAAACAAGTTATCTGTTTAGCAGCAGAAAGATAATGTGGGTGAGCGTATGTGCACGCGTTCACGTGCGCCCTCCCCCCTCATGTTGTCACAGAGCCGATTCTCTCGGGGCCAACAGGCGTGAAATGGAAAAAGGCCATCTTTGTGTAAACTTGCAGCACTCAGCAGCGCACGTTTAGGATTAAATCTAGGAAATTTGTTCAGAATGAGCCTGTTACAAAACACTAGAATGAATCTTTTCAATGGATGTCGTCCTTCACAGTTTGTCTTCATCAGCCTTGGTGGCGGCTGCTCATGGAAAGGATCTTAATTAATACACTTTCTGTGTATGATGACATTTCAGTGTTCTACGACTGAATGAAGCTTCACAGCCTATAAAGAAGAGCGGCAGGCTGAGGAATAAGAGTAATAAATGAATTTCAGCAGGTTGCTTTGTGGCTTTTTAAACAGCTTGTGGTATTCAGGTGGCATCCTGGGTGGTTTGGCTGACAGAGGAACCCTTTTTTTTAAGGAATCTGGGACAAGATCAAGGTTTGTTTCACCACAAATCACAAAAATCTAACAAAATCCTGCAGCTACGGGTGACTCATAGCTGCACACTTGGTATTAGGCACACAGGTCCATGAGTTCCGCCCCTGTGCCGAGGCTAAGTTGGCCCCTCTACTGATATGGATTTCATGTTGAAATGCCCCCCTCGAGGGGAAAGCAGCGGTGGATTTGACTGTCCTGACTAATGAAGCGACTGAATTTCAACACAGATCATTTATTGTGTCACTTATCCAAAGTGCTGGAGGTGGACTGTATTTTTCAGAGGATGAAACTGTGGATTTCTTCCATCACATGTGACCTTTTTCCTGATTAATGAGCAGCAGCAGCCGCTGAAGCTCGCAGATCTGCAGCAAATATGAAAGACAGCTCAAATAAAGGTCTGTGCGATTGTCCTGTAATTTGTCCCGAAGCAGCTGGAGTCATTAATAAGACGGTCCTCCAGAAATGGAAAATCTGCCGTCGTCTAATCACAGTTTTCCGTTAGTGAAGTGGATAGTTGAGAAGCTTGACTGGCAGCATGTGAATCTTGTCAACAGCCTCCAGAGTTGTCAATTAATGACAAACGACCCCTTTTAATAGGCAAATTGCTTCAGTAGCTATGTGGACCTTTACATCATCATGTATGTGGCTCAAAACAGCTTAATCTTGCACAATTTTGGACACAATTTCTTTTTTATTAAGCCAGGTGAGTACCATCACTTCAACAGTTTTCTCATGAAACATGATGCTTTGCTTTAAAACCCAAAGAGGTTTAATGTTTTCTACATGACACAGAACTGACATGTTCCCATTTAAACCAGTTTAGTCAACAAATCAGCCAAATGAAAACTATTTTATTTATTTATCGCTGTAATCTGTTCCTGCCACGTCGTGGAAGGAAAACCTCCGAGGCTGACGTCAGGTATCGAGCACAGAATCCACCAAAGAGACTCAGAGTCCGATCTTATCAGGTTATCTCCTTTAACCCGAATATTGGTGCAGCTAGAAAGAGACAAATGAAGCTGCGAGACTGATACGATCATGCAGATGATGGCGATGATAATATGTTCTTCAACGGGCCTGCAAAAGTACGGAACAGTGCGTGTTCCTGGGAAGTTTCTTCAAATGTTCCAAATGTCTTGTCTCTTCAATGTTTGTCTCTTCATTCTCCTAAGAAACTTGTGAACAACCTTCATCATCAATATCAAACAACAACAGAGTTGAACTCTTTGCAGCAGCAGGAACATTGGAGGAGAAAGGAGCTCCTGTGTGTTTTGGTATTCTCCCAGCAGCAGCTTAATCAGTCTGAACTGCAGAGTCCATGTTCCACTTTGAACCTTTCTGTAATAAATCAGAAGACAAGTGCAAAATTATCACTGGGATTTAAGAGGAGGGCGGTGGAGATTTATCAGAGTATTTGGCGCATCATTTCCTGTTCACGTTTCCAAAATAAATGAAGCCTGTGTGCGTGGGTGGGTGGGTGGGTGTGTGTTTGTCCTGCAGCTTTGGTGACCTCTTTCACCTTCTGAGATTATTTCTCATGTGAGCTGAGATTTTTTTTTAACCTTGAAATCCAGAGAAGAAAAGAATGGACGTCAGCTGCAGGGTCCCCAAAGATGTCAGAAAAACCTGGTCATGAAGTGAAACTGGACACAAATCATCATCAGAGTAACGGAGGTGAGACTCAGCCCGGCCAAACTTGTTTATTTCATGTAAATAAAGTCCATCAGAAAACATTTCGTAACTAAAGTTGATGTATTTTAAAATCCGCTTGACCTTGTCTCCAACAGTTGATCTGCTTTATTAAAAAGCAAATCTGACCCAAAGATCGAAGCGTATAGAGCAGAGCAGCTGCAGCGCGGAGCATCTCTGCAGCGCGGAGCATCTCTGCAGCGCGGAGCATCTCTGCAGCGCGGAGCGCCGCTCAGTCCCGATCAGCAAATCAAATCCTGGGTGTTTGCTCACTCTCACCATATGATTTCATACAGGGAACAAAAAAAAAGCACCTTGAATAATACAAAGGTGGAAACGTGAGACAAGGCTGAGCCAAGAGAGGAGGAAGAGCAGGCAGGAAGTGGTGGGAGGGTTGGATATATTCTGCCCTCCAGAGTTACTGGCACCCTCGGTGAAGATGAGCCAAAACGCTGCAAAGGCAAAGAGCTCATCTTCATCCGGGCCACCAATCGTTCACGAGAGCTTCTTGCTGTTTTAGATGTTGGTGGCTCAACTGAATAAATTCAATGAGAAATTCAATGATGTCTAAAGGAACTCTACAATCTCTGATTCGTCTGAGTCCCTCCAACCCTCCCCACCCTTCCTTTTCAGTTCTGCACCCTCTCTCTCCTTCATTAGCTGAACATTAAACAGACTCTCTCCTCCCCTGGGAAAGCTATTAAAAGATAATACAATGCCTTTACTCACCTCTCTCCTCTGTCAGCTCTTCTCTTCTGAGGTGATAAATGATTAGCCAGGAGATGACGACAATGTTGATAATGACAAATTCCTCGATTAAGAATTTGCCTCTGTACATTCATTTGTTCTTATAGAACCTAACGAAGCTTTGAAGGGAACATCTGGCCCCCAAATAAAGAGGAATTGCTAAAACTACTCCTTTACATCCAAGAGAAAACATTTGTTTTTATTTGTACTTTCTTAGAAAGTTATTATATTAAAGGCAACGTGGGAGCACACCAAACTATTCCTGTGACACGGAGGGTAAAAAATGAAAGTGTGCACGTGTAAATAACACCTCGCCCTGCTGGCTCATAAACACAGCTACTCCGGGAACACGAGCTAATGAGTTAGCAGACAGCTCACGATTCAGATGCAGACGAATCAGGTTGGAGGTAATGATGCTGAACGCTCTGCCTGTGTACCATGGAGGCCGTAATTAATCAAGTCGTGTAGATGTGAATATGAACACGACAAAGGGGCGCCTGCTCACACAGCTGCAGGAAGGTTCCTGGAAAACCTTTCGCACACAATGTTTATATTCGGACTCTACGGGAGGATTTTAGCTGTTGGAACTGGCTTTAAAACCACCAGACGGGAAGAGACAGAGTATTTTTGTGAGTAGATCCGTTCATCTGTAAATGGTGAATTTCCTGTTCATGATTTTCACTTTCTGTTGTTTCTGTTTGTGTCACATCTTCTCGCTTCCCTGATTGACCTGATGTCTGTCGAGTGTGTCTCACCTATGCCTCGTTGCTGCCAGCCCTCCCTCATCTATGTAAGATGTTCTCACCTGCTGGTCTTTGCCGGTTTGGGCATGTGTTTGTGTGATTCTAGGGTATTTGGGTTGAGTCTGCATGTGATGAGCGTCGTTTTGACCTTCTGAGCAGCACTGCTGGCTGGTCTGAATTCTGGTGCAAACCTTGTCTGTGGTAGCACTTGGTCCAAAATTGCTTAGAAGTCTGTTTAATAGATGGTCCAAAACAACCCCTGAGATCAAGTCAGGTCCATCATCTTAGGTTCTCCAGAGTACAAGCCTAAAATGCATTTACCTCAAAGGAGTCTCCAAACTAAATGAGCATCAACACCCAACCTCTCTGTCCCTCACCTTCAGCAAATCTGTAAGAGGACTTCATTAAAAATGGTGCCTAAACCTTCACCCCCTCTCTGAAGCTTAGCACCAATGGATTTCTAGCTTTAGCCTGGTGGGCATCAGACGGTAGTGTCTGTTAAATCTGGACATGATGTAGCTGCACCAATTTAATAAAGCTTTTTGCTTCTTGCTAGTACCAGAACACCTTTGCAGGTTCGGCAAATATCAGTTGCCATCACATTCATTGAAATCGATTCTGTCCTTATGTATCTGAAGTCGGTGTAGGTTGTGTTTTAAGCCGCCCGGACCACAGATATGCAGACTGAGAGGTTCCACACAAGGTCGGTGCGGGTCGACCGTGAAGTTCTGCTGCATGTCCGCAGTCATGTTTGCAGCAAAGCGGCTCCCCTTCACTTCAGTTCGGCATCAGAAGGTGTTTTCAGCCAACAACCGGAGCAGCATCACAGCTAATCAGAGACATTTTGGGATCCTGACCTGCTTGAATACCTAAACAGGTCTCAGATGTTGAGGCAGACAACTGGGCTCTGCAAGTGAATAAAACAAATGGAATTCTCCAATTCACTGCAGGTGCTACAAATAATTTCCTTTAAAACTAGCATCATGGAGCTCTTGTTTGCTTAAACTCCTCCTGTGCTGAAAGGTTGCAGGGTGATTTTTAGTGCGACCAGCTTGTGTAACTATAGATGATCGATGTGGGATAAATCAATGAAAGGGCGGAGGGCTTCTGTAGGAGTGATTGCTGTGTTTCATCTCCCAGGACTCTGCCTGCTGTTTTCCCTTGGCCTGCTTTCATCCTCCTGCCTCTGTCTTCCATCATCCCTGTCTTTCCAACGAATTGTTCTCCATCCCCATTACTTTTCCATCTTTCCAAAACTCTCCAATTGTCTCAGAATCGAGCTGCAATGCACCTTTAAAAAAAAAAAAATAAAAAAGAATATACGTGCGGCACGGCCGTATCTCTGACATAGAAGCGCACAACAATCCATCAGAGCACTCATCCAGGAACAGGAGAGGCCCTGAAATCAAAGAACCGCTTGTTGTTTGCAAGGACATCTATGGACGCAATCATCTATGGTAAAATTGTTGAGTCTGGCACCATATCCAGGGTCAGACGCTGCTCGGAACAAATGAATCTGAATCATCCATCCATCCTTTTTTAAAGGCCTTTTATTTCTAATCAGGGTCGGGGGGTGGGGGTTGCCAAAGCTTATCCCAGCAATCAGCAGATGAGAGCTCTCCATTCCTTTAGACCACAGACACACACACACACACACGCACACACACTATTCAGAAGTGGGGAAAAATCACACAGGAAGGATGCAGTTGTGGCTCCTGCATCCGACTTCATGGAGGGTGGGGCAAGCAGGCGGCACGGTTGTCTGTGTTCACAAATAAACCCTGACAGCCAGCGACAGCACGAGTTAGCGATACGGCCATTTAGCCCAGAG
The DNA here is from genome assembly GCF_003711565.1 of Takifugu flavidus. Lineage (NCBI taxonomy): Eukaryota > Metazoa > Chordata > Actinopteri > Tetraodontiformes > Tetraodontidae > Takifugu > Takifugu flavidus. The sequence goes on from NC_079533.1 coordinate 14,867,800, forward strand.
TGTCTAACTAGCTGCAGGGTGGAAATTGGCAGTTTCGAAGCATGCAAATGTGCACGTGGCTGCATTAAATCACTACTGACTGACGCCTCCGCTCAGCTGTCGTTCCTGAATAAGAGTGAAGATTTCAGGGCAGGTTGCACTGTAGCTGTCACTGCAGCTGCAAAGACAATGTTGGCAACAAGGAAAGTGCCACCGGCTCGACTCATGTTGTCTTTTTCCATCTGTACGTGAATCATTAACATCACACGGAGACTCCAGACTAGAGTCAAGCTCCATGTCACATTAACCTCAAGCAACTTGTGGGTTACCTGACCACTAATTTAAAGCTACTCCACTCACTCTGACTCGAACCTGCTCAGCTTGGGAGAGAGACAGAACCAGAATTCTCACTGGGCCAGTAAACACTGCGTGAGGGCTGTGATGAAAAGCAAACATTAATGTTGTATTAACACTTGGATGGCTCCTGCTGCTGAAAGTGTTGGAGGATGCTAAAGGGCTCAAACGCCAAGAGGAGGTCTCTCGCTCCGTTTTAACCGAAGACGTCAAACATCCAGGAAATTGTTCTGCATCTGCACATAAACGCATCTTGGCATGAATGGTACCAAAGGTCGTCACACTTGCAAGTTCTTCCCATTATCTCATCTTCTTCCATCAAATGCCTCTTTCACGCGACAAAGAAAATAGCTAAAAAGTGCATTTCAGCACAGTTACAAAGGGCGAAATCAAAATCACACAACAATGGCAATTGCACAATGGCGCCATCATCACCTGCTCGGCGGCAGAGCCGTGTGTCTTTACCTCCTGAGCTGCCAAATGTGTTTTATTCAGCTGCTCTACGGGGAGGAGATCCCACCGCAGCCCGAGCCGAGCGCCATTATGTCGTTTGGCACCTCGGAGCTTGTCACAGGCATTCAGAGCCCACGGTGGTGCAGATGGGTTAATTGGTTCTCGGCCCTGCGGAGCCCCATCAGGCTCGAGTCCACGCAGGAAGAAGATGAATGCTGCAAGATTCTCTCGGAATTTCCTGATTTAAAGGCTGTGTAAACACATTTAAGATGGGGCTGTTGTGGACATTGGCATATTTATGGGTGGCTTGGCCACAGCCCATTTTCTTTATTTTTCATATTTTTTTTGGTGGGGGGTTAAGTTGCTGTCCTTTTATTTACCCGCAATGTTCTCCGATGTCTCATTTCTAAGACGCCTTACTACATGGCAGTTCTCCACTTATTGTCCTTCACTTATCAGCATGTGAAGAATGGAATGCAAGTAGAACCATTTTTCAGATGACCTTGGAGCTTGCAAGCAAAGGCTCCAATGTTTTGTAGCATTCAAGAGTTTAAACTCTTTCAACTACTGCGTGTAAACCATAAAATCGGACTGCCGTCACCTGCAGGAAGTGTTATTTTAATGCAAGCGTCTGTTTAATGCAGTGCAGCAAATCACCCTGTCATGCAACTACACGCCACAGCGGAGGTTATTAGTCTTGAGATGAAATGACTAAAAGGCTTTCAGGGTAATCCCTGTGGCAGAGCTCAAACTTCAGACTGTACAAACAGACGGTCCCCACAGCCACTGAGCTCCAAACGGTGCTGGAGAGGATGAAGGCTGGGAAATGTTTGGCATGCTAATGGGAAGTCATAGCAAGCAGGGAGCACCAAGACAAGTATGAGGGGAATGAGATGCTGGGAGCGGCGTCGCAGTGGGGGTGGAGGTACTCTTTTGTTGTGCTGGAGACAACAAAGCGGCGCTCGTGAAGTAGGTGCTGGTGCCTTTTTTTAAAAGGTTAACCAGTGTCTCAAGAAGCATTGATTTCTTAGTTTCAATGAGACTGTAATTGCAGGCCATCGCGCGTTTGGTTGGTCATTTAGAGGCTGAACTTCTTCTGACCTGTTTAAGTGTCTTTACTGGGGATCACCTTATTCACCTGTGTAAGGTGAAGCCCATCTAGTGTGGGTGTATAAAACATGTGGACAGGGAAGCCATATTCCAAGTCTCCTGGCATCATTTATGCCTGTGGTAACACTAAATCTGTACAGGAACTCCAAAATGCAAAACCCATCAAAGAAAGCAGTTCAGCTTTTCATTTTCGACTCAACTCCCACTGCACATACATCCTATGTTTCCTTGGCTTCCATTATTTACTGTAGGAACATCAGCTCACCCTTCTGTTAGTTTGGGAACCAATTCTGATCCATAAAGTATTTGTAGCTTCCAGTGATTCTCCTCTGACCTTAAGCATATTCATACATTCCAAAACCGCCTCTTCCACTTCAGAGGAGGAAAAGCTCTAAGGAAGAGGCTCAGTCGGACCTGAAAGTGATTAACGTGTGAACCAGAGAATCCAGACTTTAAGGGTTCGCTTTCTTATCACCTAAACTGACCCAGGATGGGAGGGTCGATGCATGCAGGCGGCTTGGTTCCGTCCGCAGGAGCAAAACTTTAACAGCCTCTTCGGTCTGACGGAGGGTTAAGTGACAGTAAGTGTTCGGGGACGTGTGTGAACCCGTGTGTAGGTCACACACGGGGACGTGTGTAAACCCGTGTGTAGGTCACACATGGATATGTGTGTGAACCCGAGTGTAGGTCACACACGGCGATGTGTGTGAACCTGTGTGTAGGTAGGTCACACACGGGGATGTGTGTGAACCCGTGTGTAGGTAGGTCACACACGGGGATGTGTGTGAACCTGTGTGTAGGTAGGTCACACACGGGGACGTGTGTGAACCCGTGTGTAGGTAGGTCACACACGGGAAAGTGTGCGAACCTGTGTGTAGGTAGGTCACACACGGGGACGTGTGTGAACCCGTGTGTAGGTAGGTCACACACGGGGATGTGTGTGAACCCGTGTGTAGGTCACACACCGGGACGTGTGTGAACCCGTGTGTAGGTCACACACGGGGACGTGTGTGAACCCGTGTGCAGGTCACACACATCTCTGCCTCCTGTTGTAATGTATATTTCATGCTTTGTTGGTCCTCGCCGCACGTCGAGTTCCCGGCAGCCATCAAACATTCATACTACAGCGGCACATTTCCATTTCGAGGGACCCGGCTCTGCCACGCGGACTTGGACGAGTACCTGTGCTTCTCCGTCCCGTTATCGCTGGTTCCGTATGTTTTCGTGTCTTCTTCTGGCTTTTTGCTCTGCCCTCCCCTCCCTGCACCCGTCCTTTTGTTCTAATCCCTTTTGTTAAAAGCCTTTTTGTCTTTTCACTCATGTCCGTTACCTTTCCTGATTACTCGCATGAAAACAAAGAGCTGCAAATGTTCCGGGCCTTGAATGGACCCGAACCTCGCTGCTGAAGTTACAAAAGAACAAATGATTGCACAGACTTCACAGCGCTCCTCCAGCGCTGTGGGGAGTTGGGACTCGCAGCTTTAGTAATTACTTTTCAACTTTTGGTTGCTGCAGTGTTCTTATGGGCCGGTTCTATTGTTTCTGCACACAGAACCTGCCCGGTCTTTATTTCCTGACATGTTCATCCTCTCTGGATGGAGAATATTGCCACTTGTGGACGCCATTCCCTGCCCCAGCCCCCGTGTTGCCTGCGTCTGGCAGTCTCACACTCTTCTATCTGTGTTTCCACCCTCTTCCCCTCTGTGTCCGGCCTTTTACGCCTCCCGAGCAGCACCGGACCACCTGAATGATACACCGTCCTCAGCACATCCATCTTAGTTACTTTCTCATGGCTGCGTGGTGGACACAGCTCCCTTCAGGCCACTCTGACAGGAAGTGCACTCTCGACAATCCCCCAGTGGCTTTAGACTGTGTGTGTGTGTGTGTGTGTGTGTGCTAATGTGTGTGTGGCCGACCATTATCTAAAACCAAAATGAACTTTCATTCTCATTTGTCTCGTCTTCATGTTAAATAAACGTAAGACATTGAGCAAAGACATTGAGCATAAAACACACAGTTTTAATCAGGGAAATGTTGAGTCGCTCCAACTGTACATTTTTATAAAATGTAAGCAAATATGGGATGTCTGACGCCACACACTACATATTCCTGGCCTCTCGGCCATGACCGGAGCGGGTTTGATCAGGCTAATAATGAGCTTCTGTGTGTTTGATGTCACCGTTCCGTCGTGTTTCTGCTTTGATCAGGATTGTTCATACGTTTAACCAAAGCACTGAACACAATACGTGCAGACGGAACATGCAAGCGGGGCATGGGGAGGATTACAGGGGCAACTTGTTAAACACGTTCAACAAGGGAGGACTTTCAGCACAGAAATCACCTCTGAAGCTGTCAGCCGCCGCTTCCTCTTCACTTTAGCTTTCACCGTTAGCGCTGTTAGCCGGGACCCAGCTCACAGGATTAGAGGAACACAGCAGCAGTAAGCTGAATATCCAAGGAGACGTAAGCCTTGTTAGATGCTGCAGGGGCACCGACTCAGAGCTGGAGAGCAGCAGGGTCCCGGTTCTTACCTGTCAGGACCGAACTGAGGTGAAGAAGGAATAACTGTCCCCGGTTGGAGCAGAGCTCTGAGGAAACCAAAGAAACGGGGATTTATTCAGTCTCAGCTCATGGTTATACTGCAGGCATTTTAATGTAAGACTCACTCTGCTGGTAGATTTAAGGTTTTTGTGGCTCTTTATATTTAAACAGTGAAGCGACTTGATCAAGTAAAAGCAGAAGTGAATTTTGGTTTCTCTAGTTTAGAATTTTGGGTTACAGTGAGATCTTTATCTGTTGAATCAGTCAGAATGACATCGCTGCCTCTGCCTCCTTTCCTTCACCTTGTCTCTTCCCTCCATTTCAATTTCTAGCTCTTCTTTCTCTGCCGACTTATCATTTCACCATAGAATCTGTTTTCTATGATTGAAATGTGGGTGGAATTTAGTTGATTTTGTTCCTCCCTTTTTCTTTTGGCAGCTTTAGAAACTGGAATAAAGCCAGCCGTGATATAATTAAAACAAACTAAATGGCTTCAGCCCCTGGATGAAATTTATATTCACGGCTTTAAAGTCTCGACTACAGAGGCCTCCTGAAATGGTCAAAGATCTGTTTGATTTCAAAGCAGCAAACATTTGAGCGTCTGTTGAACTGATCTGTGGCCCTTTTGGCTTCTCCCTCTTTTATCACTGAATATTAAAGAAGGTGACCAGCAGGCAAAATTATGAATTTAGCCCTAAACAGCAGAGATGTGGTCACTGATGCATCTCTGATTTGTTTTTCAGGCTGCTTTGCACCACACAGAAACACTTTCTGGGTGATTTGATAATAAAGTTGGTGCTTCCGAGTCTGGTTCTTTCATCTTTGTAATTTCCTGGTATTTTTCAGTCTGTTATTATTCTGTCAGTGGCTCTGACTGCCCCCCATCCATCACCTAAACCCTCAGTGTTGGACAGAATCGGCAAGATTCTGGAGAAGATATTTTGAACGCAAGAGCTTGTGTTTTTTTCCAGGCGGGAATGTTGACTGAAACCATATCCTGGAACCAAATTAGCAGCCTTTTTTTTTGCAACATCAGCAAATATGTTTTGCGAATTGGAAAAACTGCAGCTAGAGCTTGTGGGCAAAATCAGTGAATACTAAAGACAGCTCCACGAGGCTTTATTGACACTGTGGAAGAGCAGAACATAATCAGGGTTGAGTTTCCTCAGAAGGTTCCCAACATCCCGCTCTAACTTTAGAGAAGGAGCCTTCTCAAGGAACTTACTCCTGAAATGCATCGTTGTCAGGAACAAAGGTTTAAGTCACATGATGGCCTGCTGCAGCCATGAAGGAGGGAAAGCTGCTGATAAATGTGTTGTGGCAGCCGAGGGGCAGATAAAAAAGACACAACTGGTGTTTCCACCTGCTAAACATCAAACACACAGAATGCCGTTGTGATAAAGGATGAAGGTGCATCATCACACAGGAAAATAAAAAGACGCTCCAGTCAAACAGAGCAGCCTCAGTTAACGTTGAGGACCTCTGTTCTTCCTATTTTGGCTGAAAAGATTCCCACATTTGTTGCAGTCCCGGCTGCCCCTGATAATGGCAGATCGACCGATTGGTTTTCTGACGCGGAAGTCGTGTCTGACAGAGTTTGACAGCAGCAGAGGTTTTGGGAATCGTAACCTTGTTTGTCCTCTGCGGAGTGATTTATTGACTCCAGCTGCTGCTACAGTTTGTCAGGAGTTGCTGGTCTGCCGCTGCCTCAATCACTTTCATTTGAACGCCTTAAAACCAAGAAGGCTCATTAATCTGAACTGACTGGACTGGACAGGTAATTGATGAAAACCTGGATCTTCACTGCTTTCTTGTGCCCACTGTAACAACTCTTTAAGTCTTGCAGAAGTGTGTTAACTGGTGGTTTCAAGCTGCTTTCCTTGCTGCGTCCTTACATGCTCTCAAAGGCAAATGGTAACAAGATTCTGGTTTTACTCCGTTCCAGCAACTCTCCCACATGAGGAGAACTGCAGCAACTGTGTCTTTTCCCCTAAATTGGCCTTTTTTGTGGCTTCAAATCCGACCGCAGAGACTTTGTCCACAATGAGAAACAAAGACCGGCTTCATGGTGGGAGAAATAATTCAATCAATAAAACCTAAAGGCGGCGCATGTTAAGACTGGTGCAAAATTACGATTTGCACATCATTTATTTTGTGCATCAGCGAGTCAAAATGGCGATTTCCTGTCATCCTTTTATTGATGGAAACGTGGATTTTGTTTATAATGCCTCAACCTGCGCTACACTGACAAGGCGAGACACAGGTGATTGAAGAGGAATAGGCAGACACATTCAAATGATCCTATTTCTAACAGCACACTGGGATGTTTTCATGACGCAACTGTCGATTTACTGGCAGGTTCATCCTTTTCTCTTGAATGATGAGCTTTTGTTCAATCAAAATTACGTCCAAAGGAACAAAGGCGTTCATTAAAAGTCGGGCTCGTCGGCTGTCCTGGAAAAGCAGCGGTGGAGGTCACAGCATGGTGCCCGCCGCCCCTCCAACATCCCCCCTGGTGAGACACCGAGTGAAGCGTTGGTGTGGATGTGATAGATAATGTTTTTATTATTAAACATTCATTTCAGGATTTGCCGACTGCTGTTTTGTTTCAAAGCCCGCCGCAGTGCAGAAGGGAATCGGAGAAATAAAATGCCTTTTTTGGGGGGGCGGGGGGAGCTCAAATTATGAACAAAGGCAATCCTGTGGAAGCGGACTTTCATCCTGGGGCTGGTCCTGGGTCTGTTTGTAGTCGATCCACGCTTGCGGCCGTGTTCAAACCGCCTGCAGCGGCGAGGCTCAAAGGCACAGGTGAGCTGCAGCCACATCCTACACAACTATGACAGGTCACATGACATAAAGGTCCTTTAATAAGGTTTGAAACCTAAACTTTAAACAGAAAACCACTCAAATTAACAGCAGAACTTCCCAACTAATGTGTTTACTCTGACAGCTACTTTGAAGTGGCTCCGAGGTCAAAGAAAACAGGATGAAGTCTGTTTGAAGATGAAAGCTAAGTGCACTTCGTTTTTTAATAAAGCCGAATCTGCAGGAAAATGACTTTTCACTTTCTGCTCTGACACCTCTTCTCCACACGCAGCGTTTGAGAGCACGACGACCGTCGCTTTTAATGTCACCGGAATGATTCCAAGATGAAAGTGTGCGTTCATGTGTATTTTCATAAACGGTAGACTTTTGTCGGATCCATACGGAGCAATTTGGGTGCAGAAACCAGATAATATCTTATTAGAAGGCTAAAAACAAGCAGATGACAGCTAGTGCTGAATTTACTGTAAAGTTTTAAAAAGTCCAAGTGAGCTTTGCTCGGAGGAGGATACGTGGATGTGGAACCATCCATTAAAGTCTAGCTCATCTTCTGAGTTTCGCTGCTTCGCTGAAAAAAGTCCAACTTCCAAACTTCACCAACAAATAATCATTTTGCATTCCAGGCCTGGTCCTCATTTCACAAAGTGCTCTGTGGTCCAACATGACAGCAGTGGCAGGCGTGTGAGGAAAGATCAGCCAGAGATGTTTGGACAGACTTTGGCAAGGACGTCCAGATGCTTTCATCCATCACGGCTGATTCTTTCACCATCTATATGGGGCTGAGGACAGGCTCTCACGTTAAACCCGAACCCTCTGAAAGCTTCAGACGCTTCACGAATGCACCCGAAGCTGAGCCTTGTCTTGTGTTGACCCTCTTCCTCTTCCCTCGTGCTCTTCTTCCTCCTCCCTCGTGGCTTTAATTAGCTCTTTGTCTCTGTCTTCTTTGTCTAATAATCTCCTCCTCGTATATCTGTTGGCTGCTTCCTGCTCTACTGTTTCTGTGTCAGGCTTCACTTCAGCTGATTCCATAAATTAGCTCGCGTTCTGCGGAATGTGGACGTGACTTTGCGTTCTTGTAGATTTTTTTAACATAAACCATCAGGAGGGGGGGGGGGGGGGGCTGTATCCGGTCGTAGCACTCGCGTCTCAGTCTGTTTCCCATTTGCTAATTATTTGTCAGAACAATCAGGGTACATCAAGTGTTGGTCTTGCTTGTAGGCAGCGTACAAGATCATATCGCAGATGGTGGATTATTGATTTAATTATTCCTCAAATCCACGTTGGCCCGGTTGTGAGCGATGGCGGCGCTGCTCTGTTTGCTCACTGCTAATAAACAAACTGTTTGGAGGGAAACGGCCGGAAAAAAGTGGCTTTGCAGTCAATACAGCAGAGAGGACATCGCCATGATCGAGTGATCCATCTGTTCCTTTAAAAACAACTGCACCCACATTTTTGCTCATTCTCCTGTTGAATCATTTATTATTAAGCTCTTTTATGTTTCGATCATCTTGTTAAAAAAAAATGCTTCAAACATATTTAAATGATTCTGCTGTAAAAGTCAATCATTCAGAACGGAAATAAAAGCCACACAGCCAGAAGGTTTTTAAATCTGCATAATCTTTTTACTTAGTAAAGTTGAAACCATTAATTACAATGTTTTACGGAACAAGCCCTTAAAGATCTGAAGGATATCCCAGTGTTAGTGTTGCCTTCATGGTCATCTGTGACGGGAGAGCCAAAGAGACTCGTCCCTGCTGCCCAAACATCGATTCGCGCTTGTCCAGATTTTCCTGAGAGGCTTCTTCCACAGTGTGAAGCAGCCGTGCAGTCAGGCTGCAGATGTGGCCGTGAAGAGATCATTCAAAATGATGCTCTCTCTCTCTCTCTCTCTCTCTCTCTCTCTCTCTCTCTCTCTGTCTCTCTCTCTCTCTCTCTGTCATTACATACCTGTGACCCATGCTGGAAGCCTGGATGGTCGCCATGACATCACAACACTGAAGGCGAGGATGGAAGTATCTCAACAGCATTCTGCTCAGGCAAGGCTGTGTTGAATTTGTGTCCCTCAGGACAGGTCCAGGATCGGCACTCTGATAGAAACCATCCTCCTGTAGATCATCTGTAGTCATGAATGGATACCCTGATAATTCCAAAATCAATTTATGGATGATTTCCGTCTCCAAAAGCGATGGAGCTCTTATTTAAAGAGCTTTTACTTGATGATTTCAAGCATCATTACAGCCCCGTGAAGAGGATCAAAAGGTTGGACTTCTGTTAATCCACTCCCTGAACGCACTCGAGATGCATCCAAATGTCTCCAGAGCCAGAACAAGGAATGCAGTTCAATTAATTTGATAAAAATTCTGGGAGTTCTGTCCCGCTGCTGCTGAGAACGCAGCCTCTAATCTCCGCATCAGCTGGATGCAAACTATCAGAAGGCTGTGCCAAAAGGCAGAAGGTGCATTCTGTGATGAAATGAGGTAATTCCACTTCACAGTAATCACAGGGGTCCTATCAAGTCCTAGCAAATGTCTCTCCAAGTAGGCCCGGCAATTTTCGGTCCTTCAATAGCTGGAAACCCATTTTACTTGGGGTGAGGAGGGAATTGGTGGGTGCTGAAGGTGAAATTTCCCATGGGGCCTGCGACATATTGTGAAAATCACCTGAATTGGAAGGCATCCAGTGGATTGTCAGTCAGATGAGAGAGAATTTGGGAACAATGTTGTGCGCTGGCTGGAACTGAAAGGGGCAGCCACTTCAATTGTGTGCTGCTTTCAGAGCAGCTTCAGACTGGAGCTACAGTCGTTTCCACTGCAGTTTTATACCTGCAGAATGAGCTCCTGGCCTACTAAAGGACAGAACCTCAGCATCCTTAGAGCTTTATTTTATTAGCGTAACAAACAGCCCTGTTTGAGCAGTTGTCCACAACTTCACATTTGTTTTTAATGTTTTTTTAATGTCCTGATTTTACACTTTTGGTCAGATTGTTGTAGATTTAAATCAACTTCTCAGAGCAGCTTCTTCAGAATGTTTTTCAGATTTCGTCCACCAGGGGCAGCATTGCACTCACGCTAAAGACTTCTCATAATTTTCCCCCTCAGGGGTCACCACAGCTAATCCTCCTCCATCTCCCTTGATCTCTCCAACTACGTCCCCGCGTCCACTTTCGGGATTTCCTCGAGGTCTCCGGGCTGGCAGTTCTAATCTCGGCATGCTTCTTCCAACATTCACTGTCCCTCCTTATGGACATGTCCAAACCATCTGATCTGGGTTGTCTCACCTTACTTGAAGGGGAATAAAAAGGCAAATTACATTTTCCATTGACCATTTATGGGGCCTTTGCTTTAACCCTGCTGAACTTCACATTGCTCCTGACTGGCCGCCTCATTAGCACGTGATTTCATAATGGAGCAGCCTTGACGAGACTCGGCACCCAGTTATCAACCGCTCATCATACATTATTTGCAGGACACACCAGCAGAAATGTCTCTCGGCGCCCATTTTGATGTAACGACTCACTCCTTTGATGGACAGGGGCTTTTAAACGATAAGCACTTCCCTCCAGCAAAATTAATTTTGATATGTATCTGCAGGGGGACGCTGTGCTATCTCGCTCAGGCAGCTGGCCTCGTGCCACAGCAAAGCGCTCATTATTTTCCAGTTAAAGTCACTGGTATCTAAATCTACTTATGATGATGTGAATGTAAATGGCAGGCAGACCAGACCGGCTGGTTTATTGGTCAGCCAGATCAAAGAGGCTTGAGGGAGGAAAATGCTGAAGCGGGGCTGCATGTGCAGATTGTGATCTTTATCTGTGTTTTCTGTGCTATTCTTCACAGACGCCTCTTTTTTCATCCCCTCACATGAAATCCAACCACAATCAGGTAGCATGCGTAGTCACGAGTGTCCCAGGAGACGGCGAGGTTTCTCTACTGCCTACACGCATCTTATGTGTAAAATATATGCATAAAAATTCAGCCGTACACTGACAGAAACACCCACAGATGCAGTCGCTTCAGTGCTGCGTTTTCAGACTTCCTCCCCAGAACTGATTTCCTGACCTGAAGGAGGTGTTCAGGAAGAGTGAAGAAACCCATGAGGTAATTCATATGAAATGCTAAAACTGCCGTTTTTTTTTTTAAGACTCCCACGTGTGCAAGACCGTTCCCTATTGGGAAAACTGGAAGGCACATGATAAAAAATGGTACGTAGCATGTCCAAATGCAGGATTAATACAAGAGCCTGCCGCTCTGGCTGCCACACTTTTCATAACAGAGCTGGATTTTCTCTATTTTATTATGTCAATATGATGTCTGATGGTTTATCTAGAGTGTCAGTCATTACAATTGTGTTTGGCAGCTTATTTTATGGTTGAATTCATCTGTAAAACAAAACAGCGCAATACGTTTAGGGCAACAGGAAGCAGTAACAGGTCGATAACAGTGAGACGTTACCAAATCTCAGCCCGGGCTGAAACCTGTTTCGCGTTGATGAGGAAGGCGCTCAGGGTCACGGGACTGCAATGCATCACTGTTGAGCTGCCGCCTCGCGCTGCTTTTACATGCTGGCTGATGTCGTGGCGGCGGCTCCGGTGGTAACCCGTGTCGTTTATTTGAATTATGAAGAGACGTGAGACGAGGATCTGCTGGCAGTTTTCAGAGGAAGTCAGTCACATGTCGCAATCAGTCATTTTGCTCAGCTTGATTGAGTGGACGGGTGGATTAAAGAAGCAGTCACACCAACCAACCGCCTCCCGCACTCTGCTGGCTAGCTAGCATCACTCATTTGTCCAGGTCGTCACTGGGGGGGGGGGGGGGGGGGGGGGGCGACAACAGTGTCTCTCTCAGCGCCCAGACTGAATTATTACTGAGGCCACGCATGCAAACCTGCACCGACTGGCTCTGCCACAGCTTGTAGCTTAGCTAAAGTTAGCAGAGTGGAGAAACGGCGACTTTCATTGTCAACACTGATGATTTAACTAGTTAACCTTGGAGGGGTGCAGCAGCCTCTGAAATCACTGCTGAAGGACTCAGAGGTTCCTGATGGCTTAGTGCCTAACAGTGTAGTCAATATCGCCTTTGTCACATTGACATCGGACGGGCCATTCACATGGATTTATGATCAATAAGGGTATATGTTTCCCCCAGAGTGGCACACCTAAATCTATGTCTGTCACTGGGAACAAATCCTACCCCCCCGCGGTGATTAAGGCTAGCTCGATACCACAGTCTTTTTTATTAGCGCAATTAGCTCATTTGAATATACTGTCATGTTTACAGCTCAACCTCCTGAGCCTGCAGTGATGTCGTCTCCTCAGCCAACTGCCACACAGCTAGCTTGGTGTCGGCCAGCTCCAGCACGGCTCTGCCCACTCTCCCTGATTAGGATGAAGGGTTTTCTGCTTTGCCATGCTGCGGAGGGCAGCTTGCTCAGCAGGCCCTCGAATTGATCGCATTTTTGTCGTTTCACACTGAATTTTTGACAACTAATTGGCTTCCTGTTGAACTTTTAAAGCCAGAAAATGTAGACGCTAAAGCGCCAAAATGCTCCTGCAGGGTTGAGCGATGTTGTGTCCAGACATGGTGCAGTTTCTCAACGAGGGTTCCCAAAGTCAGTTACGCCGGTTTAGCTGCCTTAATTCCAAAAAGTTCCATCGATCAAAGACCTAAACCCAGCTAAAATCACATCAGCCTCAGACTTCAGGACGAAAGTTTTGTGCTTCCTGTCAGCAACTTACTGAGAGGTCAAATGAAAGTGCATTTGCTGGAAGCGCAGCTCCAAAGCAGCAGCGGCCATCTGGCTACCAAGAGAGTCCACGGGCCATTGTCTGGAAGGGAACCATGACTCAGCAGGAAGACGTCGGGATATAGAGGTCAGGTGAGCTCCAGGCAAGGTCGGTGGAAGACCCAGCCAGGCTGTGCACACGCAAACGCACAAACAGATGGCTGATCTGCCCATCCATCTGTGGATTACTCTTATCATTCCCAAAAAGGTGATGATATTGATTTTCAGGGCTCGGGCTGAGAGTGCCAACACGTTTGACTGATGCTTACCTCAGTATGCAGCACAGTACCTGCTTGTCAGCACTGGGCCGCATGAAGCAGCTGGTGACCAGTAAAACCTAGCATCAGCTCATAAATAAAAGATTTAAGATAAGCATTTCTTCATTATCGTTCTGTCTTTGCGCAGAATTTGGTGGGGAAGAAAAGAGCAGAACCAGTTTGAAAATGGATCGGGGGGGTCATGAGGGGATATAAGGCAGGATTTACTGCAGCATGCATTCAAACATGAGCCGCATTCAAACGTTCACACCAACAGTTTTTTCCAATTTAGGGATTTGCCTTAAAGTTGTTCACTCAGATAAAATTATTAGATTTGGCAGCCAAGATTCAAGGTCGCTGACAAAGCTTTGGGAAGGAAAATATTAAAAATAAGATTCAGAGAGCCGCTGAAGGATACTGGAATCATGTCGCTTGGCACTCCCCTTTTTTTTTCCAGGAGAGACAAAGCTGTGAACGATATGGTGAGTGATATAACGTCAAGTTTATCTGCAAGTTTATAAATATAATCACTTATTTGTAGAACACTTTTAACTCAAACACAACATTCTGTGTTGGTTAAATACAGAAGCTAATCGACGTGTCAAGCTAGCATATCAGGCTCCGCTCGCCCACCACGAGGATCCTCTGGAATCCCAGTTTAAAATACCTTCTGCAGAAGCAGATGATAGAGGGAATTGTGATGTATTTATCCGACCAGGATCACAGAATTGTGGGCTGTTGAATTATGCGGGTAATTAAAGCACGACTGTTAATGTGCTGGCTGAATATTCTGTATGTTTGACTCCTCCGTATGTTGCTGCTGCTGTATAATTGAATGCGCTGCAGGAAAGGACATGAACAGCCTGGAACAGGGCCGAGGTGTTATTTTTCGAAACCAGCATGCAGCGTCAGAATTGTGCTGGGATAGAGGGGAGCTCCCATGATTCACAAGGAGAAGATTCGATTTCTTTATATTTTACATGTGTTCATATTTAAGAGAAAGACCACAGTGTTGTGTAAAACCTAAAGGAACTTTTTCTGAGAAGAAATTATTATTGGTAATTATTATTGCATTCAGTTCAAAATTGCAGTAGCATTAGCCTAGTTAGCAAAGAAACCTTCCAGAAATCACTAAAGAGTGTAGAAGGTCAGATTTATGCCAAGATTCATCCCTTTTACTGGACTCTGCTGCAGTTTGAAGATATTCAAACTGTCAGAGGCACCGAGGACAACAGTTGGACGTCGGTTTCATCCATTTTTAATGCCAAAAATGACGGCAGGACTCGCTTGAGAGGTTGTTCATTTCCTCTGAAACTCAAATTCTTCTGTGTGACGGCGTCCACCGACTGAAATATTGTCTCTCAACATTCTCCGGGCAGAGTTTATGGATCCATGACAAAAGGATTTATGGCTGGTTCATGTCTGACCATAAAGGAATTCCTGGGATACACACTGGAATTATGGAATTATTTTGACCACCGCACAAAAGTCTGACCTGCTCTAAAATATATCTGCGCCTCCAGCTCAGCCAGCTCTGTCACTGGTTGAGGGTTTGATTCCTTTTAGCGCAGTTTTTTAGTAACAAATAATGAAATCAAAAAATACACCCTTGTTTGCAGAAAGGTTACTGTGACCGGAGTTCTGAGCCCTCGTCGCTGGCTGTGAGACGTCTCCTGGAGGTTGTTTGTGTGATTAAACCAAAGCTAAAACTGGACCTCTGCAAATAAACGGGATGCTGCTAATGTGTGAAAGATGTTTAATTAGGAATATCTCACATGGTTAGTCGCACATTAGTGCTGGGTGTTGATCAGTGCAGCATTTCAGACTCATTACTTTTACATCAATATCCACCCACAGCCAATGAGATCTCAACTCACACATGCAACTATCGCCACTTTCGTCTCGCTTTTACGAAGCGTTCGACACATCAGTTGAACCAATTAAGACCAAGTAATCAATAGCGGGAGCATTTGGAGAGCGTTGCCATTCCCCCATGTGCCTGGAACACACCCACAGACCGTTACATGACACTAACAAGTTACAAAATAAAAGTTTGTCTGCCCCAGAGACTGATTTGTCATTTAATTAGAGCACACAATGCGAGCGGATCGTCATCCATCATGAAAATATGGCAGCCCTGCTGTCCGTCCATAACCATCATCGGCAGATGCGGAATGGTGAAACAATAAGCTGCATCCGCTCTGTTCTCTCTTCCTCTCTCTCTCCCTGCACGGCCGAGCTTTGGGAAAGGTTGGCGCACCGTTGGCTGTCGCCATTTAGATGACATCCATTATAGATGTGTCAGGCTGAGGGTTGAGCTCCCAGCGAGGACCTCCAGCAGGTCTACGCCAGTGAAGCGCGTTGCGAGCTTCTTCCCTTCTCCGCTGTCAGTCGGCGTGCTTCCACAATAGAGTGGACCTGACGGGAAATGCGGCCCTGCACCACAGCAGTGACCTTTCAGCAGGTTAGTCACCTGCAGAACCCTCATGGATCCAAACAGAAGTGGAAGTCGGGCGGTCTGAAGCAGGTCCCCATTTTGGAGGCTATGTGGTAAACGTCCCTCTGCTGTTAAAACTGAGATGTTCTAATGTTTTGGGCTAGTCTCCAGACCTCCGGAACAACGCTGGGCATCCGTGGAGGAAGAAGAAGCCGTCTTCTTCCTCCACGGATGCCCAGGGTCAGGGTTAGGGCTCCACATCCATCATCCTGGGCAGCAGCCAGCCTGAGTACCAACCCTGCCAGGTATCACTTAAAGCTCAGTGTTTAAGGAGCTCTCTGGTAATCTGTTGTCAAAGTGGAAGCTAAAACTTTTGCTAATTGGGAGTTATTCTTGTTAAAATATCAGTGCGAGCAAAATAAGATCTCGTCTGACCCATTTAAACTTTTAATGGAGACAGATGAGAGAAAGTGCGCATGAAGAAACACGTGAAGTTTCAGACTGATGGAGCAGAGGTGATATAATGAGGCTGCGGGACCTCCGGGGGGCCATAACGAAAGAGCGATGGGCAACTAGGCGAGCGCGCATATCAGTTGATTTGTTGACGAGGAGGGTGGGTGTCATCTGAGAGAGAGTTAGTCTGGGAAATGCTCACAGAGAGAGACTTTAAATATACAGTAAATCTGCCAGCTGCTGCCAGATGGAGTCGATATCCGACACTGCTTAAATCACGTTGGGAGGAGAGTCTTGATGAATGAAGGCCATCATCTCGAACAATAGCGAGGGAACGCGCATCAGATTATAAATCCACGTGGGGAAGCAAACGCCATAGCCTGTATCCTGGAGAGAAGCAACTGCAAACATAATGCTAATGTAATAGCTGGGCTGCTTCCCTGCAGCCTAATGGTTGAGCTTAATGAGTGTTCAAGTAAAAGAATCTGCTTACCTCCCACCAAAAATAATGAGTCAAGCAAACGGCCCTCCCATCAAGTTCAGTTACTGCAAATGAGGGAATCCATTACAGCTCCACAGCAGATGATAAATGATTTACCATGCTAGGATTTATTCAAGCTGAAAGCTGCCTCAGGTTTGAAAACATCCCTCATTTCACTCTTTATCACTTAGTTTGAGATTCTGAGTAAATTAGCCGGTTGCATCAACTCCTCCACGTCCATCAGGACTCCAGGAGAAGCCGCTGCTTTTCCTTTATTACAGCAGCAGCGTTGGGTCAAACGGACAGAACGGACATTTTGTTGTGTTTGTGCTTCAGCCGCTGTTCTCTGGTCATTTTCTTCTCCTGTCGAAGGCATCGTAGCATGCGCAGAGGCTCGCTGCGGCCCCACAGGCCAGTCCGTGAGGCCTCCTCTCGGGAGATCCTTGCACCTGGCACGTCTCATCCCGTCACACATCATCTGCATTGCTCGAATCAAGTTTCAGAACGGAACCTGTTATTAGAGTCTGGATCGAAGCGAAAGGAAATCTCTCCAGTTGGGATGATAAAGTGAGTGTGACGCGAGCTGTCATCCGGGGGAACGAATCCCAGAAAAACCTTTTGATCATCTCGGCGGCGAAGGGGGAGTCTGGTTCGCATGGGCGCCGTCGCCCGGATTTCGTTTTGGGAAATAAAAGTGGCAGAAAACGATCCGGTAGCGTTTTGAACGCTTCTTCCAATCAGAGGTGCTGGTTTCACTCACACTGCTTTTCCCTTGTTTTTAATTTCGTATCCAAGACATTCAAATCGCCTAATTTGATCGCACGTTTGCAGTTATTTCCCATTTGTCTGCCTTTAGAGAAAAGCTGCACGTTTCTCTAATCTTTGACAGAAGGTGTTCGGGCCTCGGCGAGGCGGGTCGCTTCAGACGACATGATGTGAAGGTAATTACATTTCTCTTCATCATCACGCTCCTCGTTCTGAACACTATCATCACTTTTATGACAGACACCTCGGCCGCTCAGCAGTTAAGCCGCTGAGTAATCGGACTTCAGATCTGTTCAGTCAAACGCGCGCCGGTCTCCGGGGATTAGCGCTGACAGCACGACGGGAAGTGGAGTAGATAAAGCAGTGTGGTCCGGTTCCTACAGCCGCACTCCAACGCTGCAGCCTCGTCTGGGATGTCAGGTTGTCCATTTTGCATCGAGGCTCGATCGCATCAACATGCAGCCCGGCGAGATGTAAAGGGAACCGCTGGGAATGGTTGGTTTTCTCGTGGGGGTGAAGTAAATCTGTGCTGACAGCGCTGCCCTTTGAGGAGGAAAAAGTTGAAAAAAAAGCAACTGTAACTTATTAGTTTGGATGCATGTGCGCTGTCATCTTTAAAAAGCTGCTGTTTAAAGGTGTTTACAGCAGCACAGTGCTGTTTTACACTACAAAACTACAAAATATTCCATGAGCAGCAGCATTTTAGCCCCTTCTGAGGTTAATACTGTAAAAAGAGATGTTACAGAAATGGAAGAAAGCAGCCAAAAATGATTGAAACAGTCAGCGTGGGGAATTTTCCTTCTACTGAAAGGCTGCTAGTAGTTAGCAAGTGATCATTTTAATTTGAAAACAGTGGAAGTGATGGGTGTAGAGTGTTGCCTAACTTCAGACAAGAGTTGTTTAATATATATATATTAAGGATCCAGTCATCAAAGTGCAGCCTGGGCAGCAGGCAGCCCGGCGCCTCCTGCAGAGAGACGGAGTTCTGATTGGCTGCTGGCTGCTGCATGACAGGCGTGATGTGCTGGCAGCGGAGAGAACCTCGGGAAGCTTGTTTCATAAGATGATTTGTCCCGCACCCTATCAGCGCCCCGCGGAGTAAATCTGTCAGTGCCGAATGAACGATGACAAGACGTAATCGGTGTTTAGCCCGATTGTATAACAGTGTATTTATACCCAACTTTGTTGCTATTCAGCATATATGTGATGTGGTAACAAGGCCAGTAAGTGAAGTGAGCCATGCCGTAATCAGGTTTTAGTGTATAGTTCATGAAGACTGGAGGGCTGGAGAGGAAGTAACGCACATGTGTCGGCACGGCGACACAGCGCTATGTGTAATAAATCCTCTCGCGGTTTTGGTGCTGTTGCCGATTGTTTTCATTTTAGTTTTTTCATAGATATTTCTCCAGCTCACCCGCAGTTGTGTTCTGAGGAATAAACCCAACGTGTGATGGTGTATGAAAACCAGACAGGAGCCACGTCTAATAAAGCCGCCTCTTTATCTTTACTGGAATGTATTTTCCTTAATCCAAGTTAAGTTAATTATCCTTGAGGGAGAAGCCGTATCACCGACAGTCTGGCTTCCTGTATCAATGAGCCTGTGCCTTAAAATCACAGCGGTTTGAAAAATACCCACCTAAAATCACTTAACCTTGTCTATATGCTAATGTGTCGCTGCACCGCTGTGACACAAAAGACCAATTATACTGTACAACAGAAGCTCCTCCGGTCAAGGCTAACTCATCCGAAACAAAATGGCCGAATAAAAGTTTAAAACTGAACACACTCCTGCTCTTCTTCCGTGCCAACAACTTCTTTTATCGGCCATCAGATCTTTTATCTCCAGCTGAGCCAGAAATAACCCCCCAAAAACTCATCTGGGTTTGGCTCTGGCTCCTCCACTTTCTCTGAGTTTCCGCTGATAACGCCACCGTGCCATGTTCACCATGACTTGTGTTTTTAATCAGATGTGCCCTCCAGCAAATGCAGCATCCTCATTAGCATTCGCAGCGTTCACCTCGCTGCACCACCGGCCGCTCTCATTCCCACTCGCAGCGCCGTCTTCTTCTCTGTAGGATATGATACATAATGCATGTACTCCAATAACTCCCTCCTCGCTCCTTTTTCCCCCTGATTCTTCGGGCCCATCCTGAATAAAGAGTTAAATCCTGCAATAATAAGAGAAATGGAGAGACTTTCCTTGCAACTCCAACCTCCCGAGCTGAGGTCGTGCGTGAACACAGCACACCAGCAAATACAGGGATTAGGCTTCAGCAAATGTTGCCTCAGCATGACGGCATCTGGAACCTGAAAAACAATGAAAACGCATTGATCCAATTATACGTGTAACATCAAAATCACTCGTTTGTTCTACCCGACTCGGACGGCCTTCACTGATCAGGCTGCAGTAACACCAAATTGAGTTTGATCTAGTTTCAGTCAGATTAAATCAGTGGGGGGGGGAGTAAACTGGTGAGGAAATGACTCAATGACTTGAAAAACCCCGGTTACTCCAGGCCCAGTGCCTGGCTATTTTAGCATGTTAATTAGCATTTATAGAGACAGTTTAGGCTGTGGTGATTGACATGGCTGTGATGTACATCCAGTGATCGAAATCACACACACACACACACAGACACACACACACACACGCACCAAGTTTTCTGATTCTACTCCATCTCAAGGACCATCAGCACACAGACTCGACCAGATTAACCGTTCAGTATGTGTAGGAGCTGATCTGCCTTTAAGGGCTTCTATGAAGAAAGATATGTGCATTTTATGTTCTAAGGTCAAAAACAAGAGGATTTAATATCTGGATAAATAGTAACATTAGTGTGCATGGGCTTATGGTGAGAGAATATGTAAATGTAAAGGTAAAATATGTAAAGATACTGAGGAAAATACTGAGTCGAGCTCATTAGATCAGGTGGTTAGCATCAGCTATGTCAGATCATCTGCATTCCCAGTATTAAAGGCAGCCTGATTTGAAGTTCACATCCTTCATGGTCCTACCATCTGTCTACAGCAGACATCTGAGGACAACTAATTCCCACTAGATTGCAGAATCCATCACCACACTCTGCTTCTTCCCACTGGCTCCGTTTCAGTGTTTCTCTCCTGGTTTCTTCACGGTTCTCCTTTCTAAATAAACCCCATCAATCTGCTGCCACAACACAGTCTTTAGAGATGGTCCACATCATGCTCGACCGCACTCTGCAGCACCAGCGTGCTCAGGCCTGGAGCTCCGGATTCAGAGCCTGAAATAGTTTCGCTGACAGATTGAAAACCATGTTACAGAGCGAGAAACCCCAATTTAAGGCTGGAGAGTGTGAGCATAAAAGCTAGTTTGTGGTCAGAAGATGTTAGTTATGGTAAAATCTAGAGTTGCCCTGACAATAAAAGACTAAGAACTGGTGTTTTACATTTAGAGGAGGCAGGGCAAAGATGCTCACATTTTAGGCACAACATTGGGGTTGTTCATCTTTTAATTTATTTTATGTCCTCATACTTTTTATGTCTTATCCTTATTTTACTTGATACTTTTACTGTTTTACTCCCTCAGTTCTTATTCTCAGTTTTTAGTCTTTACACCTTTTATCGCATTTACTGTTTCAGTCTGTTTTAGTCTTAGTACTGTTTTACTCCTTCAATTCTTAGTTCCTCAGTTTTTAGCTTTTATACCTTTTATCCCATTTATTGTTTCAGTCCTTCAGTTTTTAGCTCCAGTGTTTCCTCATGGTGTTTCCTCATGGGGGCCTGCCAGGCTGGGAGATGTTTCCGGTCTACCGCTGGGGGTGCTGTCCCATTGTCGACTCTGGCCTGGGTGGTTAGGGGGCTCTGTGCTTTGGTGTGGAGCCTCCGGTCTGTCCGGGTCGGGGTGGTCTTTGTGGCGGTACCACCTGTGGTCACAGACCGTGACCTCCCTCGGCCTGGTGGGCCTCCAAAGGTGGCGTGTCCTTCGCCTCAGGTCTCGGTGCCCAGCCATGTCTCAGCTTGCCTCAGCTTGTTTATGTGTGTGGGTGTGTGTGTAAGTGTGTTGTATGCATTTGTGTGTGTATGTGTTTTTCTTGATTCTCTTTGCTGTTTTTATCCTTTGTGAGGCACTTTGTGCTACCTAGTGTATGAAAAGTGCCATATAAATAAAGATTGAATTGAATTGAATTGAAATTGAAATTTATACCCTGAGCCTCGTTAGTCCCCCACTGAAACCAAGCACCACCGGTGTGATGAGCGAGGCTCCACCGGGGCATTAGCATGACAATCAAGCGTGTGGACAGCACGACCCGCGCTCCAATATGGTGCTCTGAAATGTCGGGCTTGACCCCCCCGGCGTCACCTTCGTAGTGCGTAGCAACACTGGGTCCTACCCTGATAACAGCGGCTCTCCTGCTGCCGTCAGACAGAACCTCCAGAGCGAAAGAGATGCTAGTGAAATTCGACCCAGCACGCCGATGAGCAACAGCAGCCCTGGGTTGCACCTAAAATAAACAATACACAATATAACAAGAGACGGCATTTCATGGATTATTAAGGGACTTAATGAGTTTGTGAGCTATCATTTACTGATGACAGAGCAGCAGGGATGCTTTGAAAACCTGATAACTGAGAGGCAATTATTCTGTACAATGTCATTTGTTATTTTTAATACCCCAAGTCGCCTCGGATGGCACTAATGGAAGCTGCTCTCCGCACTCGCGGACCCCTCGCATTCCGCCGCTCTCATTTGCATCCATTTCACGCAGGAGGGGGGGCGAGATAAAGAGGCAGAGAACGTAAACAAAGGCGGCCAAATTGGTCACAGAATAGTTTAGCAAATGAGCTGACAGTGAGAGTTTCACCCATCAACTGAGCCCGGGCCTCCGAGGGACGCTCGCTGGAAAAATAGATGTCAGCGTAAGAGCGAGCAGCGCTGACATCGAGAGAAGTGCTCAGGTCTCGCCTGCCTTATTTCCTCATGCAGCAAACAGCTTTGATTGAGTGACCCAACAGCGGTGGGCTGCATGGATTCGGCTCAGAGGGAGACGTTTCCTTATATCCGCCCACGCTTTGCTAATATCTGTGCGACATTTAAATAATTTCTAATGAATTATTACACATTTATTAACCTATAGAATCCCTTCCTTTCATACCGAGCTGACCATAGCTACAGGGGCCATGGCTTCAAACTCAACACAGGAGCTACGTTTTAAGGACACCGAACTGTGCACATCATGCACATCATCCCCTGGTCCTGGCAGCATCCTGCTGCAGGTCCTGGAAGGCTCCAATGAGTTATGAAGTTACTGGCTGGACCTCTCCAGAATGGTCCCCGATCCCCTGAGGAGGTGGAGCAGACATTTAAAGGAGTCCAATCAGGAGTACAGGACTCCTGATTGTTATTTCCATCATAAGAAACACAAATATACATTTAAGCCATTTCTGCTAAATTTGGTCTTTTGCTCTTCTGGATGCGAAGGTATTAATGCGGTGTGTGGTTGAGAAGCGAGCCGACAGTGGAGGCAGAATTAAAAGGACTATCTGCTCTGGATTAAGGTCGCAGATGGAAGCAGGAGGAGTAGACTGGCTAATCTTCTGGATCAGCTGACAGAGGTTGGCTTAGAGCTCTGATTTACCCGACGCTGCGAGCTGACTGGAGCCTCCGTGACCTGGATGAACTTCTACCAGCGCGTTAACTCTCAGTTGCCTTGGTGGACATCTTTTTAGCTTCTGGCTGTAGAGCTCACATGTTTTTTCCACACCTTCAGCATTCTGTTCATGCAAATTGGGCTAAATATCAAAATAAAATTAGCAATCAATTTTAGGAGGAAAAACGTTGTGTGTGCAGAAGATAATTAATAATCTTTGACAGTGCAGACAGACCCCGAGACACAAGCTGAGTTCTGATTTCTCTGAGTCTCCAGGAGCATTTTTAACGTGTTTGGAGGTTAAAATGTAGACTGCTCTTGGCAACATCAATCTTATCCTGTGGCACCGGAGCACAGGGAGTATCACCTCTGCCCAATTTAATCTTCAGTGTAACTGCTTCACCGACTTTACCTGTCGAACAACTCAGGAGTGTTCAGACAGGTTTCATCTTGTCATTTAGCGTTCAGAGCTTTCAAACTCATCTCACAGATGTCGCTGGAAATGAGAGGACTCGGTTTAGATGAGCATTTATTTGCTGTGTCTCCAGAAACCCCGTTAAGATAGACCTGCTGAGTTTTTATGTTTAAATAAAGTGTTATTGCTTCAATAAACAGGAGGGTTTGCATCAGATTTGGAAGAGAATAACTTGATCTGGCTCCCAAACCCACTGAAAAGTGATCGGGCAGATGGTGAGAGCTGCATATTTAACAGATGTGACATGATGGCGACGTGACACAGCGCTACTGGCCAACAGATGACTCACAACAAACATGGACGTAAAAGGACGTCGAGGTTTCCTCAGTGTGGACACTGAACTGTCAGTCATTAGCCCCGTTATGCTGCCTGTTACACTGGTTAAGACAGAGAGAAAAAACCTTTCTCAGGCTGAATTCAGATTTTTATCAGGCGATACAACATTGTAACATTTAGAATCGGTTTCCCACTCTTTCGGTTCATGCTCCGAAATATCAAGATCAATCCAAGGTGAGAGCGGATCTGCTGTCCCGGTGCAAATACGAGGGCCAACGTTTGCTTTATAAACCCTCACAAACAATCCCATGTGCCAACGGCAGCCGAGAACTCGATGAAAGGCGCAGCACCTGCGCTCCCGGAGGGACCACGAGACACAAAGTGATTTAGGTAAATCGATGAAGCAACAGAGGGTAACAGCCAGCCAGCCTCCGTTTATCTTTGTGTGCGCGCTTTTGTTCAGGTAGCGTCTCTACAAAGTGCAGACGGAGCAACAACTGCGATCTGGGGGAAGATGGGGATGCTTTTAAAAGGCTGCTGCGTCCCGCTGTGGAGAAAAACGCTGCGCGGCGAGGCAGCGGCGGCTCCTCGGGAGACCGGGGAGCTGAAGGTCAGCTAGACTAAGCTTTTATGTGTCCATCAACTAAATGCACATTTTTCTACATCATTTAATATCAAGCAGAAAATAGCAGGCTGTCAATCTTCTGATCTGGTGACTCAAAGGTTCATTGCAGCCAAGCAGAACAGATCCAAGTACGTTCCGTAGCGTCTCAGATGAACGAGATGCTTCTGACGCCATTTAGACGAGACAACAACGGCATGGCACTAAATCTTAGCGAGCATAGCTTGAAACGCCATTTTTATGAAAGCATTTGTACATAATTACTTATTGATGCTGTGAATTAGACTGAAAGGTCACTACCGGCTGGGATCAAGCGAGAAAAGAAGTCTGAGATTATTTGGCTTCCATGTGCTGCAGCAGGTGAAGGCGTCCATCTCTATTAACGGGCTTTGATATTTTGCCTTTGGAATGTCTGTTTTCTCCGAGAATCAGACGCGCCGTAGCCCTCAGGAATGTGCGCCTGCCCGGCTGCAGGGTCAGGGATTGAAGAGATGAAAACAAGATTGGCGAAGCAACTCTTTCTACAAAAGCCTCACTGCCGCAGCTAAAATAATACCTGGCAACCGTGACTTCGTTTGTCATCCCACCTTTTCTCCATCACCCACCAACATGGAGGTTAAACTGCACCTGCTGACACACGAGCCATCAGGTCTTCCTCTTCTTAATAAACTACATTTGATTCAAAAAGGGAGGCGTGGATTACTCTGAACTTACACTGAGGATGATACACAGGACCTACGCTCGTCCTTGAGTCTGCAGCAGAACCTCTTTCACGGTGACCAAGCCTTTTTATGCCTCTACCCATTACACAGTCCTGTACTTTTAATCGTCCCAATTGAGCGACACCTTTTAGCAGTAAATTGTATCTTTATGATGCTCTAACTGCCCTCTGTGAATAAAAGGACATTTTCTCTTCGGCTGTGTGACAGGTGATGGTCTCTCTGTCCATTTCTGAGGTGCCTTTGATGAAGGGAACCTTTTAAGATTCTTCGTTGGAATTACGGGGAGCGAAAGGCAAGGGATGACGGGAATATCCCAATTGTGGGTGTTTTGCGGAAACTCGGCAACAGCAGCGACGGTCACGAATGTTGAAACGCAATGGTTAGCGGAGTCGAATCGTAGCAGAAGTGTTTTGCTTTCCTCTGCCATGTCCTGGATCAGGAGCAGGTTTGGTCCAGATGGTTCCTGTCAGGATACAGACACGCGCTGGGTGATCGTCGCAGAACAACGCTCCCCATCCTCCTCTCTCTGATGTTTACCTTTCTGTTAGTTAAAAGCCAATTTAACTCAATTATCCACTTCAATAGAGTACAATAGAGCAGGTATTCAAACCAAAACACTAGTTTACTTTATGCAACAGTGACCCTTTTCTTTATTTTCCAGAATGTGCTTGAATAGCAACAGAAAGTGTACTTGACAGGATCCTCTTTGTCTCCAGATTAGCCATCATGTTTCATTATGCTGTCAAATCTCCCCTAGCCGACAATCAGTTGCCATTGTGCTTCTGCCCCATTGTCAGAGCCGACGAGCGATTAAACGAGCCGGTCCCGATGACCAGAGCGCCCAGTAATGAGGCATAATCGACGGCCTGTCTCATTCAGCCTGTTGTTCAAGGTTGACTAACAGTCATTGGGGCCAAAGGGCAAAATACAAAAACAAAAACACATTTTTCACACTTGAACGCTGAAGAGCAAATGAGCAGGTTGGGCTCAACAGAGAGCAGGCCAAGACGCTTCTACGGTGCAGGTTGGAAAACAGGCCGGCGTCTTTGATCCAAGTGGGCGGATTTGGAGCTAAATCAAAGATAAAGATTTTGGAGGGGAATTAAAGGGGGTCAAACTGAGAATCTTTAATGGATCACCTTCATGCCTGAATCAGCGGCTGACCATCATCAACATCGACCTTTTTACCTTCCGTCCAATAAGATTCACGAAACTGCAAACTTGTGTAAAGAAGTGGGTTCTGTTTGTAGCGTTTCCAGGATAGTCGCAGAATTATAAGAGCTTTAACGGGTTATTTTGGCTTCTATTTCTTTTAAATCTCTCGACAACACGAATATAGAAAGAATATTGAATAAACCTGACAGAGCAGGTAAGCTCCAGCTGCAAATGTGTGGCAATGGGGAAAAGCATCTATTTATAATCCATATAAGTTGAACTTCTTATGGGATTCTTCATTGACAAAGCTCATTAAGAACCCCAGTTTAAGCATTAGGTGTTTCCTTTTCTCGTGTTCTCTCAGAATTACAACCAAAATCCAAAGGTTTGTCTAGTGCATTTCAGATTAAAGTGGAAGTTGGAATAAAGTGTCCTTAGAAGATATTGTTGTGCCTTTGAAATATAGATTACATCAGCAGAAACTGGTGGTCTGATAACTTTGAAAATAACAGAATAAGAATGTGTTTGGGTAAATAGACTCCCTCTCAACACTTTTGCTCAGTTGTACTTTATTTTTGAACCACCTCCATCTTTGGGCCTCCTCTCAGCACCAGACGTGATGAGTCGGCCGCGGACGGCTGTTTGCTCAGTCTGAACAGAAGGAAACGTCTCTGAGGCAAAATTAAATAAAACCTCAGCAGAAATGGAAAAGACTGCAGAGCTTCCTGCAGGGAAAAAACATTCATTTCAGAAATATGGCGAGTTGAAATTGTGCTGAATGTGGTTAATCGGTTTGCCCACACGTTCTTTAAAAAAAAATGGAAATGATTAAAAAGCTATTAATGATTTTGACTGACTAGAACAGGGCTCAGAATTCAGCTCAAGGCTCCCCCACGTGTCCTCATAACCCAGGTTAAACAGCAGTTGCTTCTTCGGGTCCCAATCAGATCCACATCCATCACTTCCTGCTGCTCTCACTCATTACACCTCCAGATTGAAGCTATTAAACTTCTGGGAAGGTTTTTATGAATCCTACCATTTGAAAAAAAAAAAAACATTCTTTTTGTGTTTCATACGCTAAACTTTTTAATTTCTGAATATCTCCTTTTAATTAATACAAACGTGTCCTACTAGTAATAATATCGGTGCTCGTCATGGTCATGTGTGTATTTTTGGAATTACAGTGATTGTTCTTGTATATCTTTTATGAATATTAAGCTTGTGGGTGATCTATAAATGATATTTGTTGAGTTGAGTTGAGTTGAGTTGATATCGTATAAAAACAACCCCTTCAAGATATTATATTGTAAGAATACCTTTTAAAAAAACAAACTCTTCCTGTTAATTGCTGTGCGTGTTATGCTCTAATGATTAATGTATGACTTTTCCGTCCACTTTCTCTCTTCTCAGCAGGGTGTTTACATGTTTACAGACTCGCTGTGATGTTTGCAGGATGGAATTAAATTAATAATACATTTCCTATGCAGTTATTACAGCTGGAAAACAGCCTTTTTGATTTTGCTGGTCCAAATGCCGTCATGCTGACTCGACAGCTCGCTGTTCGAATGCATAAAAAGCCATAGAAAAATACATTAGACTACGAGTGATCTCTCCTGAGATAAGAAGAGCATTCTTTTGGTGTAATATGAGGCTGGTGCACGCTGCAGAGTTAACGGACCAGGAGACGCAGATCATCGTTTAGAACCATCAGATTGTAAGCAGCTCGTGTGGATGATGGTAACAGGAAGGATTCTGAGGAGTTCAGTGGTTTGATTATTGCTTTTTGGTCGGATGACAGTTGTGTTCTTCTTGCTTCAGCTGCTTCGTGGCATCTGACTAAATACTTCCTTTAGAATTCCAGAGTCAAGCAAGGCTTCTATCGACGCGCAATATACTCAATTCCACATCTTGTTAGCCAGCCCAGTAGATTACCAGACTGTGAACACACTGCCGGGTGAAAACCTCAGAGAGAACCTGCAAAAAAAAAAACAAATTGCCAAGTCGGCTGCAAAGCTAGAATGAGAATGAGAATGAGAATGCATTTACAGCGGCCAGTTCAAGGCCCGTCACGTTCTATGTTGCTGGTCAGCTGAGGGATTCTTCTGATTGGCTCTTCTTCAAACGAAGCAGTTCAAGACTCACATTTAAGTTTGGTTTTCCTGGTAAATGATAGATGGATGAAGGCGCCACCAGGCTGCACCTCAGTTAAGGTAAAGAGACATTTATAGTTTTCTCTTTTACAGGACTCCAGTTTGAGAGAAGAGAAGAGCTAACCTTTCGAAAACCAAACCAAAAAAGCAGCAATCCTGTTTACGGCTGCAGTTGTGATGAATACAGACCAGTTGAGGGACGGCTTCTTTTAAAGGCGCTATTACAGTTTTTACAACTGGTTTTGGCATGTAAAGGTCGACATTATCTGTACTCCAGCACTCTGCTGATGTCTAGCTTCACTGGCTAAAAGTGGATTCTGTCCTCCCAGTTTGGGAAAACTGATCAGAAATCTACTCGCAGGACATCCTCACGTGTGTAACAGCGTGCTCAGCCCCTCCATCATTCCGAGGGCGTCCCGACTCCACACAGAGAGGCTTCAACGCCGCACGCGTTTTCATTTTTACGGCTGACCCAGGATGACCTATCTCTCTCCTTTTCTTCCTCTTCATCACTTTTCTTTGGGACCTACGGCGTCAGGATGGTTGATGCTGATCAGCGAACATTTTCTCATATACCCGATTGTATCTCACCCTTCTGAACTGTGCTACAGCGTCTCATACGAATGCAGCATGACGTGGTGCTCTATGCACGTGTCCGTTCTGCTGTGGGCGTTGCAGGTTCCAGTAGTATGTCAACATATGCATCCCTTGGGTGGGAGCCTTTGTGTGTAACATGAATGCAACACTGGACTTTAAGACACTTTTAAAGCACAGCGGAAAATCGTTCTCCCTCTGGCTCAGATGACATTGAATCTGAATGTTCAGTTTTTTGCCAAACGAGTCTCTGTGTGTCCATTGTGTGAAAGCAACATGAGGAACTGTGCACTGCCCCAACACACAGACAACACTCTTTCACTGTCAGCGGGTATTATAGTCGTGTCCAGTCAATACAAAGGACGGCTATGATGATGAATGCTGTTGTCATTTCTCTACAGCGCTGCAGTTCTGGGGGGGAGATCAATGTAAACCCCCAGAGAGCCATCGTGTCACAACACACACACCAACACACAGGAGAGAAGAGAATCCCAATGACACCTCGTTCATCATCGCTCTTTGTGTGCAAAGATTGTGGAAAAAGTGTGTTTTTTAAAGCAGTGATTTACAGGACAAGTATTCAGATGTGTGAACATTCAGTTTCCAGGTTGTATTTCATCCCTGCATCCCGTGCAGGCTCGTATATTTCGGTTGCAGGTACACACACCGCCAGCATCTGCACACCCGATAAGGCAGGTGTTTATGCAGCCACGGTGAAAACCTGCTCCCTGTGATGCTCTTACATGGCGAATGACTGAGTCCTGTTGCTCTGTTTGTGTTCACCAAACTTCAAGATGGAGGAAGCTTCCTCTCCACTGTCACTTGCTGTGAATCCTCCAATAAAGGAACAAAAATACTGATGGTACAGACCGCTGAGCCTTTTGTGACAAACCTCTGTGATTTCAGGGGAAACAACAGGCGCTCGCTTTCATCTGTACAGTCGTGTTCTGCAGTATCTGGGACCTGCAGCTCGGCTCCCTGCAGTAGCATCTTAATGGCCCTCATGTGGTGGTGCAATTTTGTAAAAATCTCTGCACTTTGCAAATGATCTGGAACGTGCTGGCATCTGACTGCGTTTTCTGTTTGTTCTGCGCTGACTGTGTGTTGAGTATTCCCTGATTAAAGCTTTTAATAATCTTCAGAAGTCAGAGGGGTCACAGACAAAGAAGCTGGACAAAAGGGTGACAGACCCACTCCCTGAGGCTGCTCCCAATGTTGGCAGCCCTCAAAGGAGAATTGTAATAGAATCAAATGTTGCATCAAATTTAAAATTTAATGCAGCACCTCATTGGTAAGCTGCGCACGGCACACATGTTTACTCCCTTGCTGCTTCATCGAAGAGAGGGAGAACATCTGACGCTGTTTGGTGCAGCTTTTTCTTAGCGGGGGGTGAAACTGCCGCTGATTCTCACACGGTTCGCGTTTTACCATGAACAGCTTTTGCTGCGTCTCTCACAAGTTTGGCCACAGTCTCTCAAAGTTCAACCGATGTTCAAACCTGACAAACAGAACTGGTTTTACTGGCTGGATAAAATTTTGCTGCATTTTAGAATCTGAAATATCTCATCATGGATTCTCTTCTGGGTCACGCATCCTGAAAACTGAGCAGCAATGGGCAGCGTGTGTGTCCACCCTGCTCTTATATGCAGATCCAGATCTTGAGTCAACCCCTTGGTCAAGTCATAATGAGTGTTTTTCGTAGAGGTGTTTCGGCACTGAGGAAGATCTGTGTGCAATGAGGAAATCTGGGACAGCCATGTTCGGAGATTTTTTATTCATTAGGCGAAACCTTGTCTGGGAACCTTTCATAATTCAACATCCTTCCATTGCATAAGGAAAGAAAGCTGGGTGAGTAGACGGGTTCGAACACGCCAGCAAACTTGAAATTCTCATTCTGGGAACCAATCTGGGTTTTAATGATGAGTCTTCGTTCTGCAGATGGAGAACTGCAGTTCGAGTCCAATGGGTTCAAAATAACACTCAAAGCAACCATCTTTTGCACCTCTCGTTTAATTTAAAAAATGACTTCAATTTCATATCTTTTTCACTAACTTTTGTGGCCTTTGAGTACAAGACTGTAAGAGGAAGTTGGGTCAGCAGTCAAAGATCAAGATCAATGACCTTTTAGCCAAACTATTGGCTACAACTCGAGAACAAGAGCAACATGCTAATTACTAACCGTTTGCAGAGACTCTACATTTTATAAAAGACCCCAGTGACAAGGAAGTAAAATGTGTGCAGGGCTGACAGGAATATAGTTGAGCTATAGAGTCAGGATCTGTTGTGACCTTCACCTTGAAAGCACATTCCTACCCACAGCACAAAAGTTAGAAGACTGTAAAGTTTTTGTCTGTATTTCACTTGCAAATGAGATCAGAGAACAAGAGATAAATGAGTCATGGTTTTCCTGCAGTATAGCCTGAAAAGGGAGAAAGAAGAGATAAAAACAGAACCCCTTTAACATTTTAGAATCCTGGAGGCAACTAGTGTAACCTCCAAAATGATACTAGATATATTGCAGCGATTATTATCCCGTGGTGCCTCTCAGAGGCAGTGTGACAAGCTCAGCATCGTATGACATCGCATGAGACTCAGATAAATGGACCACACTGCAAAAGCAATATCACTCCAGCTACGAACACATCACCGATAGATGCAGACTATCAGCGTACGTACAGTAGGAAGCCAAGAGAAATGATTAGGGAATTAAGAGCTACTGGAGAGAAACACCACCTTAACAACTATTTAAAATGAAATCCACGTCTTAGACATTTCACCGCTTTAATGAGTTTAGAGCTTCTGGATAAAGAAGCTGAACCCGGGCTGATTTTTAGGGTGTCACACATAAGTTTAACCTTAACTGGAGGTTTGATGGCCTAACATGAATAAAATGGTCTCCACTTAATGCCATGACAGCTTCAGGAAGCTTCCGAGGCACTTAAGTGGCAAAGCAAGAGTTTTCCTGTAACAACTAGTCTTTTTCTGTTGTATTTTAAGAGAACTTGCTCTTGCTCCTCTATATTTACTGGCAGTGTTGGTCTAAATTATGAACCTCAGTATATAGTGACAATCTTTTCCGGTACATTACTGAAGTGGGGGGAAGAGACAAGTTGGTGCATCATCACTCAAACACTTTATTCATACAGCAGCTGTGCAAATGTATTGTCTCTCTTTTGTTCTTTCAAGTTTTGTACATCGGCAGCATTTTTGGCGTGTGTTTTCATTTGCATGAGGATAACGAGGCGCAGCGCTGCGAGGTGTTCTTGCCCCAACTTTTAGTCAAGTTAAATTGGCTTCCCTTGTTCTTTCTTCTCATTTAAAACTCTCCTAATCAACACATTAGAACACATGTGAGTAAATGAAACATTGAAATGATGTTGCTAATTAATTACCGTTAGCAGCATAACTTTAATATAGCGTGATTGCAAATGGAATTGCAACAAAACGTATAAGTATATGTCGTTAACCTGAAAAAGTTTCTAATATCTGCAACATGTATTAAAATGGCAATAAACCAAAAATCACAATAAGCCAAGCACGTTTTTGACTTGAGCCAGCAACAAGCAGTTGTTATTATGCGTTGTTCACCAGTAATAGAGATTTTTGTATCACCATTTTACATTAATTTTATTAAGGAACAAGAACGCTGAAGGTTAGCCCCCTCCGTCCAATATCCAGGCAACCGGTGCATTAACTGGATCACTGGTCGTGCGGTATTAATAAAAGACAAAAATAAAACACAATAATAAACGTGCAGATGGCACTTCGCTTGATTTGATCGTTCATTACTGTATTTCAGATTTTGAGATTCAAATGTATTTTCATGTGAGGATTTTTTTGCGAAAGAATTTTATTTGATGAAGATTGTGTGAATCAAGACACAGTAAATCGGTTGTAATCTAAATACAATAATGGCGGGTTTTAATGTTTTGCCTGTGTGAACAATAAGTCAAGGAGTTCAGTTACAGGTGTCCAGCAGCCAGGAGTCAACCCTCATCCT
Source organism: Takifugu flavidus (assembly GCF_003711565.1). Classification (NCBI taxonomy): domain Eukaryota; kingdom Metazoa; phylum Chordata; class Actinopteri; order Tetraodontiformes; family Tetraodontidae; genus Takifugu; species Takifugu flavidus. The sequence continues at coordinate 14,900,855 of NC_079533.1, forward strand.
CATTGTCATCATCCTCGTCATCATCATCATCATCATCATCAGTCCCAGCATCAGTCCCATTGATGCTATCAAGGCCATAAAGTGCCAAACAGCCCTTGTGGAGCAGATGCGACTCTTTATTCAGACACATTTTGTCCTCTCAATATGAGGCAGATTAGATGGGCTTCATGGACAGGTGGCCACATGGAAGAGCCTGAGGGAGCTTTAAAATGGCCGACTGGTCACATGTTATACCGGCAGTCGTAAAGGACAAAGTGAATTAGAGGATTCCTTGTTGTAATTTTTGCCACCGGTGACCTTCTATTTCTGTTTCTTTGCCTTTCACTGACATTGTTTCTGATCTGTTTAGCTTTTTAAAAAAAAAAATATTATAGTAAAAAGGTCACAGTGCGGAGACAGCAGACCCTTGACATGTTCCGTCACTAACACACATTACTAGGTTTTACAACAGCGTATCTGTCAATCATTGAGTTATCATCGATCAGGTTCCCAGGAGACAGTTCTTTCTCCTGACGGTGGCCCAGTTGGGTCAATCATGGAGAAGAACCTCCATTAGTGTGATTGACATTTCAACTACATCAATTTTTATAGGGTTATCTGGCTTTAATGGGCATTAAAACATACACACACACACACACACACACACACACACACACACATATATATAATGTTCAATTTAGTAAGTGGTTATTTATGGCTAACGTGTACCGTTACTATAGTTACATATGATTAATGAGATATTTTATGTTTTTCAAAGATTTTATATAACTAACTGTATCAAAAACCAAAATACTAAAATGCTGTATTTTATTTAAGTTTTTAGTCACAGAGTATTTCAGATACACAGACTGTTTTATTGCAGGCTACTTTGATATGCTTCACATTAAATATTAATACTTTATATTCTCCTATATTTAAGAAAACCACATAGCCAGTAATATCCTCATAAATCGAAAAAATCTCCTTGCATATATATGAAAGCATAATGTTTTTCCTTGTTAATTCAGAGATTTTCTCAAAGAGATGCAGGATGGGGGAGAAGATGTAGAATATCTGAGGAAGAGAGGAAGGAAGCTTGTGATCATTGACCCCCCTGAGAGCTGCAGACTGACAGATGTAAAGGAATATTTATCATGTGGTTAGTCTGAACAAATAGATATGTGAAATAGCTTTACATTTACTGATGCTTCAAAGCCCCGGTGAGTCTAGAAGATGACCTTTAATCAGACTCCTGAGATGTAGATGTGGTGTTATAAGAATGTGCAGTGATCCTACAGAAAGAAGGAAACACAGGAAAAATGATCCTCCAGTGGGATTCCTTTGAGATTCCGTTGCTGATGAGACGTTTGAGTTCTTGCTTCCCATTAATGGGTATTTTCCTGGGGGGGATGTTTATTGCAGAAGGAACAGATTTCTGATAATAATACTTCCGGAAATGAAAAGCAAAAAACATAGAATTGTGGACGAGAATGTGTTAGCTCCACACAGCCGCTCTGTCACGTCACCAGAGGGAGAGACAAGTACAAATCGTCTCACCTTCAAGCAGGTCCCCTGCAGTAATGGAGATGCAAATCCCTGCCACACTCCTGGACAAATGGGATCTGGATCTCACTGCACACAGGTTGCCTCCAACATGCGTCACTAATGGAGGCGCTCAGAGGATCCAGATACTGCAGGGGAGTTGTGGAGGTCATGCAAACTTCTAAAAGAATCACATCTGTCCCCACGAAGTGCATCGTTGTCAACACATCTGAGCTTTGGTGATACGCTGTGTGAAGCGTATTGATGCTTCTAAACTAGCTCCTCCCACAGTAACATACCCTGCTTTGTCTCACCTTGGCAGCCTCTCTTGGGGTCCCACTCATACCTTTGCAATGGAAATATCTGCTACTACTTACAAACGTCCCACCCACCCAACTTCATTCAACCTTGGCGTTCTCCAAGGCTCTGTATTTGGACCTCTCCTCTTCCACCTACACGGGCTCTCTGCTGATCGAATCATCTGTACACACGGCCTAATTTCTATGCTGATGGTACCCAGATGTCTTGGTCAATTGTCTGGACGACAAAAAAAGAAAACCCTGAATGTCAACACGCATCCTTATAACCTGGTGCCTGGACTACCGCAGCAGAATCTTGCCTGAGGCTTTGGGGTTTCCAAACATTCGGAGACAAAGCTCTCAGTGTCCCAGACCCAAGCCTCTGGAGAGCTCTACCTGCAGACATCTGCACGTCCTCCACCTCAGACACACTTAAGAGATATTTCAAGCACCAGCTCTTCACACTGGCAGACACATGAGGCCTGAAGCTCCCCACAAACATGAGAGCTTCAGTAGTGTCACGTGTGGACTGTTCAATAGAAATAAGAGCCTTTCCCGGCACATCGGTATATAAGGGCGAAATGAACGGGCATCAGAATTACTGCTGAGCCAACATCTTTACACTTTTGGATGAGAGAATCTGCAGAAAAGTGTGAATTGAATCTGTTAATATGCAAGTATTTAAGTCGTTATAAACTTACCTGGGTGTAATTATCTTGTTCTTAGCCAGTGTTGACATAAAGTCAGAATTTGTGGCTGTTGCTTTAGCTATGATGACTTTTATGCACTCATTCATCTGCTTTTCTCACTGAGAGCAGCAGCCTGAATTGTGACAATTCAATCTGTTCAGCATCTTTAGCCATGAATTATGGATGAACCCTGCAACCTCTAAATTATGGTGATTGAGCAGCCCTGGGCTTTATAAGAGCTCCTGCTGCTGTTGTAGGCTCTGCGTGAATTTACAGGAAACCAGGAGAAGAAAAATCAAGCTAGTTTTCAAAGAAACACGACCTGTTAGCAGGTCTTTATTCCTCCGGTGACAGACAACAGTTTGACTGCTGTGTCCTCAAAGCTATTAGCTGTGTTCATTCTGGCACTGAGTCATTTATGATAACAATTATGAAGCGGCCGTCCCTTTCTGCAGGGCATGTTCCAACGTTGCTGCTCCTGTCACGTAAATAGCTACCATCGATTTGAGCAAACGCTTTTATGTCTGGCTCAACAACACTTTTCAAGTGCTGAGAATCGGAAAACAGTGCCTCTAGATTTTATAGAAAACAAATATTTACCTGTGTTATTATCCAGAAGATGTTTTCGGAATCCACAACTGTCTTCAGTGAAACGCGCATTCTAAAAATTCTCTTTGCAAACCCAAGCAACTTTCAGACGCTAATCCATTAACTCAACCAGAACAGTGGCAGCTAAATAAATCAGCAAGCGTGCTGCTCACAATAATAACCTGACTCGGTTTCGGAACGCTCGGTCCTTTCAGAAGGAGCAGAATCCAGAATAAAGTGTTACCGGCAGCACCGCGGAGACGGATTGAAAATAACTCACCTGTGATGGATCCATACCCACACTGGAATCATTTCAGTGAACCAATGATTCAAGCAAAGAGTGTGTCATCACAAGTGATCTGACAGCTGGTTCTTTCCCATTAGACCCTGTACACGACGCATTTCACTGCGCATCACCCTCAGCGCTGTATTTGATGGAAACCGCACCAGGAAGATGACAGGTGTTTTAAAAATATAGGCCTGCATCTTAAAATATAACTCACCTGCTCTCGTGCACATGGTGTTCCGCATTACACGTCTTAAACTGGGGAATAAAGAGCAGAACAGCGGTAGACACCAGCGTGATTTCCTAACTTTATGTGAGCAAAATAAAACATCAATTAAAATGAGGTTAGGAAAACAATCTCCAGAATTCTTCAAGCACCTGAGCTCTGACACAAACAGATACAGCTAAGCCTGGAAAAAGATTGGGGGAAGAAATCTAATCTCGCAACACGGCAGAGCCACAGGAGCACCAGATAGATGGAGTAGATAAATTGTCACACTGTCGAGAACAGCATGAAGTGAGGAGGCAGCTGCATCAGGCATCAGCCAATTTTCCTCAGCCAAAAAACTTCATATCAAGATTTCAGATTAGCTCAACCAGAACGGAGCCTCGCTGGACTGGCTTCAGAAGATGACCGGCCAGATCTGACTGTGTTTTTGGCAATTTTCGGTGGATTTCATTTTGTGTGCTCACCTCGGAAATACAAGAAGCAAATGAGTGGCTGAACTAAAACATCCATTCAATCACTAAAAAATGGCAACAATGCATTCTTAAATAAAACCAGGCAGATTCCACTGCAAAAATAACCAAACTTCCCCATTTTATGACTGTTTCCTCTCAATTTGTACTGGTTTCACTTTGTGAGGTTAAATATTAACCCGCTCTTAAACATCACATTTTACAATTTTTGTAGAATAAAATATGTAGCCTCCTGTATGAAACCTTATCTGTCTGTCCCAAAATATGACCTTTGAGACCGGTCTGACTGATGAGCAGAACATTTTGAAGACCTGTTCCGACAGCATAATGAAAAATGACATTTGTTTCCATTTCCATGTTTAACTGAAAAGTTAATGCGCAAACAATAAATAAATAAAACACCTCATCTGTCGTTGGGGCATCATTATCTCAACAGTACATCACCATCTTTTGTTGACTGTGTGCATGGACCGTGAGCCTAATAAGGACAAGTGTGAGCTGAACAGACCTCTTCTGTGTTCTTACTCTCTCTGCTGTTCTATTTTTAATTTGCTGGGCTCTGTTTCTGGTTTGTAACTTCCATTTCTTTGACCTTTATTTTCTGGCAGCCATCTTCTGGCAGAATTTGTGTACTTGCATTTCCATTTTTATCAATAGTCAAAACATTCACTTCTTCACTTTGATGCAAAATACTATAGTTACTTTCTGCAGGACGCACCACAGCTCAACAACCACATGATATCACTAAATGCAGAAGTCATCCTGGTAAATCCCCACTGAGTGGCATACGCAGTTGTCAGCATCTGCCTTTGTGCATTAACAAACAGGAAACAGGCGAGCAATGCACTGACACGTATAAAGAATTTATGAAGAAGATTTTAAATATATCTGTACACAAAGAGAGGGGAAGCAAGGTGACACACCCTTTATTTATGATGTGTTCGTAATCATCCAAGAAAGCTGGTCCAGAGAGTTTTAGAAGCCAAGTTGAAGAGATTTTGGTCAAGATGAGAAATCCTAAATCGACACAGGCTTCTGCAGAGTTGTGCTTCTAATTCTGGGGTTGTAAAATGAAACAACATTAAGCTTAAACGACTTTACGCTTCAGGAAATAGGTTTCAGTGTAAAAAGACAAAGTTTAGATATAAAATGTGGAGTTGTTTTGGCCATCCATCCATCCATCCATCCAACCATCCATCCATCCATCCATCCATCCAACCATCCATCCATCCATCCTCCCTCCCTTCCTCCATCCATCCATCATCCAACATCCATTCATCCATCCATCATCCATCCATCCATCCATCATCATCCATCCATCCACCCTCCCTCCCTCCATCCATCCAACATCCATCCTCCATCTATCCATCATCCATCCATCCATCCTGGAATATAAATAGGAAATACTTATTTCCTTGGGAACAAATAATGTGTGGCAACATCAATAATAACTTTAGTTCACCTGAGGGAAAAAGGAAAAACTACTATTTGTGTTCATTCATTGAAAGGCAGATTTCTGTGGTGCAATTTAATGCAAAAACACACTTACAGAACAGTGTGGATACATGTGGATATTTAGACTACTTGTTGAGTTTTGTTATAGCTATTAGCGTTAGCTATAGCTGTTAGCGAAACTCGGTCAATAAAACTTCCAGTTCATTTCAAACTTCTCTTGGTTGAACCCCCACTTACGCCTCCTCCACCATCTCCTCTTCCTCCTCCTCTTCCTCCAATACCTCCTCCGTGGCCGGAACAGAGACGCGCCCTCTAGCGGCAGCTGCTGTGGCCGCAGCGCAGCGTCACAGCGCCGGCGTCTGTCCCCCGGTCAGAGTGAAAGTTCTCTCCGCTTCTGAAAGCGGGGGGGTTCGGGACTTGCCACTTTTCAACTGCCGCTGCTCCACACGCCTTGTTCTGTAGCCATGAGGCGGAAACAGAAGAGGCTGCTGCAGTTCGTCGGGCTGGCCATAGTAGCTCTTCTTTTCCTCCCCAATGTCGGGCTGTGGTCTTTGTATCGGGACCGAGTGTTCGACAACTCGCCCGACACACTGGACGGTCCGGGCGGCATTCCGCTAGTTCAGGTAAGGATTCGGGTCAGTTCGGCGGAGCTGCGAGTTGTTTTCTCTGTTGCTACAGTAGCCGAAGCGTCAAGGAATGTGAGTTCTAAACGCCGCAGCAGCAGCGGCACAAACGGCCTGGAACGCTGCGGGTTCGTCAGCGTTTACATTCCCACGCTGTGCCCGTGCGTGATTTACAAAATGGACCCCTCGCCAGCCTTGGCTGGGCGTTCTGGGCTCATGTCTCATTCGGTGGGATAACCGCACAGCCACGTAGCTGAGCTGAGCAACGCGGCGAAGTTGCAGCGACGCGGCCGGTTGCACTTCGGACTCCAGGAAGTTGCCAGTTAAAGAGAAACGCGAGCGGTGGTGCCGCGAGCGTCAGCGCGCCGCGAGCGTCAGCGCGCCGCGAGCGTCAGCGCGCCGCTGAAGGCGCAACAGTTCCGCTCGTCAACGTGATGGGGGGGCGACGAAATCACGGCGGGGTTGGTCGCTGCCCCCCTCCCAACATGTCAGGGCTGTGGTGGCTGACGTGCACACGCACCAGCTAATGGGCAGCGCTGCTTATGTTGACCTACCAACAGTTACAAAACGCCAACCTGCCGCAAATCTATGACACAACGCGTCATATCTGGATTGATATGAGAGATGTTGCAGCATCCTTCAAAACACAGCGGAGCACATCTTCCTCTCATTCTCTGTGTTGGTAAACATTCAGATTAATTAAAGATGCCTAAATAAATTTTAAAAAAAGGATGATTGAAAGTGGGGAATGTCGGAGACAGTTATTCTTACTGTCCATCCACCTTTTCCCCTCCTTGGCTTTTGGAGATGTTGACAAATCCCCACCAAGAATGTCAGTCTGCGTTTTATCAGTGGCTGCAGTTAATTTGCTGACGGTATTGTGAGGATGATAAAACTGTCTTGTTCTGTGTGGATCCTCTCCAAGGATTACTTTTCTTTGCCCAAGTTCGGATTTGCTGTCACAACCGGCATTATGAATGGGATTAAAGGTTATCTGCAGGGCCTGGAAAAGCTCGTTGCATATTAGGTGCCCGTGTGATAACGGCTGTCGAACCTCCGGAAAGGCGGGATAAGGAAAACATAGGCTGGTTGGTATAAATGTCGGCTCGATCCAGCAGTGGGAGGAGGGTGTTTTTAAAGGGAGGGAATCTACCGAAAACCATTGATTCTAATTCCTTTTTGGGCGTAACCCGCAGTTTAATCCAGTCAGACAGGCGTGTCTGGGAAGAGCAGAAGGATGAAGCAAAGGCAGGTTTTCATGATTAGGCCCTGATCTTGTGTTGAAATCCATCAACGTATATTATACTGTAAAGCACATTTCAAAATGACCCGAGCAGCACACACGTGTCTCTCGAGGCCTCGACCCGCTGAAACCACCCTATGTGGAATATTTCCGCCCGCTCTGGTAAGCTGTCGGCGGCCTGTCGTGACGGTGACAGGCTGGTGATTTGCACTTTTACCGCGGCTTATTAAGGATGCCTGTTGAACCAGTGGGCGCAGCTTCCCCCTGCTTTTGCTCCAGCGGCTCAGGTTAAGTGGAGGTTAGACAAGATGAGAGCGGCGAGCAGAATTCAAATCGGGCCGCTGCGTCTGAGCTGTAGCCGAAGGAAACGCGCCGCGACCCCCCCCACCCCCACCGGGTTCAGACAGGGAGACATGACCGTTCACCACCAGGAACGTACCATCGCGTTCTCATCCTTCCGACAACTGTTGCTATCTGAAGAATCAGAAGGAACCGATGCAGTGGTGCGCAAGTGCAGCGGTGGGCTTCAGGTTCCTGCCCGCCAGCGTGCTGGTCGTAATTAAAATAACCTTGCTCCGGCTGCTGTCCGGGACCACGCTTGTGCTGGGGTGGACAGGTTAGAGTGGGCTAGATTCACCTCACATTTGCCCTTGTAAGACCAGACAGCTTTAAGGTGCTTCCTCAGAGGCTGAAGGTTGATGTTATGCTAATAATGAGGTGCTACTTTATTTCCTGTGGGTCTGACAGAGAGGACCTCTGGACTATGGACTCCACTTATTGACTGAGTGTAACTGTATCCTGGAAACACAGCCCAACCTTTAGTAATGTTGTTACAGTAGCATTTATGTCAATTACACCTTGAAGTACAAGTCAAAGCAGCGATGGCGCCTGTAATTCAGTGTCCAATTGAAACTTTGTTGAACATCTGGTGATATGGAGTCCAACAGGTGATTGTCAATGGTTCATGTTCACGTTACCTTGTCGCTGATCAAATCTAGCAGGCGTAATAGTCATCATGGTCTACCTTTACTGTTTTAAATATATACAAACTGGCTGTGACTCTACAGGCTGCTGATGACACGTATTCACTTCCTCATTTAATAAACTAGCGAACCGTGTGCTAGCTGAATGTTTGTCCTCATTTAGTCATTTGGATCAACGTGCAAATTTGCTTTACTGTCCCCGTAGAGGCTAAAATATCCCCCTGAAAAAAGAAAAGCTTGCAAAAATTTGCGCCTCCGTCTCAGCGAAATAAGCATCATACAGGCGTTTACACGCTGGAGGCCACTTTTATGAGCCACGCACTCTGGGCTGGATTACTGGCTCATTTATCACCACAGGACCTTGTGTTCAGCCGCAGCACAGGCCCAGACACACACACACACCCACACACACACACACCCACACATACATAGACGCACATACTTTCTGGACTGTTCTTAAACCAGCAGAAGGTCACCCAGAAACAGTCCTTTTAATGAGTGGGGGGGTCAGAGTAAACATGGACATCTACTGAAGGTCTCGGGTCAAGGACTAATCCCAGCTGGGAGAAAAGAGTTTATGCCTGAGAAACCAAAGCATGTCATAGAAATGATCACTCCCGCCTTCCTGAATAAATACCCCAGCAGTGACTTTGAATTCCAGGCCGTTTGTCACAATGTAAATCAGTTCTCTTTGACCCTTTTCTGCCTTCTCGTCTCCCAGAGGGCTGGAAGCCCCTGGAAGTGTGACATCTGCCCTTTGGTGCGGAGAGCAAACAAACCTTCAACCTTTCGGTGTCGACTGAAAACATTTACTGTGATATTCTGTGTTCAGGCAGCTCTCGTGTTTCTGAGACATTCGCTGGTAAAATCATCCAATCGGCTGCTTCTGTGCAGCTGCCTGGAATTCCAGGTCCCAGTTTTTCCAGTTTGACCCGCAGCTCTATGTCTGTGTCCCGTTCTGCTGTTCTGACAGACATTAAAGTTGAATAAGAGTTCAGCCCGTGGTTGTGTGAAAAAAATCTCCTGCTCTGTTAACATTTTTGTGTGTGTGGTGGGGGGGGGGGGAGGAGGATCTCTCATGGCAGTCGCAGGCGTGATTTCAGAGCGTCTGGGATCCTGGAGGCGCCACCTGCGGAGAAAATCGAGAATCCAAAGTGCACAGAAACCAAAGTTAAATTGAATGGAGGGCAGCATGTGTGCTATTCTGAAGAGAAGTCTCCTCAAGGCGCATTTTCTGGGGAGTAATTTCAGAGAGCATCAAATTTCCTGCGAACAAGCGTGGGAAATGGGAGCTCTTTACAATTAAGGAAATCACATCAACTCTGAGTCCTGTGTGGTTAAGAGCAATTAGGTGGGGTGTGAGCGGGATTACGACAATTTAACAGGCTTTTTGATTTTCCTTGTTCATTGGTTGACGATGACGCACACATTTCGAGGCAGGAGTCCTCTTGAATATGTAAGGGACATTTTGGTGCTACTGGGGGACTTTATTGAAATCTGCAAATGATTTAATTATAGGCCAAGCTTCAAGTTTGTTTTCACGTGCATGTAGGGAGAGGTTACACGTGCGTGCTCAACTTGCTGAGCAAAAAGCAGTTTTGTGTTCAGTGAGGCGACTGAAGGAGATCCTTCATCGACTGGGATGAAACATCTAGTAGGACAATTGTGTCACCTTCTCCAAGAAGAGATGTTAGCATCGTTAGCTGGAGGCTAGCTCTGCGGCCAGTCTGAGATATGAGATTTTGCCTCTTTGTTAAGCCTCTTAAAATAGGGACGACTGAGGGATGAAAGTCGTTCACTGCAGATTTAGTCGGTGCACTTTATCATATTGAGCTAGGAGATGGGTCAGGGTGGGGGGTAGGGAGCCAGAGCCGCTAAAGGAAGTGTTTGTTCACAGGCTAACTCTGTTGGAGAGCGTTTCCTCCCCAGGTTCCTCACACAAGGCAGACGTTGACTCTCTGCAGCGCCGGCTGAGCCCGTGCGGGAGCTGCTCTGTATGCCTGTCAGGGTTCTCTTGCCCCAGATCGGCACAAGGAGCCAAATGAGAGACAGGTGCAGCAGACAGCCTGTGGATAGGGAGCAAAGAGTCAGGCTTTTAATTACAGCCACGTGGGTTATGCAGCAATTTTTCCCCTTTCAGATGATTAAGCTGCTCCCTAGATGCCAATTTAAGATCAGGGTTGAGTTTCACTCTGCTCAGCCACACAGAAACCAAGATGTGCTAATTTATTTATCATTCTTGAAAGCATTAACCTGAACAGTTCATTTTATAAATCCACGCTCACAGACACAAGATTATTCATTTAAACCCCTGTTCACATCTCTTTTAAATCCAAAATCATGAACAGAGCATGATGAGGCCCTATTGAAAATGCACCAAGATGGCATTACAAGACTTAAATTTAGCCTTTTAGTTCAGCCCAGGAATGGCCTTAATTCAGCCCTGGAGAAGAACACGATCAACTTGAAAGAGCTTGATTGACGGAACCTGAGGATGAGGATGAAGCTGAGATGAATCTACTGCCGCTCCACTGTTGTTATGACGCCTTGATACCACCTTGATGAATACCTGAAAGTTGTGGAATTACTGCTGCCGCTGATGAGGCGTCATTAACTGTCATCGAGACCCTCGGAGCCCAACCGGCTCAAGAATAAACAGCCTCGACGCCATTTAACGGACGGGGGGTTTATGGCTGAAGGAGATAAAAGAATGACACAAAGTAGAATCTAGAAGTCTGAAGCATCGTATGTAAATGATGCTGAATGAATTTACACTGAACAGAGATAAAATGCTGCTTAGCAACAGGTGGACAATAGTGAGGCTGTGATTAACATTCACAACTGTGGACGTTCACTCAAAAAGGAGCTCTACTCCAATCTAAAGAAAATAGACAAAATTGGATTTTTTTAATGAAAATCCTTTGATTTGTCTGTTTTGCTCCATCAGAAAGCAAGAACGGCCTTTATGAAGCACCGTTGTGCCACTTCCTCCTGTCTGTTGTTGCTCTTTTACTGGTGAAACATTCCTCCTCCAGCTCTAAGCCCCAGAGCTCAGTGTGCAGCTCCCTCTCTGGTGGTACTGATGCCAGTCAAAGGCTATCTGTTCCTGGCTTCATTCATGGGAGATAAAAGCTGCACGCATGTGAGCGGGATCTTGTCTTTGCCCGCCCGGCTGCAGTAAAGGTCGGATGATATGCAGGGCGGCAGTCGGGGTGGTTTAATCAGCCAACCATCACGAGGTGGAAGGATCGGTGTCCACAGCAGATGATGGGCTGTCCGGAGGCTCTTCCTGCTGCTGCTGCTGCATCTATGACCAATCTCTTCCTGTTCTCTTCACTAATGTGCTTACTGTCATCTTTGGCCAGTAACCTATCTGTGATATATCATTTCCCTGCAGACCCTTGACAAACCAACATCTTTTTTTTTTTAGTTTGTTAAACAGTAAAATCCTAAGAACTTAGTCATTTTAGTTTTCCTATCATTGCTGCTGATTTTATAAAACAAACATTCAGATCATTGAAAACCTCACTTCAAGCTAAAATATGCATGTAAACAGCAACACATTATTGTCCTGCGGGACTAAATTTGGTTTTAATTCCTGTGTTTTGCCTTCGTAGTTTTGACTGAAGCTAAACGAGATGTTTTCCCTCATTCCAGCACTCGGAAGCTTTCTTCTCTCACCATTAGGCTGGTGCATGTCTGTCTCCTCTGTGAAGTGATGGCTTCCTTTCATATGGACAGCTCATGGTGCAATAGATGTTTCCTGTAGTTCAGAGAGCTTCAGAGGAATGTTTTGAACCGAGGCAGTCTGCCTCATCTTCTAGCCTTAAAGCATTTTTGAGCAATCAGACTGAGGCCACGGCAGCCTTTTTGAGCAGCTGTTTGAAGACTGACGTTCCATCATCGGAAGAAATTGCAGCATTTTTTGCTTCGCTAGAGCGTGGCCTTTCCTACTAGGATACAAGCAGGAACAGCAGGTGATGTCGCTGTTAGCATTTATGAGGTTTTGATGGCTCCTGACAGACACTATCACCCACCTGTCTTCATCGCCACTTATAATCAGGAGAAATTTCCTTTTCACGTTGCTCATCTTGCGGAATATTTTGATTGGCGCCGGTTACGTAGTAAAGCCAAGCATGGAAACACCAGCTGTGTGGGGTAGGACCAGGTGAATGCTGGGAATTTTTCTAAACTTGGGGTAATTGGCTGAGACAGCAGCTAATGGAATCTGCCATTTAATAGATATTTTATTCATACTGTTGTCACTTGACTGCTGCCCTAGCAAACACATTTGACTACTTTAGCCAAAAATATACTTTTAAGGAATTGTTATGTGCTAAATGTCAGTTTTTGCATCCATCAAGAAGAACCAAGTTCAACGTCTGAAAGAATAGATCAAAGCAGGAATCAAAGTAATAGTTAGATGCTTAATTTTCTCAGCAGGCTTAGACATCTTGGATGTCCCGAACACTAAGAACTAAACTGCATCAGTTCTGGTCCTGACATTTATTCCTCACGTTCCTCTCATGTGGTCTGTTGTCAAGATCCCCATGGGGATTGTTGATGGCCATCCTCCAACAGAGCCGTAAAATGATTCTCGGTGGGAATGAACAAACCTGCTGGAGCTCCTCGGCTCACTATAGTCCAGCACAGCAGGAAGAGCGAACGTATGGAGGGATGTGACCAGGATAAGGGTCACCGGGACCACCACTTTGCCGATCATCATGGAAGCAGATGTATCTGTCAGAACACGGCAGCAACATAAAAAGACAGATCAAAGGATGGGGAAATATGTTCCTGGCTGTTGGTGGAAGAAAACTGGAAAGATGCTGTAATGATGGAATTTTGGTTTGGATAATTTGGGATGTAATGAAACCATTTTGGAAGATGGATATATATATATTTATTTAAAAAAACGTTTCTTGAAGCTTGATGACACCTTGATTTTTTTTATTCTTCCCTTCTATTATTCTCTTTTTCAATTGTGCCTCTTAGGGATTTTTTAGTGGCATACATTTCATCTCATGACGGCTCGGATTAGAAGGCCATCAGTGATATTTCATCTTGATTATTTCAAACAGAACGTTTGTCGGGTTGTCTCTGTGTTGGCTCTTGCAACAGCCTTTGGAATGTTTTTGGAATAGTCAACTGTTAATTAGCTGTTTTGTTGCAGGCTGCTTGGTTCCCCGTGCATTGCGCAACGTGTCTGGAATAATTAGTGGTCGGGTTGACTGATGTGACAGCCGGGTCTTTTCCTTCACTAAGCCTTGACCTACAGAGTCCTGAAGGACACTCTCCTGATCTCCATCGGGTCCAAGGACCCTGCAAAGTGAAGGGAGGTTTGGTGGCCTAGAGGATGCTCTTTGAGCTGGCAGCGCCACAACTCAGCAATTTAATGGCCACTGTATGGTGCTTACTTGCGTCCTCTCCGTCAGACATGATAATAAAGAGCTTATTTGAACAGCACTCTGCTCAGATGGGCTTGGACAGGAGCCAGCAGAAGCTGTGATCATGGTGCCGGTAACAGAGCTGTAAATTACAACACAGGCCCCCTTACAAATCCATCACAATATGTCAAAATCCAGAATCCAGTCAGGATTCAGTCCTCCCGAAGGCTCTTAGTCTCCCTATAATAGCAGGTGAAACACTTGCTCTGTCATGAACATCTCAACCGTGTTTGCGGGTTTGTGTAGAGTGCAGCTATGCAACCTTCTGTCGTGGCTTTGGTCCAGTCCGGTCTGCAGCGCTTCTGCCGTGTCCCTCCGTGTCTCTAAGCTTCCGCTTCTGCAGGAGAAAGCTGCAAAGCCTTACTCCAAAGACTGGACAGCAGTTTAGATCGGTGCTGTAATCAAGTCCCTTTAAATTTTTCCAGCTCGCTATTTCATTAATCCCCAGAAAAAAATATTTAGTCGAGGAAAAAAATGACCACACTGAAGAGCAGAATTGGGATCAAAAATAAAAAAATAAATAGTATATGAATATATCCTGATAGTCTGTTTTGTGATGCTACAGATAGAACTGGTTCTTATCATAAATAGGACACAACTGGAGGGCAGATTTCTATTTGACGCAGGCGTCCAGTTTCTGCCTCAGGGCTCTATTCAAACTAAAATTTTGACATAGTGGGACAGGCCATGAAATCAGTTTGTAAGAGAAGAAGAGTTTGTCTGTGTTCCTCTGCAGAACTCCTCTTCTTTCACCAGCACTCCTAAAGCGATCTCTCATGGTTTTGTGCTAGTGGTCTCGTGCACGGTCAATGTGATTGCATCTGTCCTGAGGACAACGTAAAGTCTTTTTTAATTAGTGTGATTGCATGAACAGAGTCAATATAAGAGCAGGAACAGATTATTAAGAGACGATAAACAGCCAAATCAAATCATGCCAGCGGAAGAAATCGACTTGTTCTGCGTCTCGCTGGCATGTTATATTAGCGTGCAGCGTCCAGCGACAGCTGCTGAGAGCCTGAACCCACAGCAGCAGCACCGATCCGGCGCTCTCTGTCCGCACGGCAGACATAATCTGCTGTCGGGCAGATTAACAGAAGACCACAGCAGCATGGAAATGAGGTTAGGCAGCCAGCATTTCCAAGGCTGCTCATAATCTGCAAATCCCTCCATCGAGGTCACCGGGGGGAAATGAAGGACCGATGGCCGCCCCGCGTCCGCAGACGCTGCGTTTCCAGCGTCCTCGTTCAGGTGGCACACGTTAGGGGACGCGATTATCCCAAAGGTCAAGTGACCCGATGACACGTAAATGAAATTAACATCGTGCTGGAAAGTGCGTCCTGCGGTCGCGTCCAGCTGCTGGACACGTGCGCAAATGCACGTCGGGTTTGCTTTTAGGGGGAATAAGGAAGACGGAGAGAGTGCTATGAATTCCAGGTCTTCCATCACAGATCAGGGCTCCGTTTGTCAGCCCACTCTGACTGCACAAATGCGATCGCCATCTGTTCGCCAAGATTACTCTGTCATCTTCTCTTACTGTCTCTCTCCATTTTCTTTTTAATGCACTTACTTTCCACTTCCGACTTTTAAATATGTATGACAAATAATCCTCAGCTCTCCATGGAAATGAAGAGAACAGACCTTGAAGATACGCTGTCCTCGTGTTGATTGTCCGTCAAACACGGGTGACATCAGCAGATGCTGCTATAGTCAGGCATTTGTGCCCATGTCAATCTTGTAAATACTTAATATACGTCAAATATATATAGAAGAGAAAATTGGATTGATTGTTCAGGTTTTACAGTGGATCCTGTTAAAAATACCAGTTAAAGTAGATATAATGTCAACTCTGTGTCTGTAGCGTGGTCTGAGGTAAATCACAGCACCAGCTGGACCGTTCTTGATGTGAAACATCCCTTAGGTGTTGCGGTCTCCAGCTAGGAGATGTTCAGGAGATGTTTCTGTCGCCCACCTTCATCTTCACAGCCAACAACAATTTTTGGGACATTTTGAATGTCGATGGGACACATTGAGGACAGGATAAGGAGGCTTCTTGGACTAGTATTTTACAAATGTGACGACGTTCGTGTCTCATTTCTCAATGAGCTGAAAGTGTCCGTCTTTGGGGAATCCTTTTCCTAACAGCGACTTGACTCGTGGCCCGTTTGTCATCAGTTAAAGAGACCACTAAAAGGCTTCATTAACTTTAATGATGAATCACATTTTCAGGTCACGCTAGTTCCACCCCATCTTCTCCTCCTGTCCTACAAGCAGGTTGTGTGTTTGAAATATATATTTTGCTTTGCGTAGAGCGTGGCATCCCAGCGGAGTATTTGCGCTGTGTTTTGAATATTAATAATGCGGAAAATGGCCAAAGCGGAATGTTGGTGTCGGCGTGGAGCCTCAGTTTTCTGATGATGGTGATTAGAGAGGAGAGGGAAGCAGAAGCAGCAGACTGTGTTTGCTGTAGCCTCACTTCCAGCTCTTTAAATGCCTCATCTGGGCTGGCACGTGGCAGCGAGCGTGCGTTTTTACAAGCTAATACAGAGCTTGTGAATACAGCTTTCTCTTAAGTTAAAAGTTCATCTTCCTTCATAGAGTTTGCATTATGAACGTCAAATTACATGCTCAATCTTCTAGAACCAGTTTCTCTTTTAATGTATAATGAGGTAAATGTTTTTATTAGTATAGTAGTATAGTTGTAGTATTAGTTTTATTAGTATAGTATTAAATTTATACCTTTTAATTGGGATTTTTTTAAAATACTAACACAGCGGTAAGGAGCTCTATCTTTACTGTCGGCCTCAGTAAGTAATTAGGTCATAATTAAGTGAAGTTCACTGGACAGCCTAGCTGGCATTTTAATTAACGTAACTGTTTCTGTGGAAGCTGAGATGTCAGACTGTCAAAGATTGTGCTGTTTGAATAGAGCAGTTGGTGCATTCTGTCAGCTCGAGAGTCAAATGGCTGCTAGAGGAGAGTGTGCTGTGATTTTAAGGCTTTCTTTCATGGATTCCTCTTAGCCCACTTTCATTACACACAAGTGATCGCTTCTCCCATCTGTTTCTCAAGATTATTCCATCATCCTTTCTTAATGTCTCTCTCAATTACTTTCACACACCCACGTTCCGCTTCCGCAAAACCAAACACGAGCGCACATTAGCTGAAAAGTTTTCTCTCCCCTTGTCTTGTTTTTCAAGGTCTTGTTGAGCAGCGAGAAAAGCCCCAGAGGAGTAGCACGGCGATGTGCGCTGCAGTTTTAATCAGGGGGAAATGGGGCGGCACTGTCTTGTTTCTTTTTAGTATAAATTTGCACAGATGGACTGTTGCTGCTTGTCAGGTCCGTGTGTGACAAAGTGCGGATGCCTCCCTGTGAGGGTGACGAAGGCTTCATTACCGCTGCTTTTTACCTTTGACATAATTGAATGGAAAACAGCAAAGGTCTGGACCAGATGGCCTCAAAAATGTTGGCTGGAACAGTAGCTTGTA
Source organism: Takifugu flavidus (assembly GCF_003711565.1). NCBI lineage: Eukaryota > Metazoa > Chordata > Actinopteri > Tetraodontiformes > Tetraodontidae > Takifugu > Takifugu flavidus. The sequence goes on from NC_079533.1 coordinate 14,918,174, forward strand.
TCCTCACACTCAACAGCAGGATGTGCTTTACATGACTTTGCCATGTTCCTGTAACCGTGTTTGAATAATAATCCTCAGTATTTCATACAGTCATTTAGGACAGTGGGGCCATTTGTATTTAAAGTGTTCCACTAATTGCCTCCTCCCCCTCCAGCTAATTATTTCTCCATTGTGCTGTGATCCTTTAATTCACCATGCAGTCATTGAAAGTCACTCAGCATCTGAAATAACTTAGCGGGAGAAGCTGCCGCGTGTGTGTGCCGAGGTGCAGCCTCCCTGTATGTGTATGGCCACCGCGGAGCCGCTCGTCACAGCATTGATATTCTCCTCACAGGCTCGTCAAGCATGAAATAGAAGAGCACACTTTCTATGGATGAAGTCTCTGCAGAACGCTGTCGGATAGCGAGAGCCTGATGCTCTGGAGAAATCTCTTGTCACTGATGCTGACAGCGTACCGCAGGAAAAAAAAAAAACCCAGCCCTGTTGCGTAACAGCTCTGAGGTGCACACCGGTGGTTCAGGGAAAAGGGCAACAGCTAACAGTTTGCTTCATTATTGCATAACCGCTGCCTGTTTTTGTTCACTGTTATCTGTAAACTCTTACTTGAGCACATTTGGAAAAGGATTCGTAAGGGTTGAGGTTATATAGCAAGATTTGAATGACAATAGCTGAAATTCCTTTAGCCCACGGAAGTTTGAGGGCGGCTCGGTGTTGCAACGCGGTGTGATTGAGGGTGTTGACCTTAGAAGGGTGTGACCGTTGTTTTTCTTATCATTGTTTAATCATTTATCTTTAACCTGTGATGGGGTTGGCCAAAAGGAACTCGAATACATTTAAGACCAGTGGATTTTGTCTTTTTTGCAGGGTTTTCAGAAAACCATGTTCCACTTGACAGGATAATTAAAGATGTAAAGAATAGCTGCTTTTCCAAAAGGCTTAACAGCTTTGTTGCTTGGATACCTTTTTAGATGTTTCATGTAGAAAAGACTTGCAGAGGTTTGTGGTGCTGATATTTTAGGGATGCTGATGAGAGGAACGCTTGCTTGTCAACCTTTTTTTAATATGTGATTACAGGAATATTCTTGGAGTCCCTCCCAGACAATCAAGAGGAACCCTCCTCTGCTTTGTCCTCATGTTGGTTTCTGCTGCTGTCTGTCCTAACAGGGGCTGAACCGGGTGGGGAAGGACTCTCAGGTTGGACATGACGGCGTGCGGAGGAGAGACTGGCACGACTATGAAGCAATCAGAAGAGATTTGTCTCGATCCGGTAGGTTCTCATTCTGACACGGTCACCGGCGATAGCTGCATGATGTATGAGCTTTCGGTTGTGAGCGGAGAGGATCCGCACATGCCCGGAATCATATTTCCCTTCCCGGTGCTGTTGCGTTCCAGCTTTCAAATGCAGCTCCGCTGTCATACAGTCAGCTTTCATCTGCTACAATAATCAAGCCAGTTTTATTTTTCCTCTGGAGGCGCGAAAACAGGGCACATTAGTCAAATTTCTTCATCCTTAAAATGAGTTGTTAAAGGCTGACAGTCGTTTTCCACAGTTGTTAACTCAAGGAAGGGAAAATGGATCATTCCTTTTTAATGAAACCTATGAAAAATGAAGGTTGTTTTTGTTCTGTGGGTAGTTACAGGTCCCTGCTTCCTCCGTGATTAATGCCAGCAGTATGAAGCTGCAAAAACCTTCATCTTTTAGAGGCAGTTAAGCCCTTCACCATTTTTTAATCATGTTTCCTTGAATGCAGCAGGTTCCCTTGATCCAGCTAAACAAATATTGGCTGGAGTTTGCATTGATGTTAGTTCTGCTTTTTGGATCAGGAATATGACCCTGGTCTTTCGGTTAGTCTGGAAGTGGTGGAAGTGCTGCTGTGCTCATCAGTTCATCTGTCTGGTGCAGGTAACGGTGAGCAGGGGAAAGCGTTTCCAATGACAGACGCCGACCGGGTCGACCAGGCGTACCGGGAGAATGGCTTCAACATCTATGTCAGCGATCGCATCTCCCTCAACCGCTCCGTCCCGGACATTCGGCATCCCAAGTGAGTCCTGAGATGATTCCAGCGTGCTGGGCGCTCTACCTCTGTCTGACTGGATTTGTGTGATGAGATTTTCTGACCACACCTAAAAAAAACAATAATCACATATTTGGATTTTACGAGGCGCTAAAATAAAAAACCAATGGTCCCAAGAACAGTGACTGTCCTGAAAGTTGCAGCTGATTCCCCCCCTTCGCAATGAAGTTCCCTGATAGGAAAAATGAAAGAAAACAAGTGTGGTAAATTTCTCCGAAGTGCTTTGTTTGGAAGACCCTTATATATGGTCAAGTAAACACATTCCTTTCTTGTGAGCTCATGACACAATATAGCCAACCAAATGGTATAGAGTCCAGTCTGTTAGACGTGAACCCAAGAGCCTGTGGACCCCTGTACTCCTTCACAGCAATTCCACTTGGGGAATAACAAGACATTAAATCACAAGCACAGAAAAACATAGATGACAGGACACAGATAGGACATGTTGAGATGGTGCCAGGATGGCTGAAGAAGAAGATAAGATCTCTAAAGCTAAGATCCTCAGAGGTCAAAAGTCAGGATCTGCTAGGGATAAATACACATTCTTCATACACTACACAAGTCTTTTGCGTGAGCATTTTGCTTTCTTCCTGTTTGCGTGAGCATTTTCATCTGAGTAAAAGGGCAGAGGGAGGCCGTGGAGGACCATGCATCTGCAGGTTATCGCTCCAGCCAAAGAACGCAGCAGGTAATTTTGCAGATTGGCTCTCCATCAACCAGAGAGGAAAAAAATGAATCAGTTGGTGCCCTTCTGGTTGGATTGAAAAGCAGCAAACTCCCAACACTTCAAGGCAGAACATTATTTTCCCTCCCAAACTGAAGTTCTCTCTTAGAAAAGAAGTCAGAACTGACGGAGAAATCTTCAGGTTTCTTATTTACTTTTAGGAGATTCAGAAACGTGCTGGTGGGCCGAACAATTAAAACATTGTTTACCCTTTTTTTCCCAACATGCTGGATCCGTCCCAACTCATTATAACAAGCACTGCTTGGAACAATTGTTCCAATTATCAACCTGCCCAGTCTTTTCTCTGGAGGGAGGTCCCTCTACAAAGACTGCAGCAGATTACGCGCCACACAGCACATATGTTCCGATAAACTGTGTTCTTGGAGGCAATTATCAGTGTCATTGTTCCGCTCTGCGTTCAAGTTGTGAAGAAGTGAGACATGCTGGGCTAATTCTACACATCTTCACGTGGGGAAGTGTGATAAGAGTGGAGGTGAATTTTCCTTCACGGTTCATTGCCTTGCGTAACGACCCTGCATTGTCACCATCTTCATTGAATTTCACAATATAAGACGTTTGGGTGGAATAATTCACACACTCGCAGTTCTGTTGCCGCCAGTTGAGTAAAAGTTATTTGGTCATTAAATTCCAATTGCTAAAACTACCGTTGTTCTCCTTTAATCCTGGAACTCCCTTCATGCTTCGTATTAACAGCTAATGTTGCAGCTCCAGTTTTGAAATATGCTGCTCCAGAAATGTTGAATGGATTCTCAAACTTGACCTGAGTGTGGATTCCTATTACCCACCCCACCAAAGGCCGATTTAGAATCATTTACTTTTACATGCGTGTCGTCTGTCTTGGTGCACACTCTTCCCACTTCCTGTGTGCGGCATCAACAAAGATGATGAATTTCTGCGGTAAGCCAATTTACGCTTCAGTCCTTATCGCTGGGCGGGAAAATTAGATGGCAGCTAAAATTAGTGTCTTTGTCTCCCCGGCAAGAAAAAAAGGCTCTGCCTCAGGCACTGCTGTGTGATTGTGTTGAGGTGGTTGAGGAGAGGAGACCCCGGGGCAGACACAGCACATACTGCAGGCATATGTACGCCTCCTGGCCTGGAAAGACTTTAGCGTTCCCTCGGAGAAAGCTGCAGGATATCGGAGTAGCCACGCTTTCAACCACCCCAGATTAGTAGCACCAAATCAGGCCAGGCCGTGGCCCTAACAGGTGGAGAGCATGAGCCACACGGACCTACAGCTTCACCGAAGACTGGCCGTCTTCCAGCTTTCATGAAATCACAAAATACTGAAAATAAAAACGCCAGCAGACACACATGCAGTCTGCCGCGCTATTCTTTATGTCCGATTCAGATCATGCCAGCTCCTGACCCTGCTCACGTCCCCCAGCTGCTGTCACACTAGGATGCAACTGTTGGAAAACATAATCATCAAAATACTTGGCTAAATTTGACGTATTTGTTTAACCTTCAAAGCATTTTAAAAAATGCAAACTGCAGACAAACGCGCGTCTGTGAGACTTTAGAAGACAACCGGAAAAGAAGAAAAACAGGAACTAAAGAACCAAGTTTTTTTAGTGTTTAGGTTGGCCTATGCAAAACCTTCTAATATTATGCATCATTAATTTTGGATACTGTGGCTCGGAGACATTTTATCTGTGATTGAAAACAAACAAGGAACGCAAATGCTGAAAATGCACTTTCCTTCTTAAAAAACTCCGCTCTGAAAAATGGAAGAACCAACCTCTCCCATCGAAATGATGTGAAATCCCCCAAACGGCGGGGGGCAGGGAGTCTCTAGAATCTCTTTGTGCACCAATTGTCTACACGAGTGGGCATCTTTGACCGGTCAGAGCGGCGAGTGTCAGGCAGACAGGTGCTCCCCCATTCTGAATGAGGGAGCAGTCAGGAGGGCTGAAGGAATCACACGTAATTACTGTCTGAAGAGATTCTGAGACAAGAGAAGATGAAGGCCAGGAAAGCATGTGCAGCCTTCCTTTACAGCTCACTAAAAAGTAGCTGAAAGCAGCTCCCTCCAGAACATTCTACATTATAGATTTTTTTTTTAATGTAGCCATTTTTTTTCAATTAATCCTTTATTAAAACGTCTGTTTGCTGTTTTGTGTGTAGCTGTAAACAGAAGCTGTACGCAGAGAAGCTGCCCAACACCAGCGTCATCATCCCGTTCCACAACGAGGGCTGGTCGTCCCTGCTCAGGACCGTCCACAGCGTGCTGAACCGCTCCCCCCCGCAGCTCATAGCGGAGGTCATCCTGGTCGACGACTTCAGCGACAAAGGTACGGAGGCCGCTCGGGTGGACGCACACACCTCCGGCGCTGCTCCACTGCACAGATTAGATGCTGATAGTTTCTTCTGAACCCTTTCTTCTGAAGCCACAATTTGCACTTCACATAAAAACAGGATATTGAACCTTATAACAGATCCAAGCAGAATTAGGGTGCGTACAGTTACCACGGCAACATCTCAAACAGGCCTTCTGAGGAATAAAGAGGGGAAAATGTAGCATATATTTGGTCCAGTAGGAACCGTCATCCAGCTTTTTTTAACTTCTGTTGCCATCAGCAGAAATGACCCATTTGGTTAATAATAATAATAATAATAATAATAATTGTTGTTGTTACTATTACTATTACTATCATCATTATTATATACCTTGCAGGTCTTTGTAGACAGCAAAATGACATTTGTCCCTCACTCATACAGCTGGTTCAGCCTTAACTTCCCAGTTAATATCCAGCTTTGAGCCCTTTATGGAATAAATCGTGCCACAAGCGTCGATGTTATCATCGGGGAGAGAGCAAGATATTCATCATTAAGCCTGATTCACAGCCAAAGTGTGAAGCATCATTTCCTCAGTTCAGTTTTCCATCTCCTTCGGTCTTCAATAATGCACAAACATATATATAAAGGGGATAAAAAGGAACTAGATGGAGTACAGCGTGTACATTTTACATGAGGGGCACAGACCTTTAATTATTCTCATCTGAGCGCAGCAGTTCAGCTGTTCAAGAGGAGCCTGGTGAGGATAATAGGGGTGGCAGCCAGTCACACTACTGGTCTCTTTACTGGGAGCTAGCTGGAGCTATTACCTTGATGATTTTGGATGGGAAAGGAGGAAAGTCTACTTGTTTTCTGATATGAATATTGAGGTTAAAGGATTCACATTATCAAATCAAAAGGTTATTTAGGGATCGTGTCATTATGAGCCTGACAGACGGGCAGAGGATTGAGTTGGCAAGTGTGGTGGTGTCGCTCGGACTCTGTAATCGCTGCGCTGACGGCTTCTGATTTGTCTGTGTTATCAGTGCCGCTGCCTTCTGATGCTGCAGGGATTTAATGAGCTGGAGAAAGTTTCCAGAAGCAGCAGCAGCAGATAACAGACTCTTACAGATGCCTGAGACTAATCAGCTCAAGCTTCTGTCCTCAATTAAACATTTTTATTAATGCTGACAATCTCAGATCTTAATGCCATTCAAAATTTCATTCCTTTATTGTTAACATTGCAATTATACTGGTCAGTTTCAGGCTACTGATATGAACAATTCATTCCAAATGGAATATTTGCAACCGGATAGAGGCCAGCTGTAGAGGCAAACATGGATGTTGTAATTAGTAATATTTCTGGATTGTTGTCTAACTGTCAAGGACTTGTCGGATAAAAAGGCAGAAAAAATCTTTTAAAGTTTTGTAATAATACTTCATGACAGTTGATGTTAGTTGATCTCGATTATCCGATGAAAGGAAATGTCCACATTTTCCATGGCAGTTTGTGGATAATTAACCCCATTAGTCATCATATTTATTCAGTATTTTTTGTCATTTTGTCCTCATTTGCTTCCTAACATGGAACTGGAAGTTGCTGCTTGATGTCAAAGTGTGACTGGTAGCATGTGACTCCTGGTTGGAATGAACGGTGGTCAGAAAAATGACTTTCTTGATGCCACCAGACTCAAAGACAAAATCCATTTGAATAGGAAGCGAACGGCTGAGGGAGCCGTCTGTAAATGTTGTTGCACTGTCTCGTTTCATGAACCGCCTCCGTTTCCTTGCTGCTGCCTGACTGCCTGTTTTGTTTTGGCGTCTTGCAGCCAACACAGAGGACATTAACAATGGATGAGGTGCACTTTTACAGCGCAGTTTTATTTTCCGAGGTGTTAATTAGTACCCGGCTCCAAAGTCGAGTAATTAAAGCCTCGCTGCAGAGCTGCATCTGAGGAACAGCCTCCTCTCCCCTTTTTAAAATCATAATTAATGCACATCCTCATGTTTAACTCAAAGGCTACCTGATGAGTTATATTTGCCTGACTTTGTGTTTTATTTAAATTTGTCTCTCTGGATTGAAGAAAGCCTCCAGGGAATCACAGTTTTACCCTTTCAGGATATCCACACAAACCTGTTCAGCGTGTACTCCTGCTAAATTCCTCGTGTGTTTTAAGTAGAGCAGGCTGTCTCAGTGTAGAGAAGCAGCTTTATTTATGTACTTCCTGCTTTATCCTGCTTAGTTATACATCTGGTCGTCAACTATTTTGAGTAGAGACATTGCGCAATGCAAAGCTGTCATTCATTATTACTGTAAGTTGCCCAAACTGCCTCATTTGGTTCGTTTGGAATATTTGGAATATTGAATAATATTGCAGGAAATCAAGACCTCATCGCTGGATGAGGGATATTACTTTAAAATGTGCTTTCAGACACACTGTATGTGACAGAACAGCAGTAATGTGGGTTGTCTGTGTCAGGGTGCGATTACAGAAACCCCTTTTGTGGTTCCACCACGGGAGTTCTCTCCTTTAGCCTGTACAGCATAAATGCACCTAAGAAGAAAACTTTTGTTGTACTGACAGCACAGCAGCATGTAGCCACTCAGCAGAGAAAAGGGCTTTTTTAAAGACGTGATTGTGAAAAAAAACTCTATTTTTGAGATTGTAGGAGTTGTCTGAATAAAACGGTTTGTCACAGGGTGCTGTAGCAGCTGTGGTGCAGCAGCGTGGCGCCGGGAGGAAACGCTACCTGTAATCAAAGTGATCATTGTAATATGTGTGAAAAGCATGAAATTGCTTTGAAGAACATCTTCATCTGTAATCATCCCTTTTTTTCACCCTCATGGGGCAGTTTCAGCCTGCTGGTCTTCGGGGGGAGTTCATCTTTTTCTGTCTCGCCCACACTCACCGCTGGGATCGTCATGCAGACACGACAGTGACACACAGCCAACGCTAAAGCCTGCTGCTTTTATCTCCCCTTATCTTTTCATTGATCTTTGCATCTGTGAATCCCCTTTTCTTAACCTTTGTTTTCACCTCTTCCAGCGCTGCTCCTCTGCTCCGTCCTTCCTCTGCCTGCCCTGCTTTTCCCACTTTCCCACTTTTAAAAATTCCTCCCTTGTGTTGTAAATATTCCTGAAAATGCCAGGATTCCTCTAACGCGGCTTCATATTTTCCTTTCGTATCTCATCCCTGCCGAGTTATTGGGCTCAGACTCCTCATAGCGAGTTTCATTAAAGCGGCAGCAGTGTGGGCCCAGATGTATCCATCACGGTTAACTGTGGTGGCTGACAGAGACGATCCCTCAGCATGGCCGCTGAGGCAGGCCGCAGCCTCCCCTCCTGTGATGGAAACCTGTCACGGCCTCTAGATTGATTGTCTCATTATTCAGTCAGTCACCAGAATCTGATGGGATCAATTAGACAGCTGTCTGGAAATATAGATATGGAGCTATTCCATATGGGTGTTTCAGGGGGATTGATATGGGGGGAAAGCATTCTGGTTTTATTTTTATATGTGAGTCCTTTAGACTCAGTGCTGGTGAGTTATGTTTTCAATGGCAGCTCTCACGAATTGGCAGGAACACGGAGGCTGGTGATCAATTGGCACCCGTAGTAAATGTGGTCACCAAGTGATAAATGAAACAATCAACGTTATTGCAGCAGCATCCGGGTGTGTGGAGCGATGTTAGTTTTCCACCTTTCCACTTCATACCATAACCACAGTGTCTCTGACGTGAATCACTTCTGAGGTACAATTAAAGGTAATAGCTCAACCTAAATATAAGACAAGGCTGGGGCAGGTTTTAAGAGCAACTTCCACTTGGAATATTTAAAATACCAACCGGACTCTGTCCCAACTATAGATGCATGGCATGGCTCAGGAAGTAAAGGAGGTAGGGAAGAGGTAGATGCTGTGGTACCCCCTCCTGGCACCATGTGGACATGGTGAGATGAGTAATTTCAGTGAAAACCGGTGTAATTTGATTCACTGAAAATGACTAAAAATGGAAAAAAGATGAGGCTGCAGATGGACTTCTAATGCATGTACAGACATACAGCAATTTGGTTTTTCAGTGTCTTTCTCCAGGGGTCGGCAGTCAGTGGATGACCGCTGCTCCTCCAGAGCCAGACTCCTGTCTTATAATTTCCAGAGGAAGTAAAACAAACCCACCAGTCAGAGTGAAAGCAGTTACATTTGCTACCCTTGACAGCTACAGTCCATGATGAGCTTCAGCAGAGGGAGACAAGGCAGGAAGGGAGGGAGGTGAAGGAGTGAGGGGAGGTCAGCTCACTCTTCATTAGGTTGTAATTGAATTTCCACAGCCTGCACAGGAAGGATGTTCAGCCCTCACTCTCCCTGCAGGGGAGGTTTGGCTCGCTTCTCTCCGAACCTCCCCGGTAGTTTCAAGGTTAGCTTAGCTAATAGGCTTCTTGCTCTGCAGAATTCTTTACCCACCATCTGTCATCTGCGTGTCTGAATATGTAGGCGCGCATGTATGGAAGTAAGTTGTACGGTGTGTTACGGCAGCAGGCGTCGTGTTTATGACAGGTCTCATGGTTTATGACGCCTGTATCAGATGGAGAACGTGGACGTCAGTTCACCTTTGTGGAGCAGACGGTGGATAATTACAGCAGTCTGACACAAATGATGGAATTAGCATAGTTACGACGTGCTCTGTGTGTGGTACTTTATTGCTGGCTGTAAGCCTTCCACCATACCTGTCATGATGTGACTGTTCAGTGAGCTTTTTTTTTTTAAGAAAGTGAAATTTCCTTACACCTCTGATACTGTTGTGGTCCTCCGCTAAATTTATTTCTTGGAATCGAGCTGTGTTTGTAGTGCCAGGGGTTACAGAGCTGTTGTTCCATAAGGGGGAGCATGAAAGCAGTGGAGCACATTATCATGTTTTAGTGAGTGTTTATTTTTCCCCTCCTTCTCTTTAATTGGAGTGTACTTTAGAGAGCAAAGCTATTCTCCTGGGAGGCTAAATTAATTAGCACCTGTAAGTGTCCAGGCATGTTCCTCCATTGGGGAATGATTGAGAAGCTTGATGTTACTGATGTTGGCTGCTATAAATGCTTCTTTTACTATTCATGAAAGTCCAATGAAGAATCCGTCGTCCGTTGAGCTAACTTGGTCAGTTTTAGTGTTAAAACAATATAATTTGACCCCACCACCTTATTGACCTTGTCACTAGGACCTTATGCTCAGCTCAGCTGCTGATCACTTGTTTATGTGCTCCTGAGGTTTTTACACCTTTCAACATGAGAACACACGTTCACACTCTTTTCCCTCAACGTCTCATAACACGAGCTTGTGCACAGCGTGTGAGGGAACTTGACCTCGCAGGTCTGAGCTGCACGGCTGCTGCTCTGATAGACAATGACGGGCCCAAGGACTAACAACCCCTCCAGAGATATTTTTACAGCGGTTGACAGCAGCAGTTTGTGGGGCAGCCATTCAACATGACAAGGTTGGGAGACTTAGAGTGAACGCCAAAACGGTGGCGTCATGTTAATGGTGAGTAACAGTGACTCTGGCTGTGTTCCTGTTCTGTCTGCAGGTTAGGCCAACTCTTATTTGTTGTCGCTGCTTCATCTGTTTTCTCTGGGGATAAATATTGGTTCATACACACACACACTCACACTCACAGAATAAATGAGTCATTCCATAACACACTCCCTCAGAATCCTTTTCCTAAATGAAGATTGCAAAAAAAAAAGGCAGCCCAAAATTCGTCCTGGCTCTCAGGCAAAGAGAGCATATGCGATGGAGTTCACAGGACCGGCTGTAATATTTTGGGGAGTAAATCGCAGCCTGGCTCTTTTGGTGCCATGCCATTGTGGCTGGGCTATAACCCAAAACCTGGAAAAATGATCAGATTTGGATCCACTGTAATTTGAGGTTAATTGAATTGAACACACACACACCCTTGCACACACTCACAAAAATAGCTGTGGGGAAACGCTGAACTGAACTAAGCAAAACAGGCAGAATTTATCGGCTTCACGTGATTTCAGAAGCAGAGTGAAGCCTGATAAGGTTAGAGTGCTGCTGGCCACACTGTTTGTAATTATTTGGGAGATCTGTTGGATTCCTGCAGAGGGGTTTTTGGTAAATAGGCTGTGCGGAAATGATCCAGCCGTTGATGATGTCTGAGCCCTCAACATGTCCCAGACTTCACATCCTAATAGTGACTAATGTGTTTGCAGACATCAGCCTGCTCTTGTTGGGGTGATTTATTACCTCGCCATTGTTCAGAGGAGCCCCTGTTCCAATTTATTCAGGTCAAATTAACCATTCATAATTAGACACAGTAACCTTTCCTGCTCCGATCTCCTCTCGTTGACTGTGCTGTACATGCCATGCAAATGGTCAGTGTTTAATCTTGCCGGCTGTCAGTAGGCAACTTTCTCAGAATCGGCCCGTGTAGGGCAAAAGCCTCGCCTGAATCAATCTCCTAATGGTTAGCAGCTAATGGTTTGATTTATTGTCATATTATGAAGGTGATGGCGTGCTCTTCACGTGAGGGGTGGCTAATATCCTCTGCAGCCCTCTGCTCAATGTCAAAGCCCTGCAGCAATAGGAGGAGTTGGTGTATTCAGTTTGGTGTATTAGCTAAAAGCAGATGGTCCTGAGGACTGGTCTCAACAGGACACCCTGTTTTAGATGGTTGACACTGGGAGTATGGGGCTGTCATATGCAAATTAAAAAAAATAATCAAGATGAGAGAAAAGTCTGGAGGCCTGCTGGAATTGGTTTGTTGGCTTTGGCTGGAGCTGATGTCTTTGTCTCAGCTGTCCCTTAGGATCAAGAGAGCTTCACCAAGAGGCAGCTGCTGCCAAACAACATAGAAGCAGAGGGATGAGTTGAAATAGGGTGAGGATATGAAGAGAAAGAACAAAAGAGGGATAGAGAGAGACTCGACAAAGCCCAGAAATGAAGACATCTTGTATTCACTTTTGCATATTACATTATCATTTAGAAAGAGAGGCTAAAGAAACTTCTCTGGCCAGTGTAATAAGTTTAAAGTACGAGTTTTCAGATCCTTTTTGCAGTCGTCTCGCTAAAAATACAACTGAGGATCAAATTATCTTTGATTTACACCCCGAAGTATCTCAGATTCAGAGCAGTTACAGAGAGACGGATGGCTCCTCGCGGCTGACGTCTTGGTCTTTTCTCCAGCGCTTCGGTGGGGTTGTGAGTCCTGTCCGAGCAGGGTTGATCTGTCTCGGGGCTTTGCTCCGCGATGGCTGACGGGGCCTGAGTGAGGAGACCTGCTGACAGGGACGGACAGAATGAAACATGGCCTTGAGTCCTGCAGCTTCTTTATTGACCTGTCAGAAGTGACTCTGGGTTTGAGCAGAAAGATTTACAGTCTCCATTTACGGCAAAATTGATTCCTGTCGGTGGTAGCTTGGACAATAAGGACGAAAATGGATCGCTCCGTGTTTGACTGATTCATGTTTTCGCTCATTCTATGATTCATTCGCTCCCTCTTTGTGTATCTGTATGATTTTATGTCCTTATTGGATTTTTTTTCCCAGTAAACAACCAGCCAGTTTGTTGATGTGTTGAATTCTTTTAAACAATAAAATAATTGTGTAAAAAATATGCACGAAAACATAATTCTGATCCCAGTTTAGGGTGGTGTGTTGTGATGTGGCGGCCCAGAGGGACAGCTTGGCTCCGTAGCTTGCGGCCCTGGCAGGTGCCTCCTCTCTTTTGATCACCTGTGTGAGCGCTCTGGCAATTTGGCTGCAGTTTTGAAGCAGCGCTTTCATATCAGTGCAGCTGAATTTACCTGATGTTTGCACAGCGACGTCTGTGCTCCTGTGTTTGCCATCAATCGTCACAGCTACTGTTTGTGTCTCCTCAGAGCATCTGAAGGTACCGCTGGACGAGTACATGGTGCGGCTGCCAAAGGTTCGCATTCTGAGGACCAAGAAGAGGGAGGGGCTGATCAGGACCCGCCTGCTGGGCGCCGCCAGGGCCAAAGGAGAAGTCATCACCTTTCTGGACTCTCACTGCGAAGCCAACGTCAACTGGCTTCCTCCGCTGCTGGGTGAGGACGCCTCAGCATCATCGTGTCCCTCGTCTGTGTGTTTTGCTGCTGATGCTCAATATTTTCAGAAGACAGATTTCATTTTTGCTTCTACCTTCTCTATGCATATATTTTACGCAGATAGAGGCATCCAAACATCTACAGTAATTACTTAAAAGCATAATGGGCATCACGTTTTGTACAATAACTTAAAACCAGTTAAATGGGATATTCAGGGTTTTTTTTTTAAAAATTAATCAATAATGTTCAGCAGAAAACGGTAAATCAATAAATGCAGTAATGAAGTTAGCTAATTTAATTCTATTTCCACTTCCACACAGAACATCTTAATGTTCCCCTTAAATCACCTTGATGTTCCCCTTAAATCATTGTTTGCTTATCTAAACAAAACCTACCACCAGGATTTCTCTCCCCTCAGCCGTCACATCAGAATTCACTGCACTCGTCTGCACATTCACAGCCATCAGCATAATTATATCTGGGGGGGGGGGGGCATCTTAGGTTGTAGGGCTGCTTCTGATTGGATGAATATATTGACATATGACATCTAGTTGAAATAATGCCCTGCTGTGTATTCATACGTTGCTCTCAACCTCAGCCTGATCTCCGGGGTGTTTAACTCTGAATGAAGCGTAACGAGAACATCTTTGCGGGGCCCTCAGATGCATGAGAACAAGAGCTGTGCATTGAGGGAAATGTAAAGGAAAGATTTAATCTGCAGGCAGCTAGAGTAAAATATGTAAAGGTCACAGAGAAGGAGCTCGGCATGAAGTACTGCTCTGAGGAGGATCTCTCACACTGCTTGACATGAATGTCTCCTTTATTAGTCTCAAAGGAATCTGATTAATTTACTTAATCAGATGGTCGGGCCTGGAGGGGAGTGACCAGAACGGTGACTTAAACTGACATTTCAGTTGGGCTGTAAACCAGTCAGTGGTCCCCACCCTGGAGGGTATCCACATTTAAAATATATTTACTCCGTCTAAAAAGGCGTCCTTTGCTCACATTTCTCAGGCAGATTCCATCTGCAACGGTAGCTTGAGGCATCATCCGCTGTCTTTAAATGGCCCGCTCTCTGTCTGTCAGACCGAATCGCCCAGAACAGGAAGACCATCGTGTGCCCGATGATCGACGTGATCGACCATGACAACTTTGGTTATGAGACACAGGCAGGAGACGCCATGCGAGGGGCATTTGACTGGGAGATGTACTACAAGCGTATACCCATCCCTCTGGAGCTGCAGAAGGAAGACCCCAGTGAACCCTTTGAGTGAGTTCAGCAGCTCATGACACATCTTTGTGTTGCTTACGCGGGTGGTCCAGTGGGTTCTCTCTGCATCATCTGTGAAACAAATGTCATCAGAAGCGTTCCACCTGTTACTCTTTGGGAAAAGCAACATTTCAATACGATATCAGCTCAACTGCAAACATGACTCAAACACACAGTCCTTGCTCAGTTTGTATTAGCAAACAGATGACAGATTGAAGTGAGTACTAGTGTGACTAAATAACATCCCACACGTGGCTATTCGTAAAGTCACAGACCTCTGCACATGATACAAGATGTTGTTTTTCTGAGCCTCTCTTCATTTTTTGTTTGGATGCCAAACACTACTTGTGTGTTCCAAGGTATACAGTAAAAATCATCGAACAGGGAGGGAGTGTGTGTGTGTTCTGCTCAGAGATACAGAGGAGAGAATGAGTTGCAGAATCAATCCTCATTTTGTGAATTAGGCCCACTTCTTTCCCAATGAAATGACCTTCATCAGTGTAAATCCAATTTGAGTTGCAAAGATTTTCATTTCCATTCTGATTGACATTACCGCAGCAGCGAATGAGGCGCAGCGGGACGGCAAAATCTATTCTGGAGGTGCATGTGATGTATGTGTGCATCGCGCATGACTTTTTCCTCCCCTGCATCTGTCACTGTCTCTTTCATCAACGTCTTCGCCTCTCTCCGTCCCTTTCCCCGCTCCTCTGCTCTCCACTGTTTCATTTAGCAACGATCACAAGCCTCCACTCATTCTGTCCTCAAGGTCGATAGACTGAAATGGAGAATATCAACTTGAGCATTTCTAATTAAATGTAAATTCCGAGTTAAAATATTCAGAGGTCACTGGGTTGAAACACTTTCCCTGCAGTGGACAGACATTAGCCCAGGACGAGCCACCAAGAAGCCCCGGAGGGTGTGTTCAGCTGCAGGGACTCGTACTGCTGCTGGTGAAGTTATTAAATTCTACGTTGATAAGATCAGGTTGATCATTAGGACCGACTTGTTAGCACGGTAGCTGTCAATCATTAGGAGGACATTAAAAACAGAGCTGGCTTTACAAGGGCTACAAATCAAGAGTCAATCATAGCAGTGTAGAACTGGTTTGAAGCACGTACACGAGGCTTTGACCTTGGCTTTTGAACTCCTGATTATCCTTTCAGGATACAAGGAAGCAGAAGTCGTGTCACTGTTAGATCGGCAAATATTAGCAATAGACTTAGAATAAATATGTCAGCATCACAGCATTTAGTTTTATTTGTTTAGCATTTAGAATTGCCCTCTTTGTTGGTTCAAGTCAAGGTCGGAGAAGCTGTTTGCCGGCTGAAGACATAAATCCAACCGTTCCCCATCAAACTGTTGATCTTGCTTTTTCCTCAGAGTTAATGTTTGACTCCACCTCCCTAAATGCTGGCTGTAAGGCCTGTTTGATACCAGACACACACCCACACACACCACCCTGTGTTGAAATAGCCTCTTTGTGAGCACCTGAATACCAGGTATGTTTGCTTTTGAAACCTGAAATGAATGGCATCCCATCGCACACATCCATAAATGGAGAGATTAATGAAGGTGGCTGCTGAGTTACTGAGTCACTGAAAGACCTTTGAGGCTCCGTGGCTTCATCCTGTTGGACTAAAATCAGCCAGGAATCGTGATTCCTTCTTGTGTTGGTGCTGTTGTTTTCCAAGATGCAGCACTGCTGTTTTCCACCTTCTGGGTTAGTCACACTAACATGGATGTATTCCCTGTTTGCCCCCCCCCACCCATGTTAAATGCAGCAGGCAGAGCTCAGCGTGACCGAGCAGTTGCTAAAGTTGAGTATCAGACTTGAAAACTTGCCTCAACCTACTTAACGAGAAATAAATAATAAAGAAAAACAACAGATAAGCAACATGAGTTAGAACCCCTCAAGGTAAAGATTCCTGTAATCTAATGGATTATTTTAAGCGTACAGGGTTTACAGGCTGGGATTGCCTCGAGCTTTTAAACCTAAAACGGAATCTTTTGTGTTTAAATGACCCTCGTGTTCCTTCTCCTCTGCAGAGTTGTGCGTTATCGGTGTTATCATCTCTGCTGCAGGAAAAGTGAAACGCGTCTGTGTTTCTGCCTCAAGCCAACAACAGCTAGACATCTCCCTCGACAACGGTGCACGTCTGCCACGCACTCCAGCAGCCGCGCACCGCCTCTGCATGCCGAAACGCACCACTCCTCGCAGCCGCCGTCGTTTGCCTCCCGTCTCCCGTTGCGGTTTTATCCGCTCCAATTCATTTTAGCGGGGGCCAGATGTGGAAGTGGAGCTTTGTGTGTGTGTGTGTGTGTGAGCTTGTGCTAATTTGATGGGCAGTGTTTACACCTCTTCTTAGCCCTAATCCAACCACAACGGAGTCAAAGTTTTCTGCAGATTTAAACTGGAATGAGAAGAGGAAGGTCCAATAAATCTAAAAACAAGAGAGTTTGGGACATCTTATGGCTGCAGTCGTCCAGGCAACCTGAACCCAAACTCAGTCAAATGCCAAAGCCGAACAGGCCCCCTTGATTCTGTGGTCAGAACATCGATGCGTTTCTTTTTAGAAATCAATCTGCGTTGCTTTCGTTTCATTTGATGTTTTTGTATTATTAAACTTGCGTAATTTTAATCAAGGGTAAAATTAGATTAATCTACACTCCCCGAGGCATCAGTGCGTGTGATTCCTGGATTAGAACTTGCATTATCTTTTGTTTTCGTGCAACCTGTGTGTGACGTTAAAACAAAGGCATTATAATTGTGTCGTCCCATCTCCAGCTATTCACAGAGGGATTTTGAAAGTGTGTTGTGTCTTCAAGGTCACCGGTGATGGCGGGCGGACTGTTTGCCGTGGACAGGAAGTGGTTCTGGGAACTGGGAGGCTATGACACGGGTCTGGAGATCTGGGGAGGAGAACAGTACGAGATCTCCTTCAAGGTACAAGAATGTTCGGATCATATTAGTTTTTTTGTGTGTCATTTACAAATTAGGCACAATCGTAATTTAGAACAGATTTAGCGCTCAGATGCAGTTGAAATATCTACCTTGACATGCATTTATTTTAGTCCCTCCTTGTGATGTTCCATTTCTTCATGAGGAACTCTGTAAAGATGTAGCAACTGTCTGTGGAGCATTCCTCATCGCGGTTTCATCTCATGTTTCAGTCATTTGAGCCAAATGGGCTCTGCTGCATGTTAAATGATGCTCTTGTCTGGTACTTCAGTCTCTATTATTCTACAACATCTCCATAACTGCTGCCAGTTGTTCAACATGTGGAAAAACTCTCCCCGTCTCTTCGCTCTGAACAGACGCCAATGACGACCATAATAATTAATTGATCACAGCTTTTTCCTCGTCTCGCTCAATTAAGCAAATGTTGCTGCCGGGAGTGTGATGTGATTGGACATATTGCTGCGGTGGGATGTTAAACAATTCAGATTAGGAAGAAACTTGCAGCAAACTAAATCTTTTAAAAGTATTACAACGACTCCACCTGCAACTTATTGTAATTGGATTCAGAATTGGATCTGGCTGTTGGGTTAATAAAAGCCCAGGGATGCATCTGTGAGCCCTAAACCTCTGGGGAGGGGGGGGGGGGGCAAAGACCTGGAATTTTCAGTAGTAACTGGAAGCAGAGGCAACTTAAGCTCATCCTATTTTTAAATCATCATAATAGTTTTTTTTTCCTGTAGCGTGATGCTGTTCTGCAGGAAACCATCTGGATTGACTCAGAACTTGAGTTGAGGTGTGTTTAAAACCCGTGAACAGTCACTGGTTAACCTCGGGGCTCTGGACTCCACTTGTTGATCCCTTCGGCAGCAAAGCGCGCCGGTTATTAAGCTCAAGTGTTTCAGTGAGGGATAAAGACGATTGGAAGGGTTCGTCAGAGGCAGGTCAGACGTTCCCTACAGCGAGATGTGGAGGAGGTGGATTCGATCAGTTACCTCCCTCAGACTGTGTTGGTTCCAGCTGGAGTGGCTTCAACAAAGTCGACAAGGAGTAATTGAAAGGAAATAGCAACCAGCTGATCTCCACTGTGGAGGCTCACTCACAGGACATACAGCGTATCACCATAGTGGAAATCATCTGCTCCGTCTGGGGAAGGGGGCAACATTTTCTCCTTTATTACTTAAACTCAGGCCCCCCTGTGACTGGTGCATGGCTGTCAATCTGAATTAAAGCACCACAGTGAGAAAATGAAATTGTGAAAGTTATTTCCCTACAGTACACCTGAGAGATTCGGGGCTCAACAGGACAGGGAGTCGACTATAAGACCGAGGAGTTCAGAGAGGAGGGTGTGCTGTGAGGTGGCAAGAAGGGTCAAGCAAAGAATGAATAACCCAGCGTGGTTGTCGTGGCACAGTAAGAAGCTTCCTGCATCAGAGTATTTCTCTGGACACTTCTCTAACATATCTAACACACATAAATACCGCCCTGGGCTCCCCCGTGGTTCAACTAAAACAGGGAATTAGGGCAGACTTCAACTGTGAGTTCGTCTTGAATCTCGGCAGGTTAACCATCACGTTCGTTCGCATATCCCGTCAAAGTCAGCCTTGCAAACAGCAACAAATTGGTAATGATATATTCTTCACATCAACACGCCGCTGACAGAAGTACGCTCAGCCAGTGTAGCCTTGAAAGGTGCCTCTGCTTTCCAAAAGTAGCGTAACAAATCCAATTCGAGTCTTTGTCGTCTAGCTAAGTATGACTGACTCGTACGTGTGTTTGCAGCCTGCAGAGGGAACATCAAAGGGCTTGTGAGGAACCTCAGCCAGAGGTTTTATTAATAGAGTTGTAAAAGCTGCAGATGCTAACTGCGCACCTCCACTCTGGCTTTTATTACCTCTCATCTTTGTCCGTCCGTGATTACACTCTATCTCAGCCATCCTCTCACTCATTATGTCCGCGGGTTCATGCTCTCTGTCTCTGCTTGTTTGATCCCTGCGTCGCTGCAGGTCTGGATGTGCGGTGGTCGCATGGAGGACACCCCCTGCTCCAGGGTAGGACACATCTACAGGAAGTACGTCCCCTACAAAGTTCCCGGCGGGGTCAGCCTAGCCAGGGTGAGTCCCTAGCACATTTTGTGCTTTTTATGTTGAACACCTCGAGGTCCAACGTGGTCGTGTGTGTGTGAGTGTGTTCACAGAAGACTAAATCAGGGTTGAACAGGGTTCCCATCAGTTGGCATGAATCTGCTTGGTGTGTTCCGTCTGTTGATGCTGTTTGCACAGAATAAAGAAGAAGGTCAACAGAGGAAATCTCAATGAACTGAGCAGTGAGGGGCGAGCGTGTGTGCGTGCATGCTTGTGCGTGCAGAGCTGCCTCATTTTCAAGTCTGTTTAATATCGCCAGTTCTGAGGTTTGACAGCTCGGGGGGTTAGACCGGGAAGGTTTGGCTATATATACTGTATATATATATGGTATCATCTCTAGACGCGATCAGTTGTGGTTGTGCTTTCTTTGAGGAGAGGAAGATTATTGGATTCCAGAGATTCAAACAGTCATGATTATTTAGGCATTTTTAAACTCAATTCATCGGTTTCCTACTAATAGACTTGAAGTTCCAGGTGCTGCCTATGTAATGGTGCCATGTAATGAATTAGCATGTGTTTATATTATGTTACGCTACAACACCTGCATCAGGTAAAGCTGGTCCAGTCAGCGTGGAAGAGTTGGCGTCGCTGAGGTTCACTTCACCTGACAGGTGTGCGTTTTGCTGCAGGCAATAATCTCAACCAGACGTGTGTGTGTGTGTGTGTGTGGCTTTGTAGGTGCATAGCTGGAGGGAATTTTCCCTCTACATCTGTACCAATGGCCAGAAGATTTGTATTTCTACTTTACTGGGAGGCTCAGCGCACCATTTTTTTCTCACTTATTTCCCCATTCATTCCCTCCCAGCTGCTAGCATCTGTATTCTCAGACACGGTGGCTCTTTTTTTCTCCTTCTTTACACCTCACAGACTTTAGATGGATAGATTTCACATTGCTAAAGCGTAAATCTTTTATGTTCGCAATTGTCTGAGGTGAAATAAGCTGTTGAAAAAGGCGCCGGCGCTTCTTTGCTCATTGCTTACACTTTCTTTCTGCCGCTACTCTTTTTCAATCCATTCTGACATGACGTGATTTCACGCAGGCGGAATGAGCCACTCAGGGAAAATGATCGACGCTTTCTTGGGACTGAGGAGTCTCTTGTGCACAAAATCACCCGCTAAACAGGAGTTTGAGGTTTTGTTTTCGTTTTTTGCAGAACACATTTTGCGTTGTCCCCTTTTTTCCCCATTTTTGAAGATTTACTGAAGATAAGAATGACACCAAAATGTGTGACACAGTTGAGAATCAAGTCCTTTCTTCTCCCTGTAGTTTAAAAGGTTCTATCAGTTACGATTAACATGTGAGAGAGCATTACAGAAAGGAACAAGATTCTGAGGAATTTCATCTTTTCTGAAGCCGATCCGTAAATTGAGTTCAGTGTTGTAGCCGCTTCATGATTAGAGACAAGTCACTTCTATTTTTGCTCTCTCTCCCCTTCTGGGAGAGGACGACGGGTCCTGTGTGACTGGCCGCCTTCCTCCAGAGCCGCTTTGATCACTCTGTCATGTCGGATCAGTCAAAACATGAAGAACGGCAGGATGTAGCGACGGTGGCTGCGTCTGTGTTTCAATAAATAGCAGGCAGATCTGCTAACAAGCCGGTTTGACTTGTAAATTTACACTCTTCGCTGCTTCCCCCAGTCGCACAGTGGCGTCTACAAATACTGCTGCCCACAAAATATAAGTGGGCTAATTACCATGTTTAATCGCTCGAGGAAAAACAGGGATCCATAAAAATCAATTTTTACAGTGGACACAAAAAAGGCTCGATGACGTGTGGATGAAATGACTCTGCAGCTGCCCGATGGGTCAGAACAGCATAAGCTGAATGAAAGACCTCTTTGATTTTCAGAACCTGAAGCGGGTGGCTGAGGTGTGGATGGACGAATACGCCGAGTACATCTACCAGCGCCGGCCTGAATACCGCCACCTGGCGGCGGGTGACATGGCCGTCCAGAAGGATCTGAGGAGCCAGCTCAACTGTAAGAGCTTCAAGTGGTTCATGACCAAGGTGGCCTGGGACCTGCCCAAACACTACCCACCGGTGGAGCCTCCCGCCGCAGCCTGGGGAGAGGTACGACCGCCTCCTGGTCATTCTCCACCTCACTGTTCACAAAGTTCACGGTTCAAAAATCTGATCTTGTAGATCCGTAACGTGGCCAGCGGCAAGTGTTTGGAGACCAAACACTTTGCTTCAGGAAGTCCCGTTTGGATGGAGAGCTGCCTGAAGGGGCGGGGAGAGGGGGGCTGGAGCCACGGACAGGTGAGCTGGGAAATCTGGCTACTTTGTTGTCTGCAGACTGCTGCATCACCCCTCCTTGGACTCGTCTCTCCCCCCTCCTCAGGTGTTCACCTTCGGCTGGAGAGAAGACATTCGGGTTGGTGATCCCATGCACACCAAGAAAGTCTGCTTTGACGCCGTCTCCAACAACAGCCCGGTGACTCTGTACGACTGCCACGGCATGAAGGGAAACCAATTCTGGCGCTACAGGAAGGTAGGCGACGCCCACAACACTGCTGTTTCCATCCCCACTTTGTAGACGTTGGTGACGGGTGTCCTCTCCTGTCCTCTCCTGTCTCTGCAGGACAAGAGTCTGTATCATCCGGTCAGTAACAGCTGCGTGGACAGCAACCCGAAGGAGGGGCGGGTGTTCATGAACACGTGCAATCCTTCCTCCCCCAGCCAGCAGTGGGTGTTTGAGAGGACCAACGCCACCGTGCTGGAGCACTTCAACCAGGGTGCTCACTAAGGCCCCACCGCCCCTCCCCCACACAATCATAAATACTGTTGATGCCGACGACCTGCTGCTGTGAAATGGCGGTTTTTACATTGACTCGGAGCAGCCCTGAAGACAAACACCTGCCCCTCCAGGGACAGCTGAGCAGGGAGTCAGAGCGAGGCATGATGGGTACCACCGGGGGGAGGCTGGTTAAACATATCAGTCACAGGAAGTAGAGCTTTGATGTGAGGAGACTGTCTTATAACAGCATTTGCTTTGGATGGTGGTGGGTCTGTCTTTGATTTCACCTTTAATTGGAGTAATTCTGCCTCTTTTCCTCAAGCCTCCGTCTCTGCTTTCTGCCCTTCCGGCCCTCGTGTCCCATTTTTGCGTGACTGCGCGTTTGCACACCTTCATTTTCTCTCGTACACCTCTTTTGCCTCTGTCATGCTCCCCCGGGGAAGACAGGAGGTTGGTTCTCCTGCAGATCCGAAAACACGGATTTGAATCTGCTCGTCCGCCTCCTGCCGTTGTGTCTGCTGCTCCGCCCACTCCGAGTTGGAAGGTGACTTAGAAAAAAGGCGACTTCTGGTATTTCCCCATTAAATCCTTCTTTGCTTCAGCTGGCTTGAGGCTTGTTTGTTGTTATGGTGATGCTGCTGCTGGAGGAACTGCTGTCACACCTCTGATGCACCCTCACCTGCTAATCGGTCGCCGGGAACGACCTCGTTGCGCTCGGCCGGGCTGGCGGAGGTCACGTCATGGCAGGAGGCGCCTGGCTTTCCGGCTGTCCGAGGTGACTGATTCACCCCATCTGCCGAGCTGACACGTTGCTTTTAGCAAAGAGCAGGTGGGGGGTGGGGGGTGGGTCTGTGGGGGTCCGGACACATAAAGTACTTGTAATGATAAACTTGAAATCTGGGTGCCTTGTTGGTAGCTGACGTGCGTGTGTGTGAGTGTGTGTTCGTTCCAGTGATCGTTTATTCTTGAAACCTGCTGAACCTCTCTGAAACATCGGCTGAGCCTGACTTTGGTGCAGGACAGTGAAGGCACCACTTACGTGAGCGAACATGTGGACACGCTCAGACCTTGAAGGTTTTTCTCTTTCTTCCTGAATGCACTCCAGCCCTGTGAGCTGATGCTCATGTCAACGCTTCTGTCTGTCCTTTTCTTGTTTTGTCCAAAGAGTTTAATAGGAAAGTTTATAGTCTGTCCATTCTGTCCTGTTTTCTTTTGTGTTTTATTGTCAGCGTTCTCGGTTTTAAAGATTACTGGAGAATGTTTTCTGGTTGCAGCTTGTTAAAGGTGACAGTTTGCCTTTTTTTGAACAGGAACCTGTAAAAACAAATACTTTTTTGTCAGATGTGTTTGTGAAGGTACATGTCAAAGTTTCAACTATTAAGGATAGAGACACCAGTAGCTAATAAACTAAACCTACACAAATGTCCACATTTGCTCATCGCATTCGTAAAATCACACTTTAGTGTCATTCTTGTGGAACGGCAATGTGTTTTTGGCCCTATTATTTCCCAGCTCTCCCTGAGTTTAAGTTTTAGTAGCCAAACAAATGCTACAGAGTTTCTTTATTTGATGAACTCACACAGGCATCAAAACATGGTTTCATTTTTATGGAACCATAGGGTCCAATCCTGATGTGAACCACCTTCAGACCTGTAGCTAGAATAAAAATAGGATCGGCAACCTGACATCAAGAATTTGCATGGATACACACACAATAAATAAAAGCTTGTTAGCTTGGGACGAGATTGTGGACGAGGATTCAGAAACTGAGATGTGTGAAATCACAGAAGGAAATTTCTGAACGCTCATCTCCTGTCCTGCCCTCATTTGTTGAACTGCCAATCAGAATCATCTGTTACTGCCGCTCCCGCTGCCAACCGAACATGTTGAATGAACGGAATTAATTGGTCAAGATGCTGCCAACACACCAGACAAATTAGAGCGGCAGACGCTCCGATGTTCCTGCTAGCCGTTTGTTCCATCCCAGTCTGTTTAAAATTCAATTTCACAAAAGAATGGACAAAATGAAATCTCTACTAAATAAATTTCTTCATCTTGGCCAAGAGGCGAGAAAAGGCAACCAGACATGTTATAGGGATGGTGAAGAGGATTAAGCCTTCCTTTTTATGGTTAATCTGGATTTTTTTTCAGGTTGTTGCAAATGTCTTCTGCCCCCAAGTGGTCAAATCGTTATCAGCCCTTTTGGACTCCAGCCTGTCAGATTGCCTGTCTTTAGCATAATAACTATGTTATTGATCTCTCCGCCCCAGATGTCTGCTGGATTTTTAAAGTTAACTCTACATTTTGATGTTTCATTGCCCAGAAGGAACCCCGATGTTGCTCACACACCAACACGTTTCTGTCCCGAGAGCGCTTGTCTGTACAGCAAAGTGTGCAATTTCTTTTTCATAGACATGACATCACACACGTTTGTGCACATGTGAGTTCTGGCGTGCTGAAAAATATGAATTTTGTACCTGAAGCAGAAAAATGCAATTATTTTTTTCTACTGACGTCCAACTGTAAAAGTGTATTTAGATATTTAACAAAGTGTGCAATTCAAATGGACAGGTGTGATATTTTTGCTGAGACTGTACAAATAAAAGGTTTCTATATTTGGAAGAAACTCCAAAAAGCTCCTGCGTCATCTGTAAACACATCCCCAAACACATCACAGGGTTCTAAACCTGCTTCAGGCAACAAAATGTTGCAGATCTCCTTCAAACACTGATAAGCCTTCAAAACATGCACCTGTCTGGAGGTCTGGGGGTTACCTCGGCGAGGCCTGGAGGCTGATGCAGGGCTTCTCACCCAGGTGGACCAGACTGATCTCATCCCGTCATCTCTGCTGATCACCACAGCTTTCCAATCTCCTGCTGTTGTCACTTCCTGTTTGCGTCACTGCGCTTTCGAGTTAATCCCGCCCCCATTTGCCCTCCAGCAAAGCTGTTAAAGTCTGAAAGTTTGCACTTTTCCCCAATTTCTTCAACAGTGACCATTTCAGCTTCTCAAACAGAGATGATCAGAGGTTTGTTTATTTCCATGTGTTTATTTCCAGGTAATTGCCAAATAATCAGCATTCTGAGACATGTGAGCTGTAAGTGGGACCAAATTCAGGCTGTTACATTAACTGAAGCTATCCATTAGTTCCTTTAATGACCCCAACTTCATTAAAAAGGAAGAATAAAGCTAATCCAATTGTGTTCCCTCTCTGCCCAATCCGCCCTACAATTACACCACTAAATGGAAGCAGGTCTTAGTGACGGCACGTCAGCGTGTGTTTAGCTCCGACAGCTGAACTGGTTTGACAGGCTAAGATGCCGCGGAGGCAAAATTACACGTGCGCCTTTTATTTTGATTCATTTGTTGCATTTCTGCAAGTTTGCAGCAGTCAGACGGGGGGGAACGTGACCTTTGACATCACAATGGCGAGAAGCCGCGGTTTATCTTCAGGCTGGAGCTCGTTCTCGCACTGAAATGTTGACCTGCAGTTTAAATCCGCTGAAGCAGAAAACAGAACCTGCAGGATTTGGAGTTGTTGCATGTTCAGTTATGCTGGAGCGCTTCTGCAACATGCAGCGTAGTTCTCCAGAAACCTAGCAGAGTTGGAACAAACTGCAGCTTCTACAAAGAGCTTTCATTTCCACTAAAATCTCAACTACTGCCACTGATACCTGGATCGAGTGGAGACCTTCATCACAGATTTGTGAAGCCAGATTAACTTATTTGGTCTTTTTTATACCTACAGTTTCCACAGATATGCAGTTTGAATACATTAAATACCAGATGTCATGGAGATGATTGACCTGAGGTGTTCTGATCACCTCCTCGGCCACAGGTGTAGAACACCAGGCAGCACAGATGCTTCCGTAACGACCGGGTTTTTCTCAGGACCTCCACCAATTCAGTCATGGTGTTGTGAGAACTCTTATAAGGAGAGGAGGTGATAGGAGGGAAGGACAGAAAGGGTAGAGGCAAAAACATCCCGCACGCATAACCATTATGGTTTTAAAGCAAACATCATTGCAGGATGGACACAACGTGTTAAAGAATTCAAATGAACCTCAAAAGCCGCCTAAACCTGGCTTATGTGTGCAAACACTTCAGTTCATGTCAGCCTCCCAACAGAATTCAGGTGAGGACCTGCTGGCACCCAGATCAAGCCAATTACCTGCAGCTCCACTCATCATAACACACCTCGACCTCCAGAACACACACACACATACAAATGCGGATGCCAGTCAGTGTTTGACCTGCTGTCCTAAGTAGCAGAATAGAAAACATGTTAACCGAAAGGGTAAAGCTTAAAGCCTTGCTTATGAAGCGTCCCCTGATCACATCCATCAACACACTGTTGAAGACAAAAGAGCAAACATTCATTGGGTTATACAGGTGACAGACAGAAGCTATTACTGCAGAATGGGGGGGGGGGGGGGGGGGGATGAGCAGAGGTGATGAGAGGGGAGATAATAACGAAGAGCTGAGAAAATTAGGTGTGGGAAGAGGAGATGGAGAAGTTCGGCAGCCCGATACGGCGCTACGCACAAACCAAATATGTGAGGAAGAGGAGGAGTGAGGTTTATCTTTAATTACAGGAAAGTGAGAATGGCTTCCAAAACCCGCACGGAAGACGTCAAAACTTTTATTCCAGATTTCAGATGGATCCTGCAATTTCTATTCGTGGTTCAGAGTCATTTAGAGCGACCATGTCGATTTGTGTAATTCATGATATATTTGTGAAAGCAGCGGCCTCAGTAACACAAAAGGAACCAATAAATAGGAAACCCAGTTTTATGATAATGATCCTCCGTTCCAAATATCTGTCAGCCTTTCTGACGACAGAACACGGTGAAAGATGATACTTGTCTTCATCTGTTTATCTGGGTTGCCATGGCAACTGTTCCGACAAGCAACAGAAGACCCCTATAATTCCTAATTGTGAGCAGTTTTTTCCACGAGAAGTAGAAAGGGACGATGGTGAGGAAGCTCGACCCTGTTGCCAGCCTGCGTGTGGCGGTCAGACTCGATGCCGCGTCTCTGTGATTCCTCTGACTGGTTCTCAAACGCTTCAGCTCCGCTGCCTCCTCCTGTCAAAGGTCAGCTTTATCCACGCTCACCTATATCCACACCTGTCATGTGATGTCCAGAAGAGCCAGTGAAGCTCTGTCAGGGGTCGTTCATCAATAATAAGACAAAGGTTTCAGGTGCGAGTTAAACCCAGACTGGCAGGAAGATCTCCCTGGACACAACCCAGGAACCAGAGATGTGGGGGCCACGTGACTCAAACCGCCGCCTGTGACTGATTACCACTGTGGGGAGATCCTGTCAGGTGATTACAGGCCCGGCGCCGCGCTGCTCCCCCTCTGAAGACAGTGATGAGCAAACTGTCAGACGGCTGTCACCCTCATAGCCGTTTGTCTGTCCGCCTGTCAGCCTCAAACCTGCGTCTGCCCGACGTTTACGTAAAAATTCACCCGTCTTATCTGTATAAATCATGGGGGGGGGGGGGGGGCGCACATCCCTTCACTACTAATAGGGGCAGAGAATAAATACACAAGTCTTCAGATGGCAAAATGGGAGATTCGGATTAAAAACTGAGAGGAAAACAAAGCAGAGAGCAGCAGGTTTTTGGTCTCTGGTTTGCTTGGATTACAGTCAAGGAGGAAATAACAGCTGCGATGGTCTCTGTAGATTCTGTCTGAGGATGAGAGGCAAAGTTTTAGGTGAATTTCAGAGAGGGAACATTGGATCGAGCAACCGATTCTGAGCTGAGAGGGAACAAAGATGTCCAGAAAAATGAAAGTTTCTGTTACACCGAGGAAATCCTTTCAATGTCGCTGAAGGTGTTCTGGCTTTTTCTGTCTGTTATCCACAATGCTAAAAATGTGCTGGTCTGAAGAGGTTTGGACACATATTTTCAATATTTTTGCAGCACCAAAATAAATTACTGATCAGACTGATTGAGGTGCCGTACATCCGCTGTTCTGAAGAACGTTCTGCAGCAGACTTTCATCCCACGGACGATGAGATGAGCAGAGAAGAGAGGAGACGGGTGTGGGAAGCAACGGGATGAAGCGTGCATCTGGAGGAGAGTCAATTCCCCTGGAACATGTTGGTTTGTTCTAGGTGCAGTTTGTGTGCAGGAGGAAGATCTCCCTGTGAGTCGAGTGATGCGCGCCCACAGCCGAACCTGACCCGGCCAGCATGAGTCAACGTTGGACCTTCACACCTTCCATGTGAACACCCAACTCGTGGATTCGCCTCTTCCGGCAGCCAGGCGCAGGCGGCCCCGCTCCTGATCCTCATCTGCACCACACTCCAAAGTGAAATCTGAATAAAAGCAACTCATGAATAACAATTTTCTCATTTTCTGTTGTCCCTGGTGTTTTAGGTATGAAAGCTGTGGAAAACTGAGCATGGCTTCAGCCAAAATATTTTAAAAAAAACAAGTCCGTGAATGATAATCAGATCATTGCACCAACGACCATCTGATTGGTTTGATATCCAGCTTTAATTAGATAGAATTTCAAATTCATTATTTATACATTTCTCTCTTTTTTCCCTTTGTAGCTGAGGCCTCTGAAATCTTGATCTGTGAGAGAAGAAGCTTTTTCAAACATCACACGACTGCAGTCGTTTGATGAGTTTGAGGTGTTGAGATCCATGAACAGTCAGTTGAATCAGTGAAAACTGCATAACTCGGGTCCAATTTATGCATTTCTACACAGAAAAACTGTAGTTGGAGTTTTAACAAAAGAAAATTGAACAAAATAGTGTTCTTTCCTCAGGCAGAGAACAAGTTTTCCAGAACTTTTTTGGCCCTCTCGGCCTCAGAGGAGGCGGCGCGGCTAACCCGCCCCTTCGGCCGCTCGGTCCACTCTGCCAGACGCTTCCTAAACTGATGCATAAGCTGCTAACAGCAACAGAAATAATTAAGGCTTCTGTGTTTCCCACTGTGGCTGTTGGTCTTTGTCCCTCTCAGCGGCCGTTCAGGCCCTAGCACAGCGGGCCGGATGAGCCGGACGCTCCATTATCCTGCATTCAGCTCCTGCCATTATTCACCAGCATTGTCAGCAGCTCCCTGCGTGCTTCCATCCTCCTGAATTATCAGTGTTGACATTGTTGGATTACATTCGGTGGCACAAGTCGGACCCATCAACATGGAGAAATGGTGACCCAAAAGGTAGATTTAAGTGTGTTTTTCAGGGTTCCAGTGCTATCTCTGCTCCACACTCATGTTCTCTTTTCTACAAGCATCAAAATAAAACTTATGAGAAGCAGCTGCAAAGTTTCACGTTAAATATAATTATTTTTTACTGTCTGCGGTTGTTACAAATTTGTACCGATGTTTAAAAGTCCATGTTTAATTTAGAATGAATGAACTTTAAATATTTTTTATTTTAGATAGAAAACACCAGAGGGAATCTTTGAACTGTCTTTATTAATATTTCTAGGATTTTTCTTAGAAAGTCTCAATAATATTGCCTTAATTGCTGCACTTTGGATTTGATATTAATATAATCCACGTATTTCTAAGGTGAAACAAAATGAAACAGCTCTAATTTCCCTCTGATAAGATAAGAATTTCCACTTAAACAAAAAAATAATACTATCCAGACAAATGCTTTGAATAATAACCAGAAGAACTGAGCCGAAAACACAGGAAATGGTTTGGACGGTTGTATTTTTGTTACATTAGCGTGAACAATGACATGAACATTAATCCTCGTGTGCAGCTACCTGTCGTGTCACTGTCGTTGCTACGTCGACAGTCGGTCAGCGCAGTGAGATATGATCAGGTCAGCAGTCGGAAAGAGGAATGATGATGGTGTCAGAAGGTGCCAGATCTGTCAGACAGGGGGGAGAAATCAGCGTGGCAGCGCCACCCCGAGGCGGGGAGGGTGAACAACACTCAGTCACACGTGTAAACAATAACATCAATGGCATGGCATCATTTATTTTATTATCTTGAATATTCCTGACTGTACCAACAGGATTTGAGTTCAGCAAGGAGCTGGATGATGATACTCCACGTGATTCTGTCCATGCATTGATGCTACAATCATAAATTTCAAATAACTTTCTGGAGTCACACATGCTGCAGTCAGGAAAAACACCTCTGCTTTAGCTGTTTTCGACATCCCCCTGGCTGAATGCTTCCAGAAAACATTGTACAACTGCTCACTCAGCTGTCAAAATAGCAGGGAAACCACAAGCACGTCAACGCTGAACAGATTAGACTTCATGTGATTTGTGCTTTCACAGTGTGACCATCTAAATTTCCAGGCAGCAGCAGGGTTTTCTTCAAGGCACTGCTGCCAGTCACTGGAGGGCAATTTGGACTGCACACAATAAAGTTAATGCCACATTTAGTGGATTTTTTTTAAATGAATAAGAAGCCAAAAATGTCTGTTTCTGAATTCTCTTGAATCTAGAGACTTTACACTTCTGAGAGAAGTCAGATAAATGCTTCTTTTATATGCAGTTACTGATTCCTGTTCTTGAAGAGAAGAATTTATATTTCTATTTAGTTTTCATGTTCTATATTACATGAATTTTCATTTAAACCTATAGTGCAGCCAATGTAAAGCAAAATAAATACCTGCCAGCCGGTCAGTGTGACCGGTGTCATTGCAATACTTTGGTAAATTCCACCATGTGAGGATCATTTAATGCTAGAATCTGTCTTTTGTGTGGAAGAGGTGAGTGGAAGGATGGGTTGTAAAGACAAGGCCAAGGAATTCTTATCAGCAAACCAGTGTAAACGCTGCAGTGTGCCTGTACAAGAATATTGAATTATCTCACATCTGAATCCGAAGGCTGCAGATATTTGTTCGTTCCCTTTTGCTGTATTTTTGCTTGTAAACCTCTGAAACTTTAACATTAGCTTTCATGGCGCCACAATCATATATTAAGGGGCAACAAAGGCTCTTTTAACGGGTAATAAACAGAAAAAATCACACAGGATAATGAATTTTTAATCGCCTAATACTTTGGTCATAATCTCATTCATGGCTCCATCTGGTTTTTCATGTCACATAAACCCTGGAGACAAATTAAGACTTTCATCACCTCATCTGCCTCTCAGGGAGAGCCAGAGGGAACATTTAATGACACAATATGCCACGCAACACCATCTCATTCAGGCTGAGAGTAAACCCCAACATCACGCGGCCTGAGTGTGAAGCCTGAAAGTAAAGGTAGAAATTTTGGTTTTTCCAGCCTCGCAGGGTCTGAGCTACTGCAGTCGTACTCACCGACTCCTCCGCCCGAGACAATGAGAGAATCGATCAAACGCAGCAACAGAAGACGCTGTTTTGTTGAGAGCAACAGATCTGAGAGCAGGCTGAGTTTTAAGGCCCATTACTGCCACGTTTGCGTGTTAAAGCTCAGCTGCGGGGTGAACGCCGGACTCCAATCCGTCGATTAAAGATGCCATGCAATTATTTCTGTCACATTCCATAATGTCTCCCCCACCGGACAAAAGCACCGCGGTTATTCCAGTTATTCCGCAAGGATTCTGACTCCGTGGATTCGATGGGTTTGTAGCTGTGTGTTTGTGTGTTATTCCGTGAATAGGAGCCTTTTTTGAAGCGGGGTTCCCACCCAGGCAGGTGAGCATGTGTGTGAGCTTGTGACAGCTCGCTGCCTGCACTTCAGTCCTGTTGTCTTCAGAATTCTATTGAAGCGCTCCAAACACAGCAGGTGTGAAAGCACCTTGGATCCGCGCTGGAATGGATTAGAACAGTCATTCAGACAGAAACAACGTGACCACACAATGAAAATACCTGCAGGTTTGGGAGACTTCTTTCATTCTGATTAGCTTCTATTGATTCAGAGAACTATAATTTCTTTTTATTAGATTTAGTCTCTGTGTTTATTGGGTCCAGGAGCCTTTTTTTGTTCGAAGGTTTAAAGCTGTCCTGGTTCTTTTTCAATCACATTTTTTGATTGAGTTGTTAAGCTTTTTCTTCTTGTTTAGAGCCCCTAGGCACCTTGCCTTTTTTTATAAATACATCACAGGAAGGTGGGCTTTTGTTCTTTTAAACTGAGTGAATGAGAGTTTCAATACAAAGCTGAAATGTTGCTGAAAGCAGAGAGAAACTCAGAGTTTGTCCGAAGAAATTGCATATGATTGACAGGGTGAATCACAGGCCGGCAAACTGGTTTCCAGTCCATTAATTTGACTGGAGGGCTGCAGGAAGTGAAAAGAGCAACAACACAAAAAAAAGAGGCTGTGGAATTCATCAGTGCGCTTGGCTGTGTTTTGTGTATTTTTATGACCCACAACCACCCACATTGTTTAGATCATGGACTTTTAAAAACATAGCAGCAGCTATTGTTAATGTTTAATGTATGAGACCTTCCTCTTGATCCCACAGATAGGCCAAGGTCATTTGGAAGGTCAACTACAGCCGACCTTAAGAGAAAAACTAAAAAATACATAAGCAAATATCAAAAACATGTTGGTTTTTAATGGACTATAAATTGTTCTTATACAGTTTCCAGCTTCAGGACCACGGACAGCGATCAGAACCCAAAAAGGAAAATTCAAAACTCATCTTGAAACGGAACGAACCATCTGAGTTGGGACCTTGACACAGCCGGTCCTTCATGCTGTCTACATTATCAGAGTCGTCTGAACAATCTTCATATTCCTCCCGATAATTCACCACCATTTCCATCAAAATATCATAAATGACATTAGGTACTCTTTTCAATTCCACCAAACCCCCTTTCATCAAAATAATGTCATTCATTTCTGATTATTTGGCCGATAAACCAATCCAACAGTTAAACTCCCCTTAGCGCTGCGCTGCAGGAACCCTCGGACAGAGAGGCTGCAGAGCTGGTCTGTCAAACGCATCCCGGAGGACTTTCTTCCTCGCCAACCTTCCAAACTGACGGCGAGTGAGTTTAACGAGACGCGGCTCCCGACGAGGATCGTCTCATCTCTGACAGAGAGAGTCGGCTGCAGGTCACGGAGAGTTCAGGTGAGAAAAGAGACATTTAAGTGTGTCCGACAGCACATTTATCTTTTTAACAGCACAGACGATGGCACAATCAGGCACAGACCAGAAGAGGAGTGGGAACGGTCTTAAACTGGGATTGCTTGTCTTGGAATGTGTACTCTCAATGATTAAAAAAAGGGTGTGGTTGATCGCGATGGTCTAAATTTATTGGATACTTTCTTAGATAATAAAGACAAAAAAATGGATCGGTCGCAATTGAATAAAAACATGCATGACAAATCACTGGAGGAATCACAGATGTTTTGATTCTGGTCCCTGCACTGTAGCAATAGTAAGCTTAGCTTCACAGGGGGTTTTTGGGGTGGTTTTTTTTGCTATTTTGTCATATCAAAACTGAGTTTCAACAGCGTGATTTGAACTTGTTCAACAATGTCCTGTTTTAGTTTAAGCAGCCAGATAAACTGAAGTGAGACTCTCATCGTTGTTACATGAGGATAGGCTGAAAACACAAATGTGGAAACATAAAGAACATTTAGCAAAATAAAAATAATAAAATACCACCATATTGGGAGTGGGTGTGAGCAGTTTGCCCTCCTGCCATTTGTGATATTCATATCAGCATCACCACTTTAAAAAACCCTCTGTAAATGAGGCTGATTGAATCTCAGTTAGCTTTGGGATTTGGCTCTTTCCTCTACGATTCAAGTGGGCAGCAGCGTCTCCTCTGAAGCTCCCAACTCCAGTTTTACTGTAACTCCAGCAGTAATGAGGCCGAATCATGAGCCATGAAAATCAATAAGGAGCCCCCGCTGTGGGCCCTGACAAGTTGTTTTTTCTTTTTAATTTAGTGAAAAGTGTCTGCTTTCATCAGCATTTGGAAGCCGAGACGGACACGGCAGAGTCTGCGCGTTGTGATGTGATGAATCGCAGTAATAATCTTTGTAAACACTTCTAAACTAACAGCTGTAAAATAGTAATAACAAGGACAGCGTCATCATTCTAACCTTGGGCTACAAGGGAAATAATTCAGCCAGGAGCATCGGAGCTTCCTCACCATGAAGGTTAATGAAGCCCAACTAATGGGCATCTGTGGGGACATAAAAATAAATACAAATAGATTAAAAAAGGCAGAGATGTCACTGTATTGTTTGAGTGATGGCAAAAGGTGATAACGTTCAATGTTTTGAATTGCTATTTATTTGAGCTGTCCAGCAATTAAATTTCTCCAGTGAGAAATTGAGAAGTTCTTAAATCTTAACTCATATTAATAAAGAGTTTCAGTGTATGATGATTGAGCCTGCTGCTTTTAGTTACTTGAAAGCTAAAGAGGGTCTTTATTAAGAAGCCATTCAGCAGCCGTCTCTTAGGTGAGGAGAGAGACGGAGCTCATTGATCCAGTTGTGGAAAACGCCAGAAGGGTTAAACAACCCCAAACAGTTTGTTGGCAGCAGGTAAAACAGGTTCATGAGGTGAAGGAAATGAACATTGCTCATTAAATACAGATCATTAAAGAGCCACTAGCTCATTTTAGACAGTATTGGGATATTTTGTTTTCAATATTTTCATACCTGAACCCGCCTGCAGCTCAGTGTAAAAAATACGCCTCTTTAAAGTACCTTCTGACCGTTTTGCTGTTGGATCCAAACAGAATAGAGCTGTGACTTCATATCAAACTGCAGATTGAGGGTTGAAATTGGGTGAAATTGCTGCACTTTCCACTTTGATGTGATATTCAGCCAATACTTACCAAAGTGTGGTGGAGTGTTGGGAGATTTTAAGTTTCTCAAAGCTGAAAAGTGCCTCTGTGGGGGCTCCTGTCTGAAGATTGAAGCCTTTTTAATGCTCCTTCATGTTGTTCTGGCTTTTTTTTTTATCATGACACTGAATTCACGAGAAAAACCACGTTTAACGGTCATATCTCTGGTTTCTTTGGCTTTATCATCACCAAACAGCCCAGATTTAAGCAGGTACTCCAAATGTCTACAAATAGTTGTATAATAAGTGCATTCGTGCAGAATCGGGACATGGGGGTCATTGTGAAATTGCTTCCTTTAAACATTAAATGACAGCTCGCGGTTGCTGTTTTCCACGAGGAGCTCCAGCGACAGGCTTCCCCTGATCCTGTCAACTATGTCCAGCAGCTGAAAAAGATGAGAAGGACATTGATGAAGGCAGTGCCCCTCCTTTTGTGCAGCGTTGAGCCCATCTGCTTCGCTCTGGGTCTGACTGAAGGAGCGCCATGTGCCCACTGGGACCCAGAAGCCTCTCATGTAACTCCCCACTGAGGGAGAAGGTCTCAAAGAGGAGGGAGATTTAGCTTAGGTTGCATTATCAGTGTACCAGCTCAGTTCAGAGAGGGCTATTTTAGTTCAGTGCCTTTAAGGATTACAGAGAGAGCTGCAAGAATGTCTCCCCTTTTTTCCCTATATTTTAAGCCACTAAAAGAGGAAGAAGAGAGGAATGTTTTTAATGAAAGATAGCGGAGCACGTTCAGGCATAGAGATGAGCTTTGCTTAGAGAGAGGGCGGCCATGGGTTCTCTGCTGTGAATGTTAATGAAAAATAGATTTGCTAGCAGAGAAATCTGATTAAGAGCCTGGAAGAAGGGAAAGAAAGGAAGCAGGAAATAGTAGCCGTGATCGGAAAAACACAGTAATGTTGATTTTCCGCTTACAATTCTAACGTTAAAACGATGGAGAGAGAAGGCAGGGATCCAGTTTAGCCAGCAGAAAATTCTAAATTCCACTTACGACCCCTAGAAGCCCGTGAAAGTGGTGCGAGCGCTGTTGTGTCTGACGAAAGTCCGCAGAGTTGGAAACACGGGGAGGCGATTTGTGCTGCCTTCTCCACCAGTAGGCCAAACATCAAAGACACAAAAGCACAGCAGATGCAGGCACTCGTGCGCACGAGGATGGAAAGGGTGAGTCCCGTTAGTTTCCAAGGAAGCTCCAAGTGAGGCTTGTAGAAAGAGAGACAAAACAGAGCTGTGAGTTCAATCTGATGCACTGAAAGGTGGAAACATCTGACAGTGATTTTAAGATCCAGATATCAAAATTATAATCAGTATAAGAGTTTGGAGAAAAAAATTCCAACAGAGCAAGAAATGGAAGGGAAGATGCTTCTCCTGCAGTAAATCAGCATGAGTTAACTTTCCGAGTTCTCAAAGTCTTCAGATGAGATCTCCGGGAGCATCTGGAGCTCCGGGGACTCAGGCTGCTGCGGAGACGTTAATTGAACCTCGTCTCCGCTTCCTTCTTGTGCAAGATGATCGAGGTCACAGTTACAGCGGAGTCGTGTCACGGGTAGCAAAGGGGCTAATGATGTGGTAATATCACAATTAGCACAACGCTGGAACTAATTGCATTATGATTCACACGCGGACGTGCACGGAGAGGCTTCGTGCAGCTGCCCAGACGTCAGCTCACATCTTGGATGATCCTAATCAGACAGACGATTCCGCTGTGATTGACAGGTGAAAGGGGACCAGCCGTGGTGTCGACACCACACCTGTCAATCGACAGGATGTTTTACATGAGCACAAAGGAAATGTGACCTGGGTTCTCCAAATAGGTCGGTGCTGGTCAGCCCAGGACCCATTAGACAGGCAGGAACCTCAGATAAATGAATATTGATGCCTACCATCACTCTAACCTCAATTTATCTCCTGCTCTGAACAAATGAAGGTAGAGGCGAGGCAAAGATGCAGGTGATACACACCCACTGGAAACAGGAAGATCTGAGCCTGAGCCTTTTGTCTTTTTGTCCCACTTTATTATTTGGGTTTATGATTAATTGAACCCGATTTCCTGTTTGTTGCTGTGAATTTTTCATAAGCTTTTGATTCATTTCACGCGGCTGTTTTTATTTTTATTTTCCTGGCTGGAAAGTTTCAGAGCAGTTTGTCTTCCGCCGAGCCTGCCGACAGCTTTTGTATTTTTAATCATATTTTGATGAACCTTTACACCCCCCCCCCCCCCCCCAAAGATATGTGTTTAAGGAGAAAACAAAAACAGAATCATTTCACCAATGACAATAAACATATTGTAGCTCAAAGGTTTTTATCAGTTTCTTTGCGAACGTTAGAAATCACCCAAATAAACTGAGAGCTCCTTAAACTTTTCTTAAATTCTGAGACGAGTCAGCTGTCGAGGGACCTGACAGCTGATCGGTCTCTTCATGAAAAGAGAATGACCTCGGCTGACCAGTGAATGAAAAATGGTTGATTAAAACAAAACGAAGTAAAATTTTCAACGTTAGCGCATGGCTGATCGAAGGCTCTAATGAGGTGGGACGGACAGATGGACGAGTGTCCTCTCCATAAAAGTCGCTCCTTTGCTAATGAGCCAAAAGTTCTCCTTGGCTAACTGACAGAGGGGACGGAAAAGCAGTTGCGGATCCTTAACCTCTCACACATGAAGGAAACTGCTATAAGACTTCTGAATCTAACCTAAAAGGCAAGTGACCAAAGCCCACTACTGAATTTAAATAAAACACAAAACAATGAAAGGAAACAAGAAAGCAAAAAGGACAGAGGTTTTACAACAAACAGGTTTTACAGTTTTTACTTCAGAAGCAGGATAAAGTCGTCTTTAACTCTAAGCTGGGGTGGGAACGTTTAAGAGCTGATTTCTGTCACTTTGGAGGGACAGCAGCAAAACCCAGGTGTTTTCTTTTAATCCAGCGAGCACCGTTCCTCTCCCAGGAGCAAAGCTCTCCCAGGCTGTTTGTAAAAGCCTGCTAAACCTCCTTGTTTATACCCATTAAACCTTCATGAGTCACCTTCCTTCGAGGCAGAACCAGACACAACAAGCAGATAAATGCAGAGACGGACAATAAAAAGGAGGGAAATAAAAGGTGGAAAGAGGAGGAGGGATAGAAATGAGCAGACCCGGCGCTCCGGGCGGAGCTCAGCAGAACGCCACAGAACTACAGTAGCTGTTTGAACCCCTGACCCAGAATAATCCCTTCAGTTGCTTGACTGGGTGTGGAAGGAACCTTTCTCCTCCCACTTTCCCCTCAACAAAAATCTCATATCGGCGTGAATATTAGCGGTTTGTGTTAGCATAAAGTACAGCTTGTCTTCCAGGCATTGGACACTGCAAAGCGCTCATCAATTTTCATGGATTTTAAAGCAACGGCACCCTGAAACGCGGGCTTCATGCAGCTCTGCATAACAAAGGAATAGACTTCTAGAGAGAAAAGGATGCAAAGATCCTTCCTTTTGCTACAGTCACAGCGAAGTACCGCTGCAGAAGAACATGGCTGAAGGACACAAACTCCCTCAATATTACAAATGTAGAACACACATTATTGGAAAATGGATTCAGTTCAGTGACCTTTTCTCTCTTCTCAGCATCTTTTTTGTCATGTTTTGCTGGAATTTTGGGTCATGTCAACAATCATATGTGGCCTCCAACAGCCTTCAGGCAGTTTTCTGGGCCGGTTCTTCCATCTGCTCACATCATCTATTCTGATCAGTTTTATTCTCAGCATCCTGCGTTTTGGACTGAATTCTTAAACCAATAAAATTTTATTGTCACTATAGAATCTTGCAATGCTGCTCAGTGGGATCGTCAGTGGAGACTTTCTGCAAATTTCTGGAATGTTTTTGAAAAGTCATTTTCTTCCCGACACGCGCTGCGGGCAGGCTCCCCACGGTGTCTCTGGGTCACCACCCTGCGGAGGACTTTCAGCATTTCCAGCATGGAGGAGAGCCTGAGGCAGGCTGAGAACATGAATGTGTGATGACTTCTGCTCCAGGAAGAGCTGGTGGAATGTTCCCTGCAGGCTTTCTCTACCACAACCAGGACAACTGATTTAGGAAAATGTTTCTCAATTCTTTCTCTCTGTCTTCATTAATTTATCACTGAACCGCCATTTTAGACTGGATGATGATAATTCTTCACAAAAACACATTTGTAGTTTAGTTTCGTAATGAAAATGAAAACATTTCCTTCCTTTAAATGGAAAACAAGCATTATCCAAATGCACGAAGGAATAAAAACAATGGATTGATTGACGAGGTTGTGCCCAGTCTGGGGCCGCATGGGTGATTATTTTCCTGGATAGTTCCCTCAAAGTTTGTTGTCTATGGCACCGATGCGTCCGACCACCTGCTGTGATCACAATGATCTGCCGTCAGCAGGATAATTGCACAACGACAGAACCATGAAACAGATCTGCAGCTGTTTCCTGCAGCTGTTTGGAGGCAGAAAACATGCGCATTCATTAGCCAATTAAACTTTACCGGTCTCCCGGTAAACAAGTGTTTTTGCATGAAATTAATCTCAAACAAACGGAACAAAACAAGATTTTTTTGGAAAAAAGTATGCCTATCATGCTTTTTTGAGTGATTCATCATCCTTTTTCCAAAAAAAAGGCTGGTTATTTCCTTAATTAGTCTAAAGTGCACCCTGCTTTTTGTTTGTTCACATAAAAAAAGCACAAAATACTATCTAAGATGCTGATAATGTACTCCTGGAGTAGAGGAATAGGGATGGTACACGATTTTCTGCTGCAAACTGAACTTCAGCTTTGTATCCTTCGAAGAAGTTACCATAATTTAAACAAATCTATCCGAAACCAGATGAGAAAACTGGTTTTATAAACAATAACAGCACACAGCAGCAAGCACTGCTGAGAGCACAGGTTGTGGTCTGGGGATTTGTTTGCCCTTGGTAGTTCATAAACTACAAAGCGGCAGCCTGGACACATCAGGCAGGTCGTAATTTGATCAGCTGGAGCCTCAAGCAGCTGTTTTACATGCTGCTTCTCCCCGGCGGCACGAAACACAGCTCCTTCCTATTACTGGAGAGCACATCAAACATGGCAGCCGCGCGTTTGTGTGTGTGTGTGTGTGTGTGTGTAGTCTGAGTGCTCCTCCATCGTGTCCTGATGCATTTGTGGTTTTGTTACTGGCACGCTTCCAGACTGAAACAACATTTGACAGCACTGGGGTAAAGTTAAGTGCACACAATCACAATAAATGCAATTACGCTTTATTAACCTTGAGTGAAACACCGTTTGGGCATCAGCGTTTGTTTTTATGCTCTCCCGTCTGAAATATTGGAATTCTCAGATGTTAAAGACAGCAGCTGCCTGTAATTGAAACATGATAGCATCCAAATAACCAGAGCAAAAATGGTTTTAGTTTTTAAAAGCACTGGACAGTGGACAGTTTGTGCACTCCTGAGCAGATTGATGATTCTGTATTTCCATTCGTATATGTGACAGTGTAGTATAGATCTGAGTCTCACAACTTCATTCCTGTGACATTTTATAAAAAAAAAGACAGATATGTTTAAATGGAAGAAATGAAATAGATAGAGTAAATATTGTCCATCTTATTTCTGTTTGCCGAACACGCTCGTGGGCAGCAGTTTGTGTAGTTTGTGCAGGTGAATTCAGGAGGAGGCTTTTCAAGCACAGATGAGTCTAAGAAGACTGCTTTTAGGGAGCCTCTCTTCATCAGGGGGATTCACGACAAGAATCAGTGCACGCACACACATGAGTGTGAACAAGGCTTCTCAGCCTGGAGCGGCTGACGTGTCCCGCACAGTCAAAGACGGACGGTGAAATTTGATTTGATGTTTCTGCAGTGACAAGGACATCTTCACGAAGAGTCTCTTCTAAAGAATATATTTGATTGGATGCTTATACTGAGCAGACCTCTTCGGTTTAAATTCAGGGCAAATATCCTGTCTGCTTTCACAGCAAACGTAATTTTCTTTCCGTTTGCTGTGGAGCAATCTGCAAGCTTCTTTCTCGACCTTGTCCTGACAGAGCATTAGCTTTACACAAGCCTGCAAACATATTTCATGAAAAGAAATTAAAACCCCAGATAAATAATTCATGAGCACAAGAGACGTTAGTGTGTTAGACAGCTAAACAAGCTGTAGATAAATTAGGAACCAGCGCTTTTAAAGGGTCAGAGTTACAGGAAAAGGAAACAGGAAGTAGGAGAGTCGAACAGGAACAGGAAGTAGGGGAGTCTAACAGGAAGTCACTGCTGGACCACCATCAGCCAATGAATAAAATCATAATGCAAAGCAAATGCTGAAACTGAAACACTGACTTTTGATTATTGCTCAAATTTTACACCAAAATATATAAATTATACTGTTAATACTGTCTAACATGGGTCAGAATTTATTCATTTTATAAATGTGTCAACAAGTGAGCTGATAACCAAAATCTAGACCATCATTAACATGAGGAAAAAAACACCTCCAAAGGTTTTCCCCCTTCTCATGTGAAAAGGAGCTCAGCTCTTGCTGCATCATCCTCTCTGATAAAGCTCTGATACAACAGGAAGATTTTCTGTAGACATCTGGACCACATCCTGAATGCTTCCAAGGTCATTTTCAGCTTGTTTCAAGCAGAACGTTGACTGGAGGTGCTGGCCAAACACTTAAACTTATATAGATTTCATGTCTGAGTGTCACAGGATGCAGATCTGTCCAGGAAGGAGATTTTCAGCTGCATTTGCTTGCCTGTGCTTCCATTTTTGTTCCATTCCTCTGCTCTTCAGTGACATCCAACCAGGCTTTTGTGCCAGAGAGGAGAATCAATAACTCAACAGAAGTTGGTTAGGACAAAATGACGTGTCCTGCAGTGCTGGTGCAGCTCAGGTGATTGGATTTGAGTTATTTTCTGACTAAATCTGAACAATTCACCTCTATAACCTGAGCCCAACAAGATAAATTCAGCTAACAGTTGCACCTTACATCAAATTCATTCCTGCAATACATGTTATCATCTGTTTGGATTGTTTACAACCATAAAATTACCTTGAAAGGCAGAAAACCAAAAACTACATGACCTAATGTAGGCCAGTGGTTCTTCAGTCTGTACTGTGCTGATTCTTGGGATATACAGGGCAGAACAAATAACTGGGCCAGCACCAGCTTAAAGGCTTACCAACACACACCTTTGGTCAAAAAGCAGCTTATTTTAGTTCTGAAAGTAGAGCATGGACAGGTGGTTTAAAATACCTGCCGTAAGCTGGAAAAAGAGCAGAAGACATTTTAAGAATGACATTCAATCTTCCCAAAATATAAAAACAAAAACAGGCTTAACTGTATAAAGCTGTGCTGGGGACCCTTAATTAAGTGATACGCCTCAGCACTTGTCACTTACTCAGAACAGGGTTGAAGTCTGAGAAGGCTGTGAAGCGCTGATCAGAATCAGAATCAGAATCAGAATCAGATTTATTGCCATTGTTCATGTAATACACAGTATTAGACAAGCTAGGAATTTGTCTTGGTGTGACGCTGCGACATTCAACATAAAGAAGACAACAATCTGATCATTTAACAATCTGATCTGGACCAGGATCAAAAGTGGAATAAATGAAGGTCCATTTATGCCTCTATGGTGGCCTGTAATGGCGCCTCACAGGGACAGTAGGGAATGTGACCTATAGGATCTATACGGAATGTGATTAGATGGTGTTGGCGCACCTGTGTCTGGTCTGGTTATTTATTATTTCCTCAGTTAGATGCAAGTTGATCACCTTTATCTAATGCTTCTGTTGTATTATTTAAAGGTAAAACATTATATATATATATATATTGCCATTAGAGTAATTGTTACATTGACTTTCGTCACATTCGCATTGAAGTAGCTGGATAGCTCTAAAGCTCACAGAAATGTTTTAGAAACACTTGGCATCGTCTTACAAGAACCTTCAGGTCCTTCGGCATGAAATCCCCAGATGGAGCCTGGTGGTGTAATAAGCTTAAGCCTTTGATTCACACTTGCGTTTCTATGCTATTTATGAAATGCCCGTCGCGCTCACACTGCTGGATGAATCGGTTAAACTTTTAAGGTCCTTGGCTGTGAGTGCAGCTCTGGGGTGATCATTCAGTCTGGCCGCTGACAGCCACAGACGGATCCTTTGATTTTTCACCTGGTTTCATTTCCCTCTGTTCATTTTCCAATTAAGCAGTCCTGGGTCCACCTGCGCTACGGGACAGCAGCTGTAAATTATTTCTGTGGTCTGTCCAATTTATCACAGCAAATGAACACAGTCAGAGAAGAAGGAATTCAAGCACTAGTAACAAAAAAGTGATGAAAAGAGGGGTAATAATAGATTTGAGACCTTTCTCAAGTGCCTTACCCCATTTTTAACACAAGTGTAGTGCTGGTGAGTGAATCAGACCTAAGGTTTTATGAGTATTGATCCATAATCAAGGTGATCTTGATTGAATAGTAGCTTGAAAAATATTGTTCAGCTTTGTCAAAGCATCGGACCATAAATTAAAAGTTATCTCAGCTTGCCGACTCTAAATCTAAACTAATGAGATTATAAAGATTATGAAGCTTTATATTGTCTATATAAGCTTCTGAATACACAACCACACCTGCTGATTGTCCTCGTGGGTCTTCATTTGACCCAGAGGTATGTTTTAAATGGTTCAAAAACAAGGTGTGTATGCTATGATCATGCTATGTAAATACCTAAGAAGAATCAAGAAAAGCATCTGGCCAGTCGGTACACCACCATGACAGCTTCACCCAACCTCATTTAGTTTACGGTAACACACCCATGTGTATCTTGTGTGAAGTGGTTAATGAGCTTAGCTGTGTCACACGTCTGTTGTATCCACAT
Organism: Takifugu flavidus; assembly: GCF_003711565.1. Classification (NCBI taxonomy): domain Eukaryota; kingdom Metazoa; phylum Chordata; class Actinopteri; order Tetraodontiformes; family Tetraodontidae; genus Takifugu; species Takifugu flavidus. Next base: position 14,962,030 of record NC_079533.1, read on the forward strand.
AAAGAACAGGTTCATCTGTTCCAATGGCCTTTCTTCTATTTTCCTCCACATCTTTTTCTGAGTGAATCTCTTTTAAAGTCAGACATGTGCACATGTAGGTGTCACAGCAGCCATGTGTCAAATGGAGTTATGAGCATTATTCACACAGAGATGGCTCTCACAGATGAAGCAGCCCATCAATGTTGGCATTTCTTCCTTTTTCTTCCGTCAATTATCTCCCGAAATAATTATATTCACTTCCTGGCTTCAGCTTCCCCTCCTCGTGTGTGTAAATGTGGCTGTCTGAGGCGACTCGGGTGCCATCTGCGTAGCAGCCGGCGAGGTGAGATGATTGAGGAAGACCACAGGAGAGGTTTGTAATGAGGCAGAAAAACGGAGCTGGAGCAGAGGTCGAATGAAATGACCCCGAGGAAGGACACTTACAGCGTCCTCCATCTGGAGCCCCTCGAACCATCCTCACCAGTAAAGCTCCATCTGCTGGTGGAGAGTTCAGGATGTGGCAGAACTTCCCCTGCATGCACCAACACTGCAGTCACTCATGCACTGATTTGCTTTGACAGCTATTGTCGAGGAAACCATATTTTCAAACAGAGCATTTTTGGCTCTTGAGTCACCTTAAAAGCCCAAAATATGAATTCAGTTTTCTGCATGAGCAGGATAATTTATGTGTATGTGTCTGGGGTCTAATTCAATGTGAAAGGAAATCAAAGTGATTGTTTTGGAAGCAGATGTTCTAGAAAATGTGTTCCAGCTGGCTTTAACAAGGTGAAAGCAACAAGAGTGTGATTAGAAAAACACGTCATGATGGAGTCCAAACTTCTCCGCGCAAAATAAACTGTTTTCATCCGCTCTGAATGAGTCACAGAATCCTTCAGCAGGCTGGACATGTGTGACAGGCCGGTAACTCTGCTGATGTCAGTGGAAGCAGCCACATTTGTTGCAATTACACGAAATTCTGAAGATAAACACTGGAAAAACATGTTTTTCTTCAATAAACTCAAAATTTCTCAATGTCCTGTGGTGCTGTGAAACAAACAGTGATGGCTACTGACAATCGATAAAAACAAGTCCCTCCCTGCGTGTCTACTGCAGCAACTAAATCATGTTTGCAGACAAAAGATGTGTGAACACAGGCGATGTGGCCTGGTCACACTGGCAGGACGTTGTGTGACGAAATTTGCCATGAACTCAAATGTAGACTTGAGCTGACATTCAAACATGGGGCTAACAGGAGCCCTAGTTACTTTAAAATAACATTGTTTTTTATATCTAGATTTCAAAGAACTGACAGCAACAGCAACCATATAAGGCTGGCATAGCATTTACGCTACAACACCGTCTCTAAAAGATTGAAAATAAATTCAGTGACATCATGGAGCGATCAATTCCATCTCATTCTGGATCAATTACAATGTGATTTATCTCTTGAACTAAATGGTATCAACCCCGTGTCTCTCTGGCTTGGCTGACGACCAGCTGCTTTGCTGAGCCAGTGATGTATCAAAGGGAATTTTGCACATCATTTAGACGGGCCTGGGTGCCAAGGATGCAATTTGTATCTTCAGAAGAATATCTAAATACCTTCTATTCTGGAGATGGAGGGAAAAATACATTGTGTTCATCAGCCTGCCATAACTAAGGGTTCTGGATGCCTGGCATTGATTTCAAAGAGGGATAATAGGATGTGTGCAGACATCAAAATGAGGCTAAGGTACAACCAGAGCGGAAAGAAGAGACAAGTGACTCCAAAACAAGGTCTATGATCAGCAACATGCAAATAACAGATTCATTTCAACTTGTTCAAAATAGCTACAAATGAGATTGAGCCAGACTCAGGACTATTTCATCAGTAAGGAGATGTTTGCTCGCCCCCAGTCAGAAAATACTGTTGCTTCAGTTGAGGACTCTTAAGGATTCTCAGGATCAGGAGAGGAAAAAAGAGTGACAGATGTGCATGTGGAGCTTCTGCAGTGAGCTGGATGCTATAAACGTCTGCTGTGGCAGATCGCTAAGGTGCTAAACCAGACCTTTTCAGTCTACGTCATTAACTGTCGTTGACTGGAGGTTTGGGTTTGGGTATCGCCTCCTTGGGTATGCCTCCAGGCATGTCGAGCCAGAGGAGGGCAAAAATGCCCCACCAAGTCGAGGACTTTAGGTCCTCTTTAAGATTAATGCAAGTCATTAAGTCATGGACCAAAACAACTTAATTGCTTTTTAATATTTCACTGTAACAACATAAATGTTTTAACAGCAGCAGTAGAACCCTTTTGGAAGCCATGGCAACACATTGCTTTGGCATTTTGGTGAAGAACATGACTTTAAAAGGTTTATTGATTATAGACTTCCCACAAGTATCTTTCAGAATAAAATTCACCATTTCCTTGTAGAAAATCATTTTCAGGCCTATTACTGGAGAATCTGCTGGACAGAAAAGTGCCCAATCTTTGCTAAGGCACTTACCAAAACAGCAGTCATTGACTTCATAGAACTAGAAAGTGAGCGCTCCACTGGTCATTAGAGCCTCCATTCTGGATGGAACGGACAAACAGTCAGATTCCATTTTCAGCATGAGTGGTGTTGCTATAATGGATACATCTAATTTCTTCTTGTCTTGCATCCCATTTGTTTGCAAGCTGAGTGCGTTCAAGGTTTTTTGAAATCTTGAGCACACTGGCAGCGCTTAAGGCACCGACTGTGCTCATAATAACAAATTAAAACTTCATTAGGAGGAGCTAATTGCAAGAGGAGAAAATTTCTTTGACAAGTTGGATGGTTCTGGGACATTAAATGGAAACAGGGCAAGCATATTAAAACACCAAGCTGCCTGCACGTGTCCCCATATGTCAATGTTACACTCAGAAGTGACGTGTATGTTCACACAAATCACTTCTTTGTTTCTTTTTTTCCCCAGACGCACGTATGCAGCAGACCAAACATTTTTTTGACCGAAGAGGCAGGAAAAATTTAAGAATTAAAAACAGGAAATCTTCAGAAAATGCTTAGATTAAATTTGAGCACCGAGCCCACACATGAAGGACATTTAGTGTTTACTTACATGCCTCAGTGTTGCGAAACAGATGATGCAATTAATGCAATCATCTCTGATGGTCTTGTGGAAGAGTGCCCTTCTGGGTGACTGATTCCACCTCTCCTGTATTAATGGGAAGTCAATGTCACTCTATGGAAAATCTCTGCAGTGATTTATATCAATATCCTCCAGCCACGGTCGATAGCACAGAGTCATGTACCAAATGAAATGACACCAACAATGAAATTATGCCACAGTTCAAATTAAGCAGCTTGACATTCAGGAGGACACTTTATTCTTCTCACGCCACGTGGAAAAAGTTTGGAGATGAGACGGGGCAAAGTTGTCCTGCATTGCTGCTCACGAAAAACCAAGCGGCAGGTCCATGGTTAAAAAACACATGAATCAGTCTGCAAATTATATTCCCTAACTGATCACAGACTCCGCTGATGGTTCACATTGTTTTATTTGCATTAAAAAAGGTCATTTTTCTGACAATTCTGCAATAAGGAGCCAACAAGTGCAGATATCAGGCCCTGCCAGGAGCTGGTGTCAGCCATAGGTGTGAGCGTGCAGATCAATCTTCATGAAGCCTTCACAGGAACGAAAACATTTGACCTGAATGAAAGCCTGCTGCTGCGACACTGCCACCGCCAAGATTTTCCATTATCGCGTGACAGCGAGGCCATTTATAGCACCAAAGCCCTGTGGAGAAGCATGTTAGCTGTAATTATTCAGCTGATAGGTTATGAGGAGAGCAGCAATGCCATAGCTGCTCTCCTGACACCCTGGACCTTGTTGAAGACCGGAGGAGTGTTTAGTCACAGTGACAACAAGCGCTCCTCAGAGTAGAAGAGCTGGAAGAGGAAGGGCGGTATCAGAGCTTCAGAATGAGACACGGCTGCTATTTAATTTGACTGCAGGCTGAACGGCCTGCGTGTTTGTGATAACCAGCCGCACCTTATCTCTCACCTCATTTATTTGACTAATATTTCTATTAAACTAATTTGCTCGTGTAATAATAAACCGCCCCCAAGCATGTTGAAGATGATAGGCTGGACAAAGGCTGACTTTGAGGATGAAAAAGTTTTGTCCTCACATGCAGGACGAAAGCTCCATTATGTTTAATTTCATAGTCACATCTATTGTTCTTTCATTTCTCATGTTATCAAAGCAAATGGCTGTACCTTTGTGGGCTCAGACTATCGCAGTCATTTAGAAAATACAAAAGGACAAAAAGCACAAGTACAAAAGCAGCCACAGAAAATATAAATTCAATGTAAAACCCCAAAATTTGAAGCAAGCATATTGACTTTTGTCATCTGAAACATCTGGGGAACATTTCTGTTGTGTTGCAACGTTAAATGTGTTGGTTAATGGTGATGATTCTAAACTTTCTTGACATCAGAACTTCTTGAACAAACAAAGGATGTCACATTATCAGGTGGGAGCTTGGCTGAAGAGCTCACTGTTCTCTGATATTTTTCTTCGTTACTTGTGTTTGTGGTCAGCTTTTTGACTTTTTGTGGAGCTTTTTTTGGTTGACCTTTTGTCATAAATTCCACCCTTTACATCTCTTTCTTATCTCTTTTGCCCCGCCCCCCTCATAATTGCCTGAAGTCTTCCAGCTGCTCCTCCTTGTCTCACTTTTTTCCTTCTGTGCATCAGCTGTGCTCACCTTCCCAGCTGACCTCCATCTTCTCGTTTCATGTGACACAAAAGATGTTTCTTTGCATCATTATGTGACAAATGGACAGCATCTTAGTAGTGTGGTAGTATGTGATTGCTTCCTTGCATCAGTTAGCACCGGCTGTAACTCAAGATAAGCAACATCGCATTTGTCGATTAGCAACTTTTAAACGATCACTTCTGCTCCATTTGTCCTAAATCAAAAGGCTTTGACGAGGACAGCTGCCGGAGGGCTTTGTGACCTGCTGCAGTTCCGTTTTTTTCTATGATGCTGAGTGCAAATGCATGACGGAATAAACTTCTCTGTTAGATGAGAGTAATTACGCTGTCAGTGCTCCCAGCTGTTGCACTTCTCTTGTGGAGACGTGTGGACGATCAATGCTCCCATTATGAGTTCCCTTTAATATCTTTATGAAAAGCTGACATCTGGAACCACAAACGTTAACAAAGCTGCCTTCGTGAACACTTGAGGGTCTTCTAGCACATTGAACAAAATGCTATTTCAGTGCAGTGGCTACATCAAAAATGACAATTATATATATTATATTTAACATTCTTACTCCAAAATGTGTTATTCCAGAAAACAAATAAGATTCATCATGCATCACCCTGAAGCAGGTGGGTTTTCAGTGTTTAAAGTATGAATATTGAGATGAAGCCCAAGCAAAATACCAGGGATGAGAGGGGCGTTTGACATTTTACTGGCTGTCAAGTCTTCCGACAGTCATCCAGCTGTTATTACTGCAACCACACTAACATTACCCACACGGGAAGTCACGGCAGGTGGATCAGCAACAAATATGTATTCCTCATTATATCTTAGTCAGGAAAATGTGGAAATAGCTCTAAACCCTGATTACCAGTGGCTGGATAAGAATGGATGATGTGGCTGATCTCCAACACGGCGACGCTGCAGACTGTCACAAGGACAAGTGCAACGCTGACAGCTTCTTTAGGCACAGACAATTTCACACATGAAAGATTTACACCCAAGCAATAGGAAAGCAATCCATCTGCAGCCTCTGAGGTGTAGAGGAGTAAAGAAAAGGAGGCTGTCAGCTTCTGAGGTAGCGACGCATGTCTAGGAATACAGATGGCAGCAGCCTTGGAAGCTTCAGGCGGTGGAAGAATGAGAAGGTAGTAAGAGCCTTCCAGGAGAACACAAGTCTGGAGAGGGATAAAGTCCCTGGACACTGTTGACGGCTCCACAACATTTTTAACTTTATTTGGACTGAGCAGCAAAGCTTCACTTGTTCAGCTGATATTAAGGCTAATCAGCAGCAGCATCCACAAATGGAAGATTCTGGAAATATTTTTTTTTTAAAACACTTTCTTGAAAAGGACATGCAATAATCCAGAATCCAGAAGTGGTAAAACCCAAGTCTACAGTTTTATAACAACCATTGACTTGTTAGCAATGTGCAGGGTCAGTTTGAATCCAGTTAAAGTCATTAACCTTCAGTTATTAACTCATTAAAGCATGTGTGTGTTGGTTTTAAACTCTCTAAAATCTTTGAAACTACATGCCGTTTTTGGTTCCACGCGACTGAGTTAGCAGAAGCTGTCACCTGCCTCCACAGATGACATCCCAGTCTTCTCAGAGACCTTGGTGACATCAAAGTTCATGTTTTATCCAGTTGATAACATCCTGGGATTAAAGGAACAAACCCTCTTTGGTTCTTTGCTGCTCCGAGAAGGCATCAAAGCAGACATGTTAACATTTCTGAGAACAACTTCTTGCTGTCACGAAGACTCTGAAGGAGTTTTCAGGTGAAAACAAAAACAGCCTGAAAGCACAGCGATCACTCCTTTTCCATCTGTCCTGGGCTGCACTGATGCTGGGAAATAGGTGAAGCCTTCTGCCAGTCACACCCGCCTCAAGGAAAAGACATTTTTTACAATAGTTCAGTGAGAAAAAAACAACAACTTTTGACTGTCTGGGCTGTTACTCCTCTCACTGCCTCCAATACAGTCTGCTTTAATTTTGCATGGACAACAATGAAAATGCAACTGTTTGTTGTGCTCGGTAAAACTGACCATTTCCATCCCAGTCACGTAATACTCTACAATTATAATTAGAGGTCTGAGCCCACAGGTCACACATGGAGTTTCCCAAGGCTGTTGGTTATCTAATTAAACTTGAACAAAACATGTAACAATGCTCATCCTGACCATATTTTGGACCCAGGGACTCATCAGAATCTGTGAGAAGATCTTTTCTAAATCACTCTCAAAAAAGGGCTGATCATTTCTATTCCTTTATCTTACTAATTCTTATGAAACTAAAGCCCCATAAAAGGAAAATAATCACAAGACTTTGCACGGATCTTTAGAAGTTATTTTACAATTGTGCCACTTAAAGCTCTTGTTGTTTTGATGTTCTATTCATTGAACTCCCATAAATTTCCTTGAGCCTCTATAACCAATTTCCACCAGTGTTGAATTTTTTTTGTTTTAAATAAGTAAATAAACAGAAAACCTGCTTGAGGGGAGGAATACTAAAACTGCTGATCAATACTCTTCTATCTCTGTCAAAAAGACTCAAACTACACCAAATTGGCAAAAGCACAAAATGTAGAGAGAAACTATATGTGTGCAAGACCTGATTATTTTAAAGCCTTCACATTAAATGTTACACTTTCTCACAGAATAATTGAGCTGTCAGTCGTTCACATCCTTCCCCACTATGAGAACTTCAGTTTCTTAAAAATGCTTTTCTATTATTTCCCAAGAGATGTTCCCTCATTCTCAGCTCTCAGCTTCTGAGGAGATTCTTTCATGACCCCTGAAGAATAACTCTTGTTTCTAGAGCGCTGTGTCAAAAAGTCAGACATCAGAGAACGAGGTGGTGATGGCGGCACTGAGGCATGAAACAAAAGCTGTAATTTCCTCAACCAAATTTAGCTGCGAGGTTCGCTTCCTATGTAAATAAGGGCGCCTGTATAAATGTTTCATTCAGGCTTAGCTGCAACAAGGGTCCACTGAACATGAAATATACATCACAACTTTGTGCGTGTGAACCCATATAGTGTACGTGCATTCACAGTGAGTTCTAATGAGGGTGACCCAGCAGTGAGGTGATATCAGAGCAGTCCAGCTTTCTTCAAGTCAGGAGGAAAGAGATCATTCCAGGTAATGAAGGTGTTCTGAAGCAATGTAACGCAATAACTTATGCTGAGCCAAACCCAGACCTCTCCATCACCATCTGGTGGGAGCCGTTAGTTTTTCCCTCTTCACTCCCTCTCCATTAGTGGTTTGATAATTGTCCCTCATTTTCAACTTTTACCTAGCAGGATTTTAAAGATTTTCAATTGTTAAACCAACACAAACTTGTAACTTTAAAGGTCCACCTTTGCTCTGGCAGCATGACTTACCGGTACTTGTTTTGTATCAGGGCACATCGACATAACGTTTGAATCTAAAACTCTTCGACAACGGCCTTCGCTGCTAATTCAGCATCATTAAATTGTTCCTTATTGACTTATGCCCCTTTGTGCTCCTCTGAAATGGGTCTGCTTACAGAGATGATCACTTTCTGTGACACTGGAAGCACAGACGTCGCACAAGTGCACACGAGAGGCTCAAAGCACAAAGTTTTGCTTTTATGAATACTTTTGACAATAGTTTTACTGACACAAAGGACTATATTTCATCTGGATTCATACTGAGCTAAACTGGCCTGCAGGCGTGCAGCAGTGACCCATCTGCACATCCATCTGATCCCTGCGGCTTGCTTTGCCGCAGAGCGACCGGGATGTGTGTGTGATGCATATGTTTGCAGAAGTGTGTCCTGATGAGAAGCTGCTCGGGCAGGAGCTCCCTCTGCACCCTGAGCCCAACACCATTATGTGGTTCAGCAAAACAGAGCTTGTCGCACCAGGCGGAACCACTCAGAATACTACAGAACCAATTAACCCAGCAGCACCAGAGTGCTGGAGTCTCAAACAGTTATAAAGACCAGAGTAGAGGTTAGAGTCTGCAAACATCCCAAGGCTAAATGTAGCTTCTATGTGATGGGCGAGGAAAAACCCGAACAAAGCATTTAAAGTTCATAAAATACTCCAGATGCCGCAGAAACTTTTTTCTATAGCTCTCTTTACTCATCCGCTGGTGCAGCTTTCTCAGTTTTGAACATCCTCTCAAGTGTGACAGACCTAGTTTTGAGCTAGTGATGTTCAAAAAAAGGCTGATTTGGCTGAGTTTAGTTCATGAAACTGGGGACAAAAATCTTCAAGTGCAGCTTGTTTGATATTTGGGTTTCATTTTGGCGCTAATTATTGTGTATATATATAGACTTTTTAATTTGGTCCCTCTGTGGGGAAAGCTGTAGCTTCGGTGGTCAGTGTAGTTGGAGTTCGGACCACTCCGAGTCCTCCTCAAAGGCTTCTGAAGTGTGTTTGAGTTCAGGTGGGCGGCTGTATGAGTGGGAACTCGATAATTTGGCTTTGTTTCCGTTTGCCGCTGCTCCGACCCTACATTATGTCACCAGCATAGGATACAAGCACACAGTTGGGGATAGTGTCATAATGTTTTTGGTTAATGTGGAGTTTCCAAAGGCCAGAGCCATAGAGAAAGTAGAGCTACTCCTCAAATGTTCAGATTTACAGATTTACCTGGATTTACTTATAGTAATTTCATGTTAATATTGAATATTGGTTATTGGTTTTCAGGCCCAGCTATGCTTGCAGTCATCAGACATTCTGCTGTAGTTCCACAGAAAATACTGGATTTACAGTAAATGTGACTGAAATCCATGTCCTCCATTAATATTTCAACTCGTGCATCAGTCATTTAGACTAAATAAACTTGCTGGGCTGAGGACTCCTCTCATCCGTCATACTCCAAAACATATTAGCTTACCTCAGTATGAATTATTCAATGAGCTATTCATTATCCTGGACTGGTCCTGTGCACAGAGGACAAGTTCCATCAACAATGAACTCCCTGCTCCTCTCCGAGGACTTGGGAAAGCTCTCAGAATAATTGAACTGTGGTTTGAAGGATTTGGGGCTTCTCCTTCAATCTCACTGTACTGAGACGAATGCAGCTGACCGCAGTGATGGATGCAGACGGAGGGTTTCTTTGTCTGCTGCCAAAGCCTGATCACGACAAACAAACCAGATCAAAAGATGTAGGGGTTTACTTTAGAAGAGCAGAGTTTTATTGTCATAAATATTATTTTCCTCAGGCGGTGAAAAATAATCAGATGTGCAATGATGAAGGTCATCTTTGCTGGATATGAGAAGCACAATTCATAAAGGCTGATTGTGGTGTTGTGTCGCTCTCCTTGTTCACCGTCTCTAACGGAAGGAGGTGTGTTGATATCTGGCACCGCTCTGGAGCGCTCACATGAAACCATATCAGAACTGTTCCTTCTTACCCAGCAACCAAGCCTCCAACACAGTTAAATGGAGACAATCAACAGACATTCAACTGCAGCATTAAATCTGTAACCTTTATTTAACGGTAAGGAGACAATGAGACAGAAGGAGGAAGCAGAGGGGAGGACAGTATGTAGAGCTGAGAGATGGTGGACAAAAGCACATTTATTTTATACAACCATTAATGCAGAAAACAGAATGGAGACAGTAAAGCATTGTGTTTAGCAAGAAATGAAGCAGCGCATCATTCTGGGGCACCTTAAACTCCTAAACAGTCATTCATTTCACAACTGAAGGACAGGAACAATAGAGACACGTTTACTGATCCCAGGGAAAAAGCACACGTATTCTGTTTAGGGGCCATTAAAACATAATGAAAATTGAAATAACCTTGAGAAGAGTTTCACATCTTTTCCAGTTGTGCTTTTGTCTGTATCAAATCAAATCAAGTGTTTGTTAGGCCAGAATTTTCTCTGCAGGGCTGAAGAAACGTGGTAGAAACGAGGCAAACAACAGAGCAGCCGTCACCATGGACACGCTGCATCTGGCCGCTCGGTCAGAAGGTGAAGTTGTCATTAGAGGTTCCAAACTTTTCTGTCAGAGTTCGACTTTGTGCTGTGATTTGAGCGCCGTCCCTCAAATATCATCTGCTGCTGTGACTGTCTGTCTTTGTGTTAAAGTTGGTTCAGCAGTTCCACAGCGCGACAAACGTCGCCCATGGATGGTTTCATCTGGAAAAATGAAAATATGGAGGTGCCTGGTGTGAAAACACTTTGGAAACATATGAATGAAATTTGGGCCCTTTTTTGCTTTAATGTTCCCTAAATAAAATGCAGCGTGGATGTAAAGAGGACTGGATTTCAACAATGACTCGGGTGTTTCCACAGAAGTCGGCTCCTCTGCGTCCTCCACATTCTCCTCTGAGGAGAATGGTGCTCAGCAGCCAGAGGGTACACTCCTACTCAGTGGCAGACTGGGAGAAGAACTCTTCTTCTGGAGCTGCTTTGTTCAAACATAACTCTTTTTCCCCCCCTCTTCGCTCTTATAACTGAATCATCTTCTCGTCGGTGAAAAATAAAACGTCAGTAAGATTTCGATTTTAGATTAGTTTGAGAAATGGTTGAGTGAGACGACAAAATGTCTCCAAATTTGAACTTGCGGTCCTGCGCAGGTCCGACCCTGAGAGGTGAAAACAGAGGAATTCTCACATCACAAATTCATTCTGCATGTTAATGAACTAGAAAGGGCACAGTATCAGATGTCACCTCCCACACATCCCTGCAGGTATCCAGTCTGTAAATAACAAGTTCCAAGCCTTTTAGTTTCTAAAAATGAAGAAGCTAAAGGGATTTGATTATCCAAACGGAATTCCAAATATGATTTCCCTCCTAAAACAGGCACGCATTCATAAAATATGCATGATTATTCCAAAGAATCTGACTGATTCTGATTAATGTAGAGAGATTTTAATGAATAAATGTTGCAGTCTGAATCTACTGCCTGTCTTTATTTCCCTTTTAAGCTCTTTATTCAGAAGAACCTGTACCTTTAAGTTTGAGTTTTGTTTGAACCAACTTAAGTTCAAAATAAAGGTCAGAATCACACGAAAAAAAACATTTAATGCAACAAAAAAGTAAAAAGCTGCCTCGCAAAATCAAATGTATTTATCTGCTCCGAGCTGATTTAAAACAGGCTGCACAGTCACAGTATGGCGGGAATAAGTATATTCCCTCTTATGTCACCCATCAGAAGCACCAATCAAATCACCAGTGGAGATGAAAAAGGACAAAATTTTCAGATGGTGAGCTGCTGGAAGGAAGGATGGTGGTTCAGGTGTGTGGATGTTGCTGTCTGCTGAAGGTCAGTGATGGAGCTAATGCTAATGGAGCTAATGGAGCTAACTTTAGTCCCTCAGCAGAAGCTTCTGTCCAAAGCGAGACACATTGTGTCCAGAGACACAATCAAGCCACTATGCCTTTGAGATCAGTGTGACTAAAAGACGAGCTAACAGTCTGAAACAAGTCTGGTTCAAGAGCAACTACAAACTACCAGAGCAGATCCGTGGAGAGGGAGTGAAGAGGGGCATAAAGAGGAGAGAAGATGAGTGGAGGTGAGTAGAGAGAGGGGTGAGAGGAGGTGAAAGATAAGTGCTCTGAGATGGGGTGCTGCCAGCTGCAGCATTCAAAGCACATCATTTGCTTAAGTTTGTGTGAAGAATCAGCTGAAAAAGTTTAGGAATTCTAGCATTTAAGATCAGGAGTGACTCACTGGGTCATTTCAGTGAGGCTTAAAATGGGGACTGAGAGTGAGAGTGAGTCTCTCTGCAGACAAACGGGCAGAGAAGGGCATAATTACCTTCTGAAGATTCCCTTCAGACGTCTCAGAGACTCCGACTAGGAAGAGGCAGCCAGGAATGAGCTGAAATATATAAAGGAATTAAAGATGAGGAGAGTGAACAAGAATAAGTGAGAGGTGCAGGGAGAGAGACATCAGTGCTAAGTGCCGCGGTGGTTAATTTTCATTACCCGTTATTAAAAGAGCCACATATTATCCAGGTCAGGGCAGGAGAGGCCCCCACACAGCTGGTGCTGAGAGTCCTCTGGGTCCTTTTAAATTTAAATGGTCTTCTGACAGGTGCTGCAGACTGAGCCAAAGAGGGACCGAAGGCGATGAGGTTGAAGGAGCACGAGAGTTTATAACTAATCTGTGGAAATGATGAGGAAAGATTGATGGCTTAGAGGTCAGGGGAGATGGGGAGACTGACAGCAACTAATGCTGCTTGTGAGATGGAGGGAAAAGTTCACTGGCATCTAAAAAATGCAAATATAAAGAAACTGCACAGGCAATGTGGAAGTTCTCATAAGGGCCCCCTAACTGCATCAAATTCAGGTTTTTATGAGTTCTATTTTCAGGTTATTTGCATCCAGACAGAGCTTCCCTGGCTCCACTTGGCTACAATGGGAGGAGGAGGAAACACATTGTCCATGGCACTTAATGTTAATGGTCAACTCCTTTTGTCCTCACACACACACACACACACACACACAGAGTAAATGGAGCTGTGTCATTAGGCTGAAATCCTCCCTTTTCCATGGAAATAAAAGGTACTTTTAATGGCTCACTTCAGCGATGAACTAATTTAAGAATAATTTGAAAGCAGGATTTAAAACTGAATGGATGCTGATTACAGTAGATTAGCTGCTTTTTGGACCTTAGAGCCGTAATCAGGAACATTGATTTGCGCTGCTGCTGCAGAGCAACAAGAGAGAGCTGGAGGTAAGAAGGTAAATTACAGGCACTGTAGGGTCTCTTCCTGCAGTCTTGTTAAGATTTTCACTCTGGTGCTCGGTGTTATGCCTGGTGGTTACTCTAATTAGTGTTTATGCATACCAAGACCAATTTTACATAAATGGAGGTTGTTTTCCACATTTTAGAGCGTGACCAGGGTATTCAGTGCATGGGCCTAAATGAAGAGTGTTTAAAATGACCGAATTCATGTCACTTTAGCTGAACAACAGACAAAATGGTGAGAAGAGAGATTCAAAAAGACACTCAGACTTTAAAATTGTTATAACTAATTTTGAAGGTAACACCCCCCCCCCCCCCCCCCCCCAAAAAAAAAAAAAACAGTTATATGAGTTTAACTGGGTGACTCTGAATGATGAGATCAACACACACGCACACACACATTTGCTGTGAGACTGCAGCAGCATTTTACTCCATCTGATGAGTTACTTTGACTATAAAGCTGTTGGGACTTTTCTCAGTCACATGTCACCATGTTATCTGATGATGCTGATGAGTAAAAATGAAGATGAATTTAAAAAAGGGGGGGTGAAGTTTTTCTTCATTTTGGAAAGTACCTGTTGGTTCACAGTGGTTGGTTTTCCTTCTCGATCCCATTTCTTGTACTGGGAATGTGCCGCCCATTAGAAAGTGAGTGGAGGTTTCTCACACAGCAGCAGAACAAACAATTTCATTTATCTCCCAGAAAGCTGTCCTAAACACTCACCATTAATAACCAGGGAAGGGAGCCGGACACCACATTAACCCCAAACCACAATGTTGTGTTGACTTACTCCTGTTAGACTTGGACACATTAGTCTCTGTGGTTACAGAGCTAGCCGCTAATGTGCTGCCCTCTGTGTGTTCAGTCTGAGGAAAAGTCAATGTTTTGAGGTTGTTGTCGTCCATGAATACACACCAGTGCCTGTGAAATGGGAGGTGACTTTTGATTGGGAATAAACTGGAGTATAGTGTGTTTTATGGAACCAATAGAGAGATGAAATTACATTTTCCATGTTTCTGCATTTCAAACCGTTTTGGTGAACCTGCAGGCTGAACAGAGGAACAGCTCCATGACAAATCAGTCTGTGTCATGTTTTATTCTGATGACACTCTGAGACGCAGACAGGGATTTAAAAAGGAAGATGAAGGCAACAAAGACGTAAGTGGGTGCTTTAAGACAGAATGTTTCTGCCCAGAATGAAGAGCTCACCACATCCCAATAGACTTTTCAGCTTGATGGCTTAAATATTTGTCTGACCTTGATATTTCTTCAAAACAAGTCAGAAAAAACATCATGGCAGCAATGACAAGCAGATGAGCTATATCCAGGACTGGCTCACAGCCTTATAAGGGTCACGGAGTGATGGACAGATGAATGGTGGGAACTTATTCAGCATCAGGCACAGATGTTCATTTCTTCAACCTTATAAAGAGGGTTTATGTTGGCACACCAAGGCTAAATAAATGGGAATTGAATGCCTCATTGCGTAGATCCACCACAGACATGCAAACTGAGGCAGTGAGGTGACCAAAGGTTAGACTGCGTGTCTGTAAAGGAAAACTGTTGGGCAGTGTTCCTCAAATTCATCTGCAGCATCTTTTTACTGGCTTAGTTTTCTGTTTGAGATGGTCTAAATTTAGACAGCATGTGCCACCAGAGACAAACGTGTTTATAGTTCTCCTTGAAATATTAGAATGAAAGAAATATTCATACCATCCTTGAAAAGACTCGAAAATAAGATTTTCTGTTTCTTTCCTAAAGTGCATCCTCTTCTTTGTTTTTAAGACTCCCATTGTACCTAGCCTTCACACTTCCCTGACCAAAGACGGGTGGTGGGTCCAGGCCTCGAGGGCCACATTCTAGCTGGGTTTTCTGTCCTACCAGGCAGGAAAATGTCTTTTGCCATTGCAAGTGAGAACCCAGATTGAAGAGTTGTCTAGGTCAGAAAACCTTGGTGGATTGCGGCCCTGGAGGCCCGTGTTCCACCACTACTGCACTCTAGAGACATAATCTGATCTGGTGTTCTGTAAACAGAGCCAGTCAGCACACATGGGCTGCGTGTGGTAGCCACCTAAGTAACAAAAGTGAAGCTAATTGATTTTCTATCTTTTCTATCTAACAACACCAGCAGAATCGAGGTGAGATGTGTAAATTCCCTCTACATTTAAAGGTCGCCGGTTCATTTATGATGATAATAATCATAATAATAATGTAAAATGGAACAGGTCTGTTTTGTTTGTGCATCACTGAGATGAGTGGATCCCCTCAAGTCAATGTATTCAATAAACACTGCTGCATATAGATGAGGAATTTTACTACTGCTGATATGCCATTAACCCTGACCTTTGACCCCTCGTTGGAAGAGAATGAGCCACATATGTGCAGGTTCTTAATCCCAAACATGCCTCCTGTAAATCACAGCCTGCTCAAATGAGATTAATTCACAACATTGATATTTGTGTGTCGTTATTTAACCTTCATTTAACCTGGAAAATCCCATTGACATTACAGATGTCAAGGGTGTCAAAGTCAATCGGGTCAGCAGCAACTGTGGAAACAAGAGTTTATTTTCCTTGAGCCTCGTTTACAGATAACTTACGCTCAGATTTATCGCATAGAAAAAATGCTGCCTGAGCCATCACTGTACCAATAGAAACATTAGATATAAAAGCATTTTTATATGATTTGTTCACTTGTTAGAGATCAAAAAAGAGGTGGGAGGGCGTTCCAGGGAGACTGGCCAAGATGAGCAACTTTTCCAACATCATATTGGTCCTTAATTCACTAAAAGGGCAACATAAATGTGCAGAGTTAAGGTCACAATCATTACATTCTCACACAAAACACACACTTGGTCCCTATTCACTCTTTTTAAAATCTGTGTGTCTGCTATTGGAGTCTAATTTCACCCAGTGGTTTACCTGGGACAGGTGTGTGACAGGCTGCAGAGGGGGTGAAGCATGCGGGACTGGGCCAGACACTGTTGTGTCGTTTTGGTGGAGCAGTTAATCTGAATCAAAGTGCTGCCGTCTCCAAACATCCATGCATTTGCATGTGTGTGTGTGTGTGTGTGTGTGTGTGTGTGTGTGTGTGTGTGTGTGTGTGTGTGTGTGCAGTGTCTGCCTGCATGCTTACCCTTTACAAATGCCACCAAAGGTCAGAAAGTGATAAGTCAACGTGGCACCACGCCTGGCAAGACTACCTGATACTGAGCACTTTGCTAAAACATAACAGGTGCCTTTATCAGAGGGCAAACACAAATGAAATGGATGTGATTTAATCAGAGTTGTTTGGGGTTTTCTTGGCACAGGTTGGATGGAAGAGCTCGGACCTGTACAGCTTCTGTGACCCGGCATTCTCGAGGCTGTAAACGGGTCACAGGTGTTCAGACGAGTATTGATTCTCCCCTTTGTCCTCGGGTCAATATTTTATTCCTTTGATTGTTTCTCTAAATCAAACTCTGTCTGACATCCTGCAGGTTGGCGAGTGAAAATCGGCTTCTTCTAAACTTGACATTTACGGATGAGTTCTGTCAGTTCTGGCAACAATGGCTTGGAGCACATCTGAAGCATATCTCAGCCAACATCTTCAGAATGTCATTAAAGTTTCCAAAGCGTCGAAACTCCATGTTAACATGAACTTTGAGCATCCACTCTCTCAGCATATGAGATCGCACCACTGCAGGTGTAATATTGCAGTAGCAGCGTGTTTTGTTAATTATGTTGCCATGGTGACAGACAGAAGCCCATTACCCCACTGCTGCAACACTGTGTCCACTATGTCTCCATGGAAACTAAAACACATCTGTCATATCTCTCCAACTTTTCCAATCGCCTCTGGAGTGGACTATCAGGACTTTGGTCACTATGGCGACACAGTTGCTCACAAATTTGCACACAATTTCACATCAGATCAACAAGTGTCTGCAGGACATATTTGTGCATCGCTGTTATGCAGATCTCCTCCAGTGTTTTTGCAGTTCCCTGAATTAATCCTGACACATTTTCCTCAGTGCCTGCTGAATTACCTTGGAGTAGATTCACACTTTTCTCTGCTCCCGTCTGAGCAGATCTGTCTTCATAAACGGTGGAATAACTGAGAAAATGGATTAGACCCGCCACGCCAATATTGGTTTCTGTCTGTAATAGTTTTTCTCTCCATTTCACTGCCATCTGCTTGTATTTCTTTCCCTTCTAGACATGGACTTTCTCCACACACTCTGGTTACATCTGTGTTTGTTTGACATTAAAAATGAACATTTAAACGGCTGCAGTTGTCTCATAAGTGAACATGCTGAATGTAAAACTGCTTTTAGGGCGTCTCTGGACTTGAATTATAGTTCCTTTTTCACTAAATTCTTCACTTCACAAAGGTCCAAGCAGCTCCACAAACAAGCAGACCTGCATGAAAAAAAGATGTTTGAAATTGACTAACCCTTCTCAGAACCCCAGTTAGAAAGAGTTTCCACACGTCGCCAGACCTGTTTGTCCTTTCATGTTCTGCGGTGTGTCGGAAAACATGTCAGAGGTGGATATTTTCCATTTGCCTCTTTGACAGGCAAGATAATTGGCTTTCAGTCACACCGAGATGTCGGAGGGTTTGGGTTTTTTTCTCAGGTTTTAGATTTCATGAAGTTCTCAGCTTACAAGGATGCAAATCTACAAATACTTCAAGAACCACAGGAATTAATGGATTAATATGGTTCAAACGAAATTACACAATGACTTTTCCAAGTTCTTTTTTCAAGTCCTCATCAAACAAGCCAACGTGGTGCTGATTAGGCTGGTTTCTGTGTTTACACTTGTGTTATTTCTGTGATTAGTGTGTGTAATACTTAGATGTGTGTGCAGCACCACACATCCCTCATTCTGGTCCTCCCTGGTTTTCCCTGGTGAGAATACGTATAGATTCCCTCCGGGAAATTGTGTTTCTATCAGGGTCTCTTTCCAGTTATGTGTGCCCAGAAAGTCTCCAAAGGGAGACGTCTGCCAGGAAACGTCCTGATGGCTGAACCACCTCGATAGGCCGGTCTGACCTCTGTGACCTCTCTCTAAGGCTAGACCCTCCTCAGAAATCCTGGGTCATCCACTCATGTCCCTGATCTCATTCTTTCAGTCAGTACCCGCTGCTGAGGGCTGCAGGTGAGCGCTGGAACATCAGATGATAAATGAAGAGCTTTGCCTCACAGCTCAGTGTCCTCCTCAACACAACGGTTCTGGACAGAATTAGAGCTGATGCTGCATTGTTCATCACTCAGATGCACTTGAACTCTTCGGCTCAGGGAAGCAACTTTCTACAAACTCCGAGGGAACGAGTTTCACCAAGGTTAGCAGGCAGCAGGCCAGTGTCGCGCCCTCTTTTGTGAAAAGTAGCACTCCTACGAATATGGTCCTCCATGTTTAACGACTTTAATCGTCTGTGTGAGTGATGGTGCTAAAACACATTTCAAGTAAATGTTAATCTCATAATCATTTCCGCTGACAACACACAAGCTCGGGTAGCTTTTAGCCAGAAGTGATTTATTCATGGATGAAGTCTTATTGCTCCTCGGTGTGGCCCATTTCCTTCGTCTCATGGGATGTCATATAATGCTCAACTTGTCATTCTGGCTGGGTGAGAGAGCTGTGCACAGCAAGTACGAGCACACCGAGGCCACTCCACATGTTATTACTGCTCTGAGGCATCTCATACTTGATGAGAAAAAAACCCAAAGTGTAAATTGTAAAACCTGTTAGTGTTTTGGCACTCTGTCACTTTCCACTTTAAAAGTCAATCTGTCAACATACAATCAGCATTTCCCTGCACTTATGAGCCATGTAGCCATTCTATTTCCACGCTCTACTGTCAGAGATAGCCATTAAAGAGTTTTTATTGGGCCCAGCTCCACTACCAAGAGAAAAAGGTAATGCAATTGTCTTTACTCTAGTTAATATCATTTGATGGTGTCCTCACGTCATTCTCTCCCTGTTGTGTTACACTCTCATCTCGGCTCGACCATTAGTCGGGCATCATGGGCCAGGCAGTTTGCACGTGAGAGCAAGTAACACATTAAACAAATGACAACAAAGAGTATCATTATTCAGGCCACATAATGCAGGCAGCCAGGCATTTGAGTGCTTTTAAAGCTTTCTCATCTGCCTGGCTGCATCCCCAAAATTAAAACTCAGGATGTGGCCAATGCAGCATGTTTCAACAGCCTCCACTGTTGAGTGAGTGTGTATTTAATTTTCAACTTTAGGCAAACTATCCCTTTAATAGATGCACAGTGTATGCACTGGGAGTGCAGGGAGAATGGCCCTGCATTTCTGCATTAGGGAAAGGAAATGTGCACATTCAGATTATAAGATATTGTACTTTTTACCATGATGTCAGGTATTTCAAGTGAAAGTAAACATAATGTCTATTGTTTTCAATAGATTTAAAAAACAAAACACTGGAATAGGAAAAACAGTTGACGGGAAAATTGGTTAAAAAAAATCCTGAAAAGAAATAAGATGAGAAATCCGTTGAAATGAGCTTTCCTGCACTGTTCTGGTTCTTCGTGTCCCACCTTTATTCATTTGTTGGGCTTTGGCTCCCTCGTGTGGTCACAGAAGGAACCATACGTTAACTACGCAAACACAAATGAGAACGATCCTGTTTCATTTAAGCTCGAAATCATTTTTCAGACAGTGTGAAACTTGTTAATATGAGGTTTGTTTGATTTTATGCCAATGTTACTGTAACACACTGGCAGATCCTATGTTGTATCGTCATGCTGCCAAATAACACGGTCAAACTGTTCAGTGTCAACAGTCGGTAAATGTGAATTTTCTCTAGAATAGGCTGTATCGTGTTACTTTTCCTTCGCGTGCAGCTGCGCAATGCTTTGGCTTTTTATCGTGATTTGAATCCATCGCGTCCAGTGTGCGCTTCGGCGCAGCAATTTAAAAGTACCTTCGACTGACCGCGACGCCACCTTTAACAACTATTCATAGAAGAAAACATGACGCTGAGTAATACAGGAAGAGCCACTGAAAGACTGATGTTTCTTTAAGCCAATAGCAGATCTGCAGTATCTACAGTAGTCCCGCCTTTTGTAAAAACTGACCAATCGCTGTTCGAGATGAGAGCTTCCGCCATTGCGTCGGAGGACGTCCATTGTACGGAGCTTTCTGAAAGAATACCGCGATTGTTAAGGTGCAGGTTGTTAAATGCGAGATTTCTTTAAAGTTCTGGCATTCATTGAAACTTGCTGTCGCAGAATTTAGCTCGGAATAGCACGCCTTTGTTGTTATATCTAGATTTAACAGACACTTGGTGGTTTGTTGCAGGGACCGACAGTGGCGGTATCACCATAGGAATTTGTCCGTTAGCGGCAGCTCAACCACCTTGCGATCCTGTTAGCATTAGGGGCTAGTTGACGTTAGTGCCGGGCGTTTTGTGGCACGAGTCCATGAACGCGTTAATATGCCCTTAAACAAATTGGTTTGCGTTTGGAAGTGAGTCGTTGTCGCCATCAAGTGCTGTGGGTTCGCTAACCCGACACGTAGCCGTGCTAGCTAGTCAAGGCTACCGGATTGTCTTTCACAAAAGGACAGCGCGTGAAGAGAAGTGCTATTTAAGCAAACACGGACTCCGGTGCTTGTTTTACCGTTCGAGTTCAGGCCTCAAAGAGCATTAAGATCGTGCAGAATGAATGGCTTCAGCACAGAGGAAGACAGCCACGACGGACCGCCTGCTCCGCCGTTTTATGGACAGAGCTGTTGCTTGATCGAAGACGGGGAACGCTGCGGACGGTCAGCTGGAAACGCCTCCTTTAGCAAGAGGATCCAGAAAAGCATATCGCAGAAGAAGCTCAAGCTAGACATCGACAAGAGTGTAAGTGTCACAGTCATGTGTTTTTGACATGCGATTGCGAGTTCACGCTCCAAGTTTGTCCTGCGGGGCTCTGCAGAAGTTCAGGCTCCGCAGCTGTCAGCTAAAGTGAGTTAGCCGGTGTGTCACGAACCAACAGGTTTCATTTTAAATCCTAGCCTCGTCGATGTTCATGCTACTGCCGAATGTAGCAAAGAAATGTCAGAGTGCTTAACTGTCAGCTTATAGCCAGCCATGGTGCAGGAAACAGAACCAAGAGCTTCGTGCTGCCGCCTCCGCAGTTGACCCTAAAATGGCTGTTGCTAACAGTTGCTAAACACGGTTAAACTGAGCCACCTCCGGCTACCAGGAGTAGGGGCTTGAGTTTACAGATTACTTGTATACAGCTTTGTGCTCTCGATCTGCAAAGGTTTCCCTTATTACACAAACGATTGATAGTTTTAGTCATAAGTCATCACAAGAAAAGTGAGTCATCTCCAAATAATGACAAAGCAGGAGGTAACAGAGCAAAATGCACCACCGGACAATCACAATATACAGAGAAGCAGCAAAACGCGATCTACAATAAGAATTATCTAGTAGAGAATTTTGCTCAACTCAAAATAATGTCTCTGTTGTCCCAAATGAAACATCAGATTTGGTGGTTTGTCCTCTCCAAACATGCTTTTTTGGGGTGGGGGGGGGGGGGGGGGATTCAAATGGATTTTGAAGCTCTGGCAGTATCTTTCCGTGCTTTATGAGAGTCCTGTCAGTATCTGTTCCTTTTACTGGAGTAAATTAACTCACCACAAAGGCTCAGCAGGCTTGGGGGCAGGCTCATTTTCCTGCCATGAGTAATGTACTGTGGACCCATAACTGGGTACTTAAGGCAGCAGGATGCACACACAATGCACAAAGAGGTTAAGGCCTTTCAGCTCAAACAGCCCTGTGGAAAAGGAATCATGAGTATGAGCAGTTTGGGGGCTCTTCTCCAGGATTAGAGATCACACATGACAAGAAAATGGTCCAGAAGGTGCAGCTGGACTCTGCAGTGAAAGGAAGATGTGAAGAAATGATCCCTAGCAGAGCCAAATAAGATTTAGTTTGCTCCATTTCCGAGCCGCTGTGTTTGGATTCTAGCGTTGTTTGCAGTCTTGTCTCTGTAAATATCTGCCTGTATATTTGTCAGAGGACTTGTCCTTAAACTCTCCTGGATTTGTTGACGCTGTAGGTGCGGCATCTCTACATCTGCGACTTCCACAAGAATTTCATTCAGAGTGTCCGCAACAAGAGGAAGAGAAAGACCAGTGATGATGGAGGAGAGTCACCAGACCACGATGTGGAGGTCCCTGAGGTAATGTGGGCTGGAACCTGCTGCTCACCTGTGTGGTGGGCCATTCCTTTGACTCTATCTTTGGCCTTCGTTGCTTTAGGTGGACCTTTTCCAGCTTCAGGTCAACACGTTGAGACGCTACAAGCGACACTACAAGCTGCAGACCAGGCCTGGACTGAACAAGGCCCAGCTGGCAGAGGTGAACACACGCAACAAAGTACAGACAGAAGCCCGTTTGAATTTGGGGAAGCTAAAATATTGTGCAGCACATCCAAAACCCTCTGAGGTCCGGCTTCTCGCACATTTACTCTCAGATATGTAACGTTCTCCAATGGTGGGGTTTTATCTCTTGTTGAAGGACCTCTGCTTTTGTATACTTGGTGCAGGTCGTGATCCCTGGGTTGTCCACCAGGTGGTGCTGTTTGCTAAAAGTTTTCATTCCGTTCAATAAGGGAAATAATACTGATTTAAAACATCTTCCCACAGTGTTTTATTACCTCACCCTAAAACCTCTTATGGGACATAGTCTTGACTGACTGCTGGGATATATGTCTACACCCCCAGTAACCCTAATGGTGAATAAATGGCTGTGAAAATTGAATGGATGGAAGGAACATTGAAGACTATTGAGCGGCCTCTCATTAGGTGTTCCTCTAATGGCAACACACATTGTGCCACAGGCTTAAACCTGTTCTACAGTAATTGGTCTCGGTGAAATTACGAAAGTAATTTGTGAAATCAACAGGTGGACTCGATGCAGCTGGCTCGAGTCTCACCCCGACAAATACCTTGTGTATGTATGTGTGTTGGTTTGTGAAGGGTAGGAGGGACGACCGGATATAACTCCAACAGTCAACTTGGTCTACAAGTTAAATGTTTCCCCAGACTGTGGGGCAGGTACAGGCCCTCCTATTAATGAGACCGCCACGTCATTAATAACAAACCAGTCAACGGCACACAACCAGTTACAGCTGTCCCAGTGTTCAGCTGCCAGGATGTGTGGGTCCCCCCCTCTGCTACATAAATCTAAAAGCCCAATTGATCTTCAGTTAAATCTAGATTAAACTCGTTCCACTGGAAAATAACCTAATTTCAGTGTCTTCTCTGGATTGGCCATTGCTCCCATGAGTCTGTGTGAAGGGCACTGAGCAGCAGCGGCTAGATGTCAACTAGCAGCTGACATTAGAGGTCCTTCTGTGGCTGGATTATAATCAGGACCACATGAAAGTACAGGTGTAAATATATTCAATATTTTGAGGTCATGTTGTGTTCTGTTCTGGCAAACCACTTCTGAGTGCAGTCACATGCACTATAGCTACATTAACCTGAGTGTGACTCTATGGCTGTTTCCGAAACCACCCCTATACCCTACATAGTGCACTCAAGAGTGTGGACGCCATTTTGAAATAGTGTCCGAATTGTTAGTGAGCATCGCTGTACCCTATCTAGTGCACTCAATGTATCCCACAATGCACTGCGAAAAGTAGTGTACAAGCGAGCACCCTAACTCGGAAAATGTATCCCATCAGCCATTACGGTATCCGTAAAGGCTGATGGGATACATTTTTTAACATAATTTCTACTGTACGGTTTGATATATGACATTTTTGGAAATAAGACATTTTTTTCAGTGGGGGTCCAATATGATCATCCTAAAATATTACAACATAAATGTAAACAAAAAAAATCAATCTTCACTGATCACTTAAAATTGTTCTTCGGAATCGTCTGTTGCTCACCAGGCGACAGAATCTCAGTAAAAGAATATTTTCATAGATGAAAAGTAGCTCTGGATCCATTTTTTGATGAAGAAATTGCTTTATTAAATGTTTTCACTACAGCGGAATATGACTTGAGAATGTGGCATTGAAAATGTCAAGGGACACTAATTATTTTAGGTAATAAGTAATTATTATTGTATTATTGACATTAATATTTCATATTATTATATAAAGTTAATTATCATGTAAAAAATTGCATTTTCATAAAATGACCGCTGAATGTATTTCTGATGGGTTAAAATAATTAAATGGACCTGGCCACTTTTCCCGGCGACCGGTTCGTAATTATTATGCGACACCATGACGTCACTTTACGTGCGCCGTAAATGACGCCGTTGTCCGAATACTAGCTTTAAATTGAGTGCGCTACGTAGTTCACTCAATCCGTGTCCCCCATTTAGTGAGTAGTGAACAGGGAACGAGTGTGTGGTTTCGGAAACAGCCGTTATCTGATGCAGGGTGAAAATAAGAGCAGGACTTCACAGGAACTTCACGGTGCTTCTTTTGAGTTTGAACGGAAAATGAACTGAACCTTCAGTTGTAGCAGCGCCTCCTGGTGGCACACTGGTGTTAAATCTGTATTTACGCGTGAGACTGACGCGATGCCCAGAATTTTAGTTTTAAGATCCTTGCAATAGAGCAGTAAAGGCTGCATTTAGAGGAGAATAAGACATAATGTTGAGCAATGAGTACAAACAAGCCTCTATTAACATTAGCTGTGCTCTCCAGCTCTACATGCAGTATATGATGCATTTTGTGTTGTGATGAGACTGACTTTTCTTCTCTGTTTCAGACGGTGAGTCGCCACTTCAGGAATATCCCTGTCAATGAGAAGGAGACGCTGACCTACTTCATTTACATGGTGAAGAGCAGCAAGAGCCGCCTGGACCAGAAAGGCGACAGCGGCAGCAAACCTCTGGACTAAAGCTCCCGGTATCGCAGTAGCAGTAGTTCAACAGTAACCGCAGAAACTTGGACGTACTAAACAGCAACAGCTCCTCCCCCCCCCCACCACCCCCCCCACACCTGCCCACAAACTCCTGTCCTGAGAGGACAGTTATCAACAGAGGAGCAGGACAGGCTGAGAAACCAAACCCAGCTGACTGTCCTCCACCACATTCCCTACAGACTGTTGAGGATTAGGACTCACTCTACGGGTTGAACCTACCGTAACGTCACTTGTCAATATGTACAAAAGAACAGCGCCTGATCTTGAATGAATGCAATGTACAATATATCTGCCTTAAGAGTTAAAGAGAAAACATCTGGTTGTTATTGTTTCTTTGCTGATTTGACTGTTAATACTTTCACCATGTGGAATGCTCGTGCCAAATCTGGAATTGGGACATGAGAAGGTTTTTTTTTTTTTTTTCTAAGTTGGTAACTGAATGTGTTTGGGAAGGAGGAGTCATCAGGACTGGAGAGAGTACCAGCCAGGGTCGAAGGTGGACGGCGGTGAACAATGTAGCGTCATTCTTATTTTCAGGACATGATTTCATCATTTTATTTGTAACTGCATCTCTTTAGTTCAGCCTTAATTTGTAGCTGATTCATCCTCTGTGTGTGCGAGGGAGCGGGGAGTCAAGAGTAACTATTGGCGTCAATTTAAAAAGAGCAAGAAGACTTTATCGGGCCAGATGCATTTCATAGGGCTGTCTCAAGGACTCGCAGAACTTTTAAATAATAAAAAGCAGAACCTCTACCATGATTGTCAAAAAAAATCACATTCTAGCAGCTCGTGGTCTTAAAGTTTTAGATGTTCGTTTCAAAATTTCCGAGTTCTGCTCTAAAGCTTCAGCACGGGTCAAATGTGGTGCCCATAAATGGAACATGTGTTCAAAACAGCCCCAATTGTCACTTTTAATTAAAGAGATTGGGAGGTTGTCTGTGTCCTTAGGACCGATTTCAGTGAAGAAGCTCGGGCGTGAATTTTCCAGGTTCTGCTGCGATCTCCTGGAAACTTTTGGGTTTGGCTTTTTTATCAGAAACTCTTAAAACTCCACCTCTGTGCACACAGCGTTTAAATCTGCTCTGTCATGTTTGGTTCAACGCTGTTCTGTGCATTTTTCTTTTTCAACGTCTGTTTCAGTTTTATTTGTAGTTTTTGTTAGTGTCATGTAGATAACACCAAACTTTATTAACATAAAGGACCGACCACATTAACCTAATTGTTTTATGGGTAAAAGTATTTAAATATGGCTGCTTATTGCTCATGATGATAATGATAATAAATGTATTGTACAGGATCATCCGTCTTTTCAGTGGTTGCACACTTTCTACTTCCCTGCACATCCACGGTTTTCACCAAACCCAGAAAGAAGAATATTTTATGATCAGACACTGTCTTGATTGTCTTAATTAGGTCTTGCAGTTAGTTTTATTTTTAAAAAAGGAAACACTTAAAAGCACAAGTTGCTTCGAAAATTCTAATCATTAATAGATGCTGAGGTTTTTGCAAATCTCCACCGTTTATCGAGAAACTCTAAAAAAAAAAACTGCGATAACGGTGAATGTTAAATAAGTCGTTAAGAATTTTCACCTCTGAAGATGCCACTTGTACGTGCGTGCACATCTTAACTGTGTCTAAGTGCTTTAAATAATCTGTTTGGAACCAAACTTCAAGAAGAAACGCACATCGAAGCAAATTCCTTAACCAGAACTAAACTTTGGGTCAGTTTTATTTATAAAATGTAGATTTTTAATGATTTGAAAAAGTTAGCCTCTTCTATTTTGCGGAGTCAATCAGTGCTCTTGATTAAGTACTTTTTCATTTTACAAGTTTCTTGTTCTTTGGATCAGCTTGGTGAAATTATAGACAAAAGATGAAAACACAATCTAATGCTGCTTTTATGTACAACACTGGAACTGTCGGAGCTGCAGAATGAAAGTTCGGTCTGATGTGTGAAGCTTTAAAGCCCTCTACGTCCCTTCTGCTATGTTTTTGTAGTAACACAAAGTGGCCGACGGGTGTCGCTGTAGCTACCATGATAATTTTGGGGCTTTCTAAAACCAGACAAGAAAAAGAAATGACATTATTTTTCTTTTCTTTTTTTTTAATATTCTAGACCAATCGTGGCACCAGTCTAATGTCCCTAAATTTAAGAATTTCAAAAGCCTTTTAATATGCAAAAGATTATAGAATTACCAACATTTGGCAAAAGAAAAATAGACGCATAAAAGTAAATCGGACTGCGTGAAAAGTCTGGACGATTTTAAATTTAAAAGTCCGACGCTGGATCACTTTTAAAAGTCTGTATTTTCATGAGGACATCCGTGAATTGAACAAAATAACCGAGGGTACTTTTTGATAAATACGATGGAGTGAAAAATAAATAAATTGATTTGCAGCGTTTCTATGAAAACATTAACGCGAGTAACAATGTAGAATAAACACAAAGATTATATAATTTATTAATCTTAACTATTGTACAGAACTGTTTACACCCATTATATGCTTATAGTCTAATAAGAATTAAAATAACTAAAAAAAAACAATAAAAACCTTCAACAAATCATAAAATAATTCATTTATTAACGGAACTATATAGAACTTCACAAAGATTACATTTCCATCGACATTTAGCACAGTAAAACACCCCTTGAAATCTTGTTTAATTATTGTTTTCTTTTTAATTATTCTAGTTGTTTTTCTGTTGTTGTTTGTCTGTTTAACATCAAAGATGCGCCTCAACATTCTATTGGGTGTTTTCAGAGCGGACAGTGACAATTAATTCATTTCTTTGAGGTAGATTCAGAAAGAAAATCAATAATTTTCTACAAGAAACAACAACCGGCGCTTTTATTTTACAGTACAGTAGATTAAGCTGAGAAAACGACGCGCCCAACACGGTGGGATGAAACCGAGTCTTGGCTTTTGTTTATTTATAATGTTTATTATGGACTTTAAATTTAAATATCACATTTACCGAAATATTGTTGTTAAAAATGTCAAAACAGATCATTATATTTCTCGGCGCCATTAAACGAATATTTCAAAGCAGCCGAACTGCGTTGCATATTGTCGTGTGATTGGACTAAAACCTGCCAATTAACACCTGGGGAATCAACAATCAAACACGAAGATGTGAAATTGTGTAATTGGGTAACATATAATTTACCAAACACACCAGCGCCCTAAACAAATAACCCATTCTGCACCCTGGTTGTTATCGGAGTTTAAGAAATAACAACAACAACAAAAAAGTTAAACTAGGATTCCTTCATTGAACGTTTCTTCTGATTCATTTTTTTTTCTGCTCCAGCGCCAATAAATGCATAAAACACCAACTCGAGGACGGATAAGTCGCTTTTTCCCCCCTTCCTTTCTTTTTTAGGGGAGACAGATGTTGTTGGACATTGTGGCAACATCTGGTCGACAGTACTGGAGGACTGGAAACATTAAAAAAGCAGAAACTGCACAAATATCAAACAGTCAGATGTGAAGCTGGAAACCACACCAGAACCACAGGAAGGTCAACCAAGTGTCCGCAGCGCTGCTCTCCTCCGCCGGTTCCCTTCACTGCGTCTCCACGGTCCAATCTCTCCAAACATGCGCTCCGTCGCACGGACGCGGCGCTGGGTCCACTTTCACCCAGACAGTGGTTTTTATTCTGATCCCAG
Source organism: Takifugu flavidus (assembly GCF_003711565.1). NCBI lineage: Eukaryota > Metazoa > Chordata > Actinopteri > Tetraodontiformes > Tetraodontidae > Takifugu > Takifugu flavidus. Next base: position 14,990,987 of record NC_079533.1, read on the forward strand.
TCTCTGTTCTTTCGTTTTAGCTTAGAGAGGAAGCGGGTCACTGGTTGAGCTCCAGAGCCCAGACCTGCTGCGGCCACCCGGTCCGACCCTTCACCTTCTTCTCGGTTCCTAAAGACTCCTGCAGGCCGTCAGTCTGCGACACCAGAAACACACCAAGTTATCATCATCAACAGCAGCAGCAGCAGCAGGAGGCCACAAACAAGCCTCAGTCTGTCTGGACTTTCTCTGCTTATTATTACTACATTTCCTGCTACAGCGCAGGACAAACGAGAGCCGAGCAGGAAAATGCGGTCGACTCACGTGATTTTAGTAAAAGCAGCGATACCGCAGGGTCAAAATAATCTCACACGTAAAATATGACCTCAGCAAAGATCGTAGAGGAGCAGCATCAACACACAGCTGGAGCGGGTTTATTATCCCTTGTTGGCACAATCACTCGCCTTGCGCTGTTTTTATAAACGCATCTTTTTGAATTTGTAGCTGCATTCATCTATAACTAAACGTGTATGAGGTTTTAACCGACGTCTAGGAATAAAAGTGCTAATTGAAATGATCAGAACCCGCCTGAAAACTGTCCGAACGCTGCAGCTTAATGAAATGTGTTTTACATGAAATGGAACAGAATGTTTACCAATTATGCTCTGATACAGAGGCGATGATAATATTATATGGAGCACGTTTTATATTGTGCAACACGCTAATTAGCACTAAATGTGTTGTCTTATATATAGTGATTCAAAAATATATATATAAATATATGCATATGTTAAATGTTCTACTGTTTATCGTTTTAACGCGAATAAACTATTTGTGTGTACAAATGTTTTTTTAAAAATATTGTGATAAATTTATGAGGCGATGAATATAAACCCGTGTTGCCTTTCTTCTTGATCAAAAATTTGCATATTTATACACATAGATAGATAGATAGATAGATAGATAGATAGATAGATAGATAGATAGATAGATAGATAGATAGATAGATAGATAGATAATAGATAGATAGATAGATAGATAGATGCATTACTACTATGAAAACTATTGTTATTATATGGTGAGAGTGTATTTTATAAAATTGTACTTTAATTCGTGGGTAACTCTTTGCGTTTTTTCTGGCTTCTTATCGTGAATAACATGAATTATACCCAATTGGAGGCTCCTGTTTTGGTTCTGTAAGTTTACAATTTTGCCATTTTGTTTCTGGCTGAACTTTAGATATATTTAAATTATAGTTTATATTTGAAGCGTGTTTTCGAATGTTGGAGTTAGAATAATTAAGCAGTTACGTTTTCAACACGTATCTCATTTAGAACTTACCAGCTCTCGTTTTCTTTTTAGATCCCTGTTGTCATATTTCTTAATTTCGGCTTTAAAACCTTCTGTCTCCCCGGAGTCCTTGGCCAACACCTCCATCAGGTAGGCGATGTAACTGGTGGCCAAGCGTAGAGTTTTGATTTTAGACAGTTTTGTGTCGGCCGGGACGTTTGGAATACACTCCCTCAGTTCGGCAAAAGCCGTGTTGATGCTCTCCGTCCGCCGTCGCTCCTTCTTCGGCCCGGAAGTCCGCCTCTTCCCCATCCCCGCCTGCAGTCCCTCCAGCCGGGCGTCGTGCGTCGATCCTGGGGCGCCGAGCTCAGCGGGTGGGTAGGGCGCCTGAATCTGAAAGTCCGGGGGCACCTCGCCGTGGTTAACCACCCAGCTCTGGAAGTAGGGCGCATCCTGGTGACACCGCTGGACGAAAGGGAAGGGTTCGTGCATTAAGTGGTGGTGATGCTGGTATCCCCCGATGAGGTTCATATTGTGCGGAATAATGAACGTGCTCGGTGCCGTGGTGTCCGTCGATCTCCGTCTGTAGCTGCCCCAAAAGGATGTCTGCTACGAGGTCCGCGGGGAGCAGAACTCATTCAAAGCTTCAGCAAGAATCCAAGCACACACTCTCCGCTGAGGTTTACATCGTCGACATTGTGCTGCGGCTGAATTCTGGGTGAAAATCTTTGTAAATCCTGAGCGCAAACCTCGGCCTCTTTTTTTGAGATCGTTCTCCAACTAAGCTGCTTTGATTTGCCTTAGAAATGTGACCCGGATGGAGGTGCGAGGGCCCCCCGGTTTATATGGTTTGGAAGTGAGCGTGGAACAGAGGCAGCCAATAGAGGACGGAGCCCAGAATGGGAGGAGTGTCTGGAGAGCTTCTCAATAACATGTGCCATGGTGCAGCAGAGGTGCGCAAGGAGAAAATACCTGCGCGCCGTTTATTACACAGATGTGCATACAGGACTGGAGAAATCAGGCTTTAAAACCGAATTCACAATAATGCTCGAAGATAAACAGGCAGACCTTTGTTTTGGAGAGAGTTTACGCAAAGACTTTACGCACAGTTGGCGCTTCATCCGCGCCTTTGTTTACGCGCGGAAGTTAATTGGCCGCGTTATTTTATTTGTCAGCTCGTGGTCGATCACGTGGACTCTGTCACCAATCTGATTTAAAATCAGCAAATTCAGTTTGAGTTTAGAAGTTGCACCGTCAAACCTGAAGAAGCAAAATAGGGAAAACCGGATCAAATCGGATCCTCCCAGTAATTGACAGAATAATTCAGGTACGGACGGGATATGACGAGACACCGAAATGAGATTTTATCTCTGCACTAATCGTCGCATTTAGAGCGCAATCAAGGAGTTTAAAATTCAAATTACGTCTAGATTTGAATTCTGATTTTGAATATTCTAAAACTCAGTTTGTCAAAATTCCACTCTACATAAGCACCTTGCCTCATTATAAAAATACTGATGATTTGATTTAATAATCTGCTCGTTTTTCTTCTCCCCAGAGAAGCTGCTGCTTTTCCCAGATTTTCATATTTTCGGCCCATGACGATCTTTATTATTTTGCGCACTATCACACGATTCCAGTTTCCAGCAAAAACATGAGGTCAGCGGGTCGTGGAAAGTGTAAATGAACATTTGGATAAATTATATCGTTGTGGGACAGACGTGGCCTGCTGTCATCATACCTCAGCAATATAAGGATAAAGCCAGTGTGTCTGCTTTAATTCCACATACACACACTGACACACACATATACACACACTAGAACATCATCTTATCTCAATCGCCCCAAAACATTATCCCATTACATTACACGAACTTGACGCTATTTAGGAACCATTTACGGCCGCGTCTTATCTAAATACAGCCATAAATCAGGAGGCGTCACCCTGCAGCGCGCTTACATGATTCCATAAAATCTCTGCTCCTGTCGGGATCACTGCTCACAACACGGCCGCGCACTTCCACCGTCCACCCGCCTCACAGCAGATACTCAAAGATCACATTTATATTCACCAAAATCTCCCTTTAAATTCCCTATTTGTGTTTTTTACACAGCTACTTCTGAATTCTGTTAACCAGCTGCATTTATTATACCTAATGAACTTTCTTGAGCCTTGCGTTACAAAAGAGTTGGAAGGTGGTCGAGTTGATTTTATTAATCTGTTAATCTCTTTTTCTATCTGTTACATATAGCTCCCTTATTGTTTTAAAAAATGATGACACTAAATTCAAACGTATTAGGACGGAAGAATTTTTTTCAGCCTTTATTTCTATCCAGTACAATAAATAAAATCAATAAATGTAATAAAGAACGACGCAACGCCTGCGACTACACCGGAATATGCTGAGATATTATAGTTATTAAAGGCTTGTGGTTCTTTCTGATATGTGCTGGCAATATAGAAATCAAAGCTGTTAATATTTCCGCCTTCTTCCTAAACACACACTTGCAAACTTGCCCACTTCTTTTTTTGCCCTAACGCGGATTTCTCTCCCCAGTTTGAGGTCGCAGCCTGGAGCAGCTCCAAGGCTCCAAAATTCTGCTCTCACTTTAATGCGTCATTAATTTCACACTCTGAAGGGAGCCATTAATGAACACTGCGGCGCTGCAGCGCTGCGGGACCGACACCTCAAACCAAAACCCGCTTTCAAAGAGCAGCAATGTGTGAATAAAAAGGGGAAAAAACCCAAGTTGTGCAGCAGTTTTCGGGGGAAGAGGTCAAACGGGAACGTCAGGATGGGCTGCGTGAACACGATTTCACCTTTGCTAAATTTATCACTCAAATTCGGCATGAAGATTCGAAAAAGAACTTAACGAAACGCCAAAATTTCCACATAGTGTGTGCATGTCTTCATATTTATTTATTACACTTCAAATGAATCGAATTTAACACTAAGAACACATGAAGAAATTATAAAAATAATTATAATGTAATTTTATTTTAGAATTCTGTAATTTCATTCGCATTCCGCACTGCACATATTAACTATGCAATTGAGTTTAGAGACTAAACATAATTCTACTCCTTTCCTTATTACAAATACTACAGTATTCTTCTATTCCATTAATTTTTTGTTTGTTTTTAAGAGAATGTATCTCATTACATGGATATAAAAATATAAATTGGGAGATTTAAATTTATGTGGAAATAAACACTCACACTTGTTTCTTCCCATCTTCCACACAGAGGAGATTTTGAGATGTATACGTGTCCTAAGTATATAGAAGTATAAAAGTAATTTGAGAAGTATATATATATATACTTCTCAGAAAAGTGGCTTTATACTGGAACCACATTCCCAATATCATTCCCAATGTCTTTTTTCCCCTCATGTCTCAAAAGAGAGCTGAAAACAAGAGTGGAGCAGCTCCAGTGCGCATGAGCTCACATTATTTCCATATTTTGATGCCCTGCTGTGTCGTTTGCCACTCACTCTGCGCTGTCAGCGTGAAATACACCATGCTGCCTGCAGAAAGAAAACCTGACACTGTCGATTAAGACATCCACTACGCAGAGATGAAATACAATCCTGCACACATCCCCCTCTTCCTTCTTTTCTCTTCCTCTATCACTTTCTGCTCCCTTCTTCCTTTCACGTTGCACCGAACTTTTATCCAGAAACTTTCATCTTTTCCTCGGCATCATTCTTTTACCCCGCTATCGCCGGAGGTGCTGAAAGACCCCAGCCTCCACCAGGAGCCTCATCCTATATTGCTCTCAAGCCCCAATACTTAATCTGTGTCTCCCCACTTTCTTGATGACTTTCCTGGGGCAACATCCAAAATAGGTCATAGTGGCGGCCATCTTGGCCATGTTATGAATTCTCCTCATAATTGTTTGTGTCATCGCGTAGATTTTTCAATAGACATTGCTTCCCTCCTCTTCAGAGTGCTTAGGCTCAGCTCCACATTTCCAAACAAATATTCTCCCCCGATTCAAAGCCGAGCACGCTCTGCACGGAAAACGCCGCCGAGCACGCTCGAACCCTCGTGTTTATCATCCGGTTCCCTATTGCTCACATGCATTTATATATATTCACGTCTGGCGTTCATGGACGCAGGCACGCAACGCTAATTAAACCCACTGTGGGTACGATTAAAGCCAGAGGCTCCTCCTCCTTCTGGGAAACGTAGGTCAACTAGGTCATGCCACGGTGGCTCCTGGAGGCCCCAGTGCATTCTGGGAGAAAAGAGCCTTCCTCTCAGTTTCCTGATATTCTACTGCATTTACAGCCACACTTAGGCCTCGTCTCACGACATCAACACGTTTAGATATGATTCCCCTACATGTCAGCATGTTTGCAAACCGGTCAGCTGACTTCCCTCCATGCGAACGCAGAACGAGAGAAAAAAGAAGGATTTTTATTTCCAGGTTTTAGATTTGTCTTCATCCCAACTTGAGCTGAATGTGATTTAATGTGCGCAGCCTTCACTCCAGCAGTTGACTTAATGTTAACACTATTGCAACCTTTTTAAACACTATTAAACAGTTTACTAGTGTTTGTGGATTATTCATTTGACAGCACGTTCTGGTTTGTTTTAAAATCCCTCTGAGCACTGAAGTGTTGATATTTCAAAAACAAAAGATACCATGACAAATAAAGCTGCTGTGAGCAGACTGTTCACTGAGCTGCTTCTCCAGACCTCTAGCAGGAACTTTTCGAGGAACTCTGCTCTTTCAGGGGTCTAAATTTAGTTCTGGGGTGGGTTTTTTTTCCCTCTCTCTCCAGAAAAGTCCTTGCTCGGAGATTAATGCTTTCCAAATGTTCCAGGGACTTTGGAAACATTTCTGATTGGCCAGACTTTTCTTTAAGATGAACGAGGAAGTGAGCGGATGGACTGACGAGGTCCAGGCATGGAGGACGATATCTAATGATATCACATCTTCATTATGCCTGCGGCCGCTACATCAGCTCTGATGGCGGCAGCAGCAGCAGGTAATAGCGTGCTGACCCTGCCCTTTGCTAGCCGTGCCACACACTGGGAAGGACTTGGACGGGCTGTGAGATACGTCTGCTGCTACAGCACAGAGGCGATATCAGAGCACCCTTGCTTGGGTTTTGCACGCTGCCATGATGAATGTGTGTCCCTGGGTCTCGGGGTTTGCTTTGGAATAAAATAAGCTTCCTAGAAAGAACTGCTCTTATTTCTTGTTTCTTGGTCAAATGTCCGTCTTGGTCTGCAGGTAGAACACACGAGGTGGCCGTGAGGTCATCAGTCCTGTCTCCTGTTAGCAAACAAATATAAATCTGATTTTCGGGGGGTTTATTTAATATTTTAAGCTCAGTATTTCAGGGGGGGGATCTGCCTCTCTTCTCCGAAACTGTACAGACTTCACAGACACTCAGGACATTAAGCAGCTTTACCAGATCATTTACTTTTACAACAGCCACTTCAGGGCACTTTTTACTCCCCCCCACCCCCTGCGCTCCTCCTGTCCTCATTATATGAACACAGAAGTTTCTCTTCCTTGCCTCTTCTTATCTCCTTACATATTTTATTCCGCGCTGCCATGTGTCCTTTGAAAAGTGGCCGTCGTCTCTCCTCTCTGGTCATCTGTGTGTCAGAGTTCCACAAACTGTCCTCCAACTGCAGCAGTTCTGCCCGTCCTCAGCCAATAAAGATAAGAGCAGGACGGCTGGAATGTGGAGCAGAGAGGTGACGGAGACGCGGTGGGCCAACGTAAACCCACATAAAGTCCAACACAACATTTCTGACTCTGTTTATCTCTGTTCATCATCCCGAAGGTCGCGGTTACTCTCCCCGACAATGTCTGCTGCTATTTCCTGAAGACTTTTACCTTTCATTTACATCAATCAGACAGTTTTTGCCTGGTAAATACCAGATTATGGTATTATTGTTATTATTGTGTGTGTGCGTGTGAACAATATTTATTTAGAGATTGTTGATCCTTGAGGACATTTTATTGTTCCTCTTTAATCCGTCAGGAGGTTTTGTATTGATTAAAAGATCATTCTTGTAGGTTACATTTGGTTCAGAATTATGTCATGAATTAATGCTGCATCAGTCAAATTCAATTTTCAATAAATATCTGAAATACTACACAGCACAAACATAAATAAATACAAACACAACACAGTAATGTCGTTATTAACATCAAATCAGTTTTTACTAGTAAATAATTTTCAATTTATTATCATAGTAAAAAATGATACCATACCAATTACTAATAATATATTTTTACAATGGTGGCATTTTCTTTTGAAACTTTTAGTATTTCTTCATATTTGATTATGTATAAAATAATAAATATTCCAGTATTCTGGTCAAATTTAGATTTTAAACTTTAGTCTTGAGTATACAGTCTCAACCTTTCACAAGTCAGCTCATGACACATAATTAATCTAGATTAAAAATTTTCACGGATGAATTATTGATTTGTTTGCCATTAAAGATGAAATTGAATGGAAGAGAATAAAAGATGATGAGAATATTTTTGGATGGTGAATGGCGAAGCAGGAGGAGGATGTAAGTCTCAGTCTCAGCTTCCAGGTTGATCCTCTCTTTATGCTTAGGCTGGGCAGAATCATCAACCAGGCCTCCCCCACACATCCACACACACACATCCACACACACATCCACACACACACACACTCTCTCTCTCTCTCTCTGAGGGTGCTGTGCCCTGGTGGACCACCGGCGGGCTGGGCTCTAATGATTTCACAGCAGCAGATTTAACAGAGGGCGGCTGCTCTGTGTCAGACGAGCCCAGAGGGTCGAGAGCGGCCCACAGTCAAAACATCGACATAAAGGTTTGACCCTGAGGAAGGTGGAGGTGCAGACGGTTCAGACAGAGACTCCTCTAAAAGCATTTTAACACAGGAGGCTGCAGCCCTCCGCTGGATGAGCCAGTTTGGGATAAATGCGAGAGTCTGACCTGTGAGACATTTATGATCACTTGTATCAATAATTCCTTTTGGTGATTCTTTCCTGGTATTATATTTTAGATTTCTATCACCAGCCTATTCAGTTTTCTTCTAAAATATGCAAATAATTCAAAGCTTATATTAGTATGCTTTCAAGGAGTAATGATGGTTGTTATGTTATGATATTTCTATATATAAAATCTCCCATTAAAAACCTTTGTTACAGGGTGGAAAGTAGTTGAACCCCCAAAAAATCATGTACATCAGCCTTTCAATATAACAATTAGCCAACAAACTAGTAATTGGCACAAACATTCATGCCAGTTTCTGTTGAACCTACTAGGTTTTGGACTGATGATATAAGTTAATTATTAATTAATAAATTAATCTTCTCTGTAAATTTACGTCTTGTTGGTATATTAGCTTAGCTACCAGGCTGCTAACTTGCTATCAATAGTAGTAGTTTCAAAGGTGGAAACAAGATTTTGACCTTTTAAATTCATGTGACAAACTACATTCAATTAAATTTGTTTGATAATTTATTATATTGATTAATTAATTGACAAATGTCAGTATGATCTGTTTGATATCCTTGTAAACCAGGATTAATGATAACACATTTGAATAAAAATGCACGTGTGTGTGTCGGTTGTTTATAGAAACATTCTGTCGCTGTGTTTAGGTCATTGTGCTTGCACGTATAATTGGCCCACAGGCTCATAATGACAGAGGCAGCTAGTTAAAGTTCCTGCTTGTCCATTCATACCGGCCTCGCTCTCCAGCTCATTAAACTGCAGAATGGGCCACAGATGTGGAGTCGCCCATTAGTTTTACCTGGAAGGCGCTCTGGGTGAGGTGAAGTTCGGAAGTGAAGGTAAACACCAGGGCGAGGGCTTCGTTTCCCCGCCGTGGCCACCCAAGCTTCGCTCGCTCTGCGCTCTGAGTTTGATAAGACGTCGTACTGCAGGTAGGGCACAATAAACACTTCTTATTGGGAAACTTTGCATTGCTTGGGAAGTGACATCATTTATTCCTGCTTGTTAGTCACCAATGTGATCTGAGGTGGTTTAATTCCTAAATTAGCCAGATGTACCGGTTGATGAGGAGAAGGGCGTGAACGTTTCAAAGCTCTTCTCTGCATCGATCCCGAGTTCACTCCTGCTCCTTTACTCTTTACTCATCACATCACCTGACGTCTGTTGGTCAGACCTAAAGATGGCGGCAAGACTTTGCACACACATGTCAAACACGCGACAGGCGCGACTTCTGCAGGTCCCCGTCCCCGCTGCGGCGGTTCGTCTCAGCTGCGGTCAAACTGCCTCCTATCTGTAAAGGTCCTAAAATAGCCTGCTGGCTCTGTCCCGGCCAGCTCGGGCCTTGGTGATAGTGTCAGATCAGCCTGTGGAATGCAGCCACCGGCTCTCAGACCCTGATTGGATGCTTATCACGACCGTATCCTGTTGTTGGCTGACGGAATGACCTTTACGCTATCAGCGTGGCATGCAGGGCGAGGCGGCAGTAAACGGGACTTTCCCTCGTGCTTTTTTCACACCTTTAGGCTCCTTCTCAGCAAATAAAACAAAACATCAGCTCATAAAATGTTTACTTCTTTTTTTTTTTTTTTGGTGACAAGCACACAGATGTGTGGCTTTAATGTTTCTTGTTGATCCAGAAAAACACCTCCGAAGACCATCAGGGGCCATCAGAGACAGGTCCCGGGTGCCGGTCGGGGGGGAGCAGAGGGAAATGCATTGCGTGCAACATCACCATGGAACACAAACAGAAGTCATCAAACCCTTTTCCACCACAAAACACACCTGGAGACCAGCTGACAATTAAAAACCCGTAAAAAAAAATCAAGGACACCTAGCACTACTTCATGAAGGCCCATCCAGAAAAATGCATAGATGCCTGATTTATTCCTGGGTGGAAAATGGTGTTCAGCTGTGCTAAATGAATCACAAAGCCTGGAACCGTACGCAGGGTGTGATGGAACATATGGTTCTGTTGGTCCCGTCCAAGTCCCAGGATTTATTCCTGCTCCACTCACCGTGAGGGTCCGGCGGAGCGGTGCCAGACCGACCGTCCTCGCTGCTTCTGTAGCTGCGTTCCTGTTACGGATGCACGCACCGGTTCTGGTATGACGTGTTCTGACCCGTGACAGCTGCGTGTAGACGTACGTGTTGATGTGCGAGCTCACCCTGCTGGAGACGGTGAGTCCAGCCTGCGCGGGGACCTTCATGGATGCTCCACTCGGGCTTTCTTGCAATCCACATGTTTAATTTTGAGTTTTTGAATGGAGAATCTCGGGTTTGGCCACATCTGTCCCACCTCTTGTTGTGGTTGCGACATGGGCTTTGAGCTGTCTTTTTTTGTATCCCATTTTAGCAGCATGATCTCATTCTGAAGGATGTCTTTTAAGCTGGAAGGTGAATAATTTCAATTCTAATATCTCACTTGTATTTAGTGGGTGTGTAAGTGTGTTTTCAAAATTGTTTTTTCTGTTTATTCTTAAAGAACGTCTACTGACGCCTCACTATCTTTTCCCAAACATCTAATGATTGAATTCCTGATAAGACAGAGATCCCTGGAGAATTGTTGGGTGTAATTCTGAGGTCGGGACATAAATCTGAACATGAATGCTTTGCTGCTGCTCAGGTGGGGCCTCCTGTGGGAAAAATGCCGACGAAGGGCTTGGGGTCAATCTGGGCTAAGCCTCGCCGGTGCCAGTGGACCCCCTGGTTCCCCTGAAGAGCCCGGGACAGTGGTGACGTCAGGCCCAGGTCAAATACCCTGGAAGGAAAGGACATGGTCTTTGTCATCTCAAGAGCTGATGACATCAGGTAAGCTGTCAGAGCGCACAGACTCGCCCGCATTCGTCTCAAATCTGTCGGCGAGACGAATCGAACCCGATGACGTGGGTGCTGCCGTCGTGGCAAAAGAAAAGAGACAAAAAACAAAAAATCACCTGCGATCTGAGCTTTGCACATTGTTAATTTGATCAAAGAGAATCACAAACATACACTTAATCGGCAGGAAGTCCTGAAATCGTCCTATTTTATTGAATTTACAGCTTTATGTTTATATTTATTTTGTGCAGTTTTAGAAAATGTGAAGTGTTTCAAAATGTTTTAATTGACCTGCAAACAATTCCTAATAAATGAATAAATACTATTTCCAAGATCTTAACCTGGAAATTTAAACTTTTAATGCAAAGTCAATAATCAGTGTCTTGTTACCAGTTAATTGATAAAATTGGAATTTATCCATTGGCTATGGGGGATTTTCCTACTTGATGCTAATGCTAACATGGTGCTGCAGCCATGAGTGGAGGTTCAGGTTTGGATTTGATCAATCTACAACGACTTTTGATGATCTTCATCCTGTGGTTTTTCTTCGGTGAGCTCGTGAGAGGAGCGATAATTGAAAAATGTCTTGATTTTGACCTCTGCTGCCCAGTTCCAGCACAGTTGGCTCCATCATAACATCTCCTCTCATCCTTCTGCAAGCGCTGACCGTTTGGCAGAGTGGACAATTATGAGTTTCTGTTCTTCTCATAATTGTTGAAAAACACGTGGAAGGTCAACCCCAACTCAACTAATAACTGCAGAAATTGTGAGAACTGGGTCTAGTAAAACTAAGTGCAGGTTTTTGGAGCTCGATTCGAGCGTGCTGCAACCTCTCTCTGCACCACTCTCCCATTTCCCGGCTTTTCCATGTCGACTTCGCTCTGCAGCCTCGTTCCTGAAGAAAAACAGACGCCTCCTCTACCACCGCCCTCCCCCCTCCCCGCCTCCGCCGGCTTTCTTCTACCCCCCTCTGCCCCTTGGGCTTTTTTTATGGCAGGGTTTCTAACACATGACCTCTGCCATGCATTAGACTGCATGTACACATCTATACACAAGCAAATAAAACAAGAACAGATAAAGAACCCAAGGATTTTTAAATAGGCCGATTGTGGCTGAACTCTCTGTGAAGTCGGTCCACCTCAAAATCCTTCTCTCTGTCTATTTTCAGCAACAATAATAACAGCATGAAGATTTACCCCTTCAAACACATTTGCACTGTAATCCAATCAAACAGCAGCAAATCCATCTTTGCCTCATGGAAATACCGATTTGGCTCCGTGACCACAGCGACAGTGTCGCCCTGAGTGGACGAGTGTTTCCTGTGGATCGTCCGCCTCACCGCTGTTATACAGGATGACAAGCTGTAATTCGGAGTGCACGTTTCTACCTCATTTGCATGTGGTGCATTCGTGCCGACCGCCACCAAACGGAGCGAGTTTCAGCAGCGGTTATTCTCAATCTAAATAACGGAGGCTGAATTGTGAGCGATGCTGGGAAGTGAGGCGCTCCGCACCACAGAGCTGCTGAGGCCTCCACTGACGACGGGTTCGGGACTCTCAGGTGAGTGACATCCATTCTGCCTCCCAAACATCTGCGTCATCGCAAACTGGAACAAGAGAACAAACATCTGAGTTTGTTCTTCATGAGAGAAGCTCCAAAACACTCCGTTATAAAAACAGAAAGGAAACCGGGAAAAAGTGAACTTTGGGTGCGGATAAAAACTGAAAATAAAAAACCTGAAGATTCACTATTTACATAAATTGAAGAAAACACACAAATGTATACAATAATGTAAAAGATGAATATTGTATTTGCAATATATACATTTACTGATTTAGCCTGAGCTTTTAATGCAAAATTCAATCGCTACAGGTGATTATATTATATCTTTTAAAGAAATAAAAAGGTTGATCCCCAGAAGGGAAAAACGGGACAACCAGACGTGCTGGAAATGTAACTGAATTTATAAACTGCTGCTGCTACAGAGTGTCTGGCAACCCAAACTCCTCAAATAAACAATGATTTAAAAAACTGGAAAAGGCACTTCTGCAGGCCTTTTAGTCTGACACAAACAGCTTCTGCGAGGGGAAATTTTATCGGTCTGAGAGATATTAACAAGCATTCGATGCTCCATCAAACGTTTGGCAGAGTGAGGGGACGGCCGGCTGCACGCCACCATTGTGTTGGGCGACCTTAGAGTGGCTACGTTTTCTTCTTCTCTGGTTGCTCAAATTTGCACCTCAAAGTGTTGCAATAAATTCTCCAGTCAGATTGGATCTTGGTGGCGGTTCATTTTAATGTAGCTACTGCCATCTACAGCACTGCAGCTTACTGCAAACTACAGTTCTGAGGTCATAGCTGCAGCCACAGAAACCCGGAATATTAAAGACCGTCAGAAGCGGACGGGAACTTCCTGGATGACGGCACTGGCGTCTTTCACGTGAGAGGTGGAGGAACGTCCTGGACCGCTTATAGTAGAGAAAAGATCCTAAGATCTTATTGGAAGTTTAGTATTGATCATGATCCTGTATGTAAACAGCAAACTGGGTGGGGGTGGGGCTTATTGCTTATTTACAGCCAGCTCGGTAAAAACGTTAAAAATAGATATTTAATTTTCTTAATTATTAAATTAAAATGAGCAAATGTGCCCACAGCCATACCCCCACTTTGATAATATTTTAGTGTGGTTTGAAGCTCAAATCCACAGTTGTTTTCGTTGTGCCCCCCCCTCCTCAGCGTGCACACCCTGGGACCTCCCATGTCCGTGTGCAGCCCTGCATATAGATCTTGGATTATTTCGCCTGCCAGAGGGCACACGCGAAATGAAGCTCTATGATAAATGAGCCTGCGCTGAAGCTCAAACACACATGTGCCTGGTACACTTGAAATCCAAGCTCAACTCCCCCCACAAGCATTTTTTTTACAAATTAATCCAAGAGCACCATGAAACACAGCAGAGAAAGAAAAACACCAATTTTCACTTCCTGTCACACTCTCATTAACTAATCAGACTAATCAGCTTTTCCTATTTGCGCTTTCAAATTCTACCTGATGCTGGTTTTTGTGTTCATTTGGGAATTTATTGACACTAGAAAGGTTCATTTATAAGCTGTTACTATAAACAACCACTCTTTTTTCACTCAGTAAATGAACAACATCCACACACACATACAGAGAAAATTGAGGTTGAAATAATGGTTTAAAATCAATTTTAAAAACTTTAGTGGTTTGGCTTTGTCTTCTCTTTAACTAAGGTCAAAACATAAGAATTAATGACTGATTCAGGACAAAATTAAGGATGTTTCTGTAGGTTTGCACGACAATAATCCCATTTATTACATTAAATCTGAATTGTAATAATTCTTTAAAACTTATTAGGGGACAAATAACAATATAATACTAAATATTAAGCCTTGCTCCTCCCTCTCCCTCCCTCCTGTTGTTTTCTGTTCTTATATTTTTCTTAGCATGTTTTCTTGCATCAGCTCTGGAGTTTCCTCAGTTCTTTGGGATGCTGAGGAAAACGATTAATGGTCACTTTTGCTCTTGAATGTAGAGGCAGTCCAGCATTTGCATTTAGGGTTGTTTGGTTTAGGATTAAGGTTAAGTCGGTGTTTCTTAAACAGTTGTGTGCACAGACATAACTGTGACCTGCTCACGACGTCCACTGGCTGGAAGACAGACGGCCGTCCCTCCGCTCGTCCCCCCAATCTCTACCTTCTCAAATCAGTTTGCTTTCCAGACCTACAGTGAATCTATAAATTGTCCCTCCCTGTGCTCTCTGCCACTCCCGCGTGCTTTTAACCACGATTAAGCGTGAGTTCATGAATCTGATGAATGTGAAGGCAGTAAGCTGCGTTGCTACCTCGCTTCACGCTGTCGATATTTTTCCTGCCGCGGCATTATTTCATTCTGGATTTGGTCTCTCTTACTGCCTGTGATGGAGCGCCGGGACCTCATCTGCGTGTGCAGATGTGGAAGCGACTGTGTGTTTGCCTGACTGCCTGGCTGCATGTGAAAGTGTCTCCTCCCTATAAGCCGCCTCGCGAGGGTTATATATCGTTTATTTGTGAGGAGGATTACAGCGTTTTGGAGCCCATAATCCATTCTCGGTTTTAAACACACCCACGCTCCTCCTCGAGTCTACAGCCTGTCCTCGGGCCTGAACTCTGAACCCGCGGGTTCCCCTTCACTTGTGAGAACTTAGCAACCATCCAACCCCCCAAAATATCTCGACCGCCCCCGCCAGGCAGCAGTGGAGATGGGGTGCGTTGTTTTACGGTGTGATCCGTCTTGTGTGTCTCAGCCAAATCCTATTTTTACGGCTTGCTTATACATTCCTGCCGCAAATGGTTTACATACCGAGGCAGGGAGCCGTTCTAAATCAGCTGGCAGCTCCGCGCAGCTGGGACAAGGTGGAAACCCTGTCATCAGCCAGCCTCACCGGCGATTAATGAACTCCAAATTAAGATAATAACATCTCGGTCTGACCTGGACCAGCGGATTACATCACTTCTACGGAAATTCAATTTCGACTCTTGTCGCTCTCAGTCAGGCGCTGTTTACCCACCTTGTTTTTCACCCCACCAGTCTTGAGAGCCCATTCATGAAATCGGTGGCATGTTTTTCCCATTCTCATAAGGTCCTTCAGTGCCGAACAAACACCGCTGAGTGAAGCCGGAGAGGTTGTATAATGAGGAGAGGAGATGGAGCGTGATGGCCATTCAGAGCCCCCAGCACAATCCACACCAGTGTTTGAGACAGAGACCCTCAAGTGCAGCCACACAAATCCTCTGTTACCTACTCAGTTTTAAAACCTTGTTTCATTCATGTTAGCAGCTCATAAATGGGCGCCCACCGCCTCGGCAAAAACATGCTGAGGCCCTCCACTTTCATAAGATGCAATCTGCTGCAGGGCCCTGATCGGTACCCTGGGGTATTTTCTGAATAGTGGACGCTTTGATTTGAGCAGAGCGCTCGGCTGTCAATCATGACATGTCACCCCGTTTTATGGAATCTAATAAATAAAAGCAAACCGATCGGAGACGTGGACACATCCTGTGTCAGCGTGGCTGTGTCCACGCTAATCTGGTTCTGTTCCACCTCAGAATTCATCTCTGTCTGCACGAAGATGCTTGGAAACGCATCCGTCACGCTGGCCGACGAGGCAAATATATGAAGATGACGGCTGATTCCATATAGGGATGGACGTAAAGATGGCCGAAACATTATTAGCGTCCTGTGATTGTGTGCAGGAACTAGTTTAGATGTCCAAATGTAGCAAATGGACAACTTTGCCAGCAACATTTGTAGATTTTTTATGCTTTAGGTTAGAAAGAATCACACAGAAAACACCAACCATTTAGGCGCAACACCATCATGCCTGTGGACATTCCTGTTTGATTACGCGTGCCACGTAATTCTCATGATCGCGCTGCCGAAAGATAACATAGTTTTCCGATGTGATAATTTTCCAGCCTTGTGAAATCCTGTCTGGGAGTGTTGGAGTCCAGCTTGTGGTGTTCCGCAGGCATCTGATAAGGCTTCAGACACATCATTTCTGACTCCAGCTCAACTTCCTGAGTCAGAGCTCGCTGTTGTGACCCGTTACCTCCAACCTCTCTGATGCACCGGCTCAGTCTCTGCTGTGGGCGGAGCCTCAATGCGGAATCCACGACGTCCGTGCGGAATCAAAATGGCGTAAGTCGAACCTGCATGTGAGGTTCATCGCATTTGCCTGATTTGCAAATGTAGCGAGCAAAAATGATAAATCCGCCGAGAGAGGAAACTGTTTTACTGTCAGGGTCGATTTCAAATTTTAAGGCCCACACACGTGTTTGACCATAAATCATGCTCGTTTCGACTGAAATGGCTTCTCTTTGGTGAGGTGATATCAGCTTTTTCCAAGAGCCTGTTTTTTTTAAAAAAAATAAAAAAATCTGCTCACAGCTGTATTCAATCTTGGGGATGCAAACATCTGTATGTTGCAAAACATTTTCTTATTCTTTTTAACCTTGTTAAAAGTAGCAACAAGGCTACGTTCACTTTTCCTGGATGATTGTGTTTCGTCAGTTACTGGTGCCTAAATTTGTTCAACCCTGCCATCTTCTACCTGCTCTCCTGCTGTTGAAACGTCAGCAACGATGGAGGAAAGTACAGAAGTCAGATTTGGGATTTCACTGATATTTTAGGAAACGTAACAACTTAGAAGGACGGTGGGTTACATTCAAGACTACAAACGGTCACAACGAGCTGCCTGCAGTTTCAGTGGGACGCCAGAAACACTCTTGTTGTTGCGTTAGCAAGTTGCTGTTTTGAACCGAATCATATCCAGTATAACGCTGCAAAAATGTGGAATGAAGCGGAGTCAAAACAAGCAAATGTAATAATTCATAAGCAAATTTTTATGTAGCTAAGCAGCATAACTCTTTTATGTATAGTTCTTATTTTCTTTAAACCTCTTTTTGATTCTACAAGTTGCCCAGAACCCCACCAGAAAGTGCTGTCAGCAATTTTCCCACGAACTGCAGAGATTTAAAACTGCAAATCATTCCATTCACATAACTGAATATGGCACCGTAGATCACGCTGCGATGTTTGCAGCGCTGTTAAATTATTAGCCCATTTTTTCATCCTCCCTCTCACTCCCAAAACTCCCTTCTGACGGAGTTGTTTCAGTGATGTGAACAGAAAAATATGTCAAATTTCTACATTGCGCATCCGAACCTCCCTGACACACACACACACACACACACACACACACAATCATCCTTTCCTTGCTTCAAAAAATGTTTTTTCTTACATGTGGGAGAAGAAGAAGAAGAAAAAGCTTCTTAAAAGTCTTTAAAAAAAGGATGTTACCTCATTAAAGAAGCAGCCATAAATCTGTCTCCCTCTTCAGCAGCACTGCTCCACATCTGGCCATTCACTGCAGCCACTCATTGTTGCTCATTCTTGCTGAGACCTGGATGGGATTTATGGTTCCTTCTGCTCGTGTCACATGTTGTTTAGTCCTGTTCCTCTGTCAGCGATCTCATGCTGGTACCTTCCCTACCTCATGTTGGGGATTTGATCCACAGCCCAAAGTTCTCTGTCCCTGAAACTCCGACAGAGCCGGAGCTGTGAAACATGCTTATTTGGCTCAGCCATGAAGGTGTGAACGTCGGCTGTCTTCGATGATTCTCCCCTGGAGATTAACAGGAAGCATTGGATTAATAATATCTGCAGCAAAGCTAAAGGGTGCTTCCTTTTCTTCCAAAATTTAATTTGAATGATGGTAACATTTCACATGTGGTGATTTCAGTCAAAGTCTTCAAAAACACTCATATAACGTTGTAATAACGCTGAGTTTAAAGGGATTTCCAAATGAGTTGTAGGTCGGGGGCAAAGTTATTTTTATAGAATGGGTCTAAAAGTTTTGGCCTGTACCACCTTATTTTATTAAATCTATTTCTGAGGTAAGTTCTTCGTTATAAATATAATTGTTGCCCTTTGGCTAGTTTGTAAAAGTTGCTGCAGAAGCAATAAACAACTTTAGTTCAAGGGAGAAAAAAATGTTTTATTTGTTTAGTTTTAAATTTTATGTTGAAAAATAAGTGAATGCACACGGCCGTACCATCTAAAACATTATTGCATCAATATTCACAGTTGTGTTTCTTTTTTTATTTGGGATGTGGGTACAACTCACATACCTTTAAAACAATATAACATTTAGCTTAGCCTAAATTCTTGCATTTACAAACAACGATGCAAACCTCTATACGTAAATAGAATTACAGTTGCGGCTTCATCGATTAATTATTTTTTAAATGTTACTCGTATGTTGGTTCGACTGCTTCAGAAAAGATTTATTGCCTTTAGCCACCAACAAAATCTCTTGGTAATAATTAGCTATACAACTGTTTAGCATTTTTCGGCTAACAATCGCCACATTCTGATTTAAAAATAAATAAAGGAACCTTGCAGTAAAACCCAGTCATGTCAGTGTAACAGTATATAATTCCTTTGAAAATACTAAAGAGCAGAAAAGCAATATGAAGGTAATGCTATTATTGTAATATATATGTGTGTGTGTGTGTATATATACATATATATGAATTGTTTGATGTTTTCCAAAATGATAAGTGAACACATGTCCTTCAAGCACCTTCACAAACATCTTCATGGTCACTCTGTTACGCAACAGAACACTACCTTATAAGGAGGACAAAGATGCTTGACCAGATTTTGTTGTTTTGTTTTTCCATCTCTGGTTCTACTTTATAACCAAATGTGGAGGATCCTCCTGGGCAGGCAGGCATCCACTGTCTTCTCCCACGGTCCCTCGCAGCCAATAGATCAGTGTAAAAGCAAAGCTGTGACGTCGGGTCATGATATACTATGACTGGTCTTTGAGAGTGCGTACAGGTCGGAATCTCTCTGTACGTGTAGACAGAAGCACTGAGGTCGCGGGCTGACACACACTGCCAGACGCTTCCAATTACATGTGTGTATCTGTCAGGGGGCCCTTCGAGCTTTGCCCTTTATGAAAACAACGAGCGGCACCAGAGCACGCGAGGCCGGCTGCGGTCTGGATGTCACCGGGCTGCCCGGCTCGAACCCAGAGAAGCTTTCTGCACTCATCCAACAGCTTCTCCTTGCATCAGAATCACTGCGATGCAGTAAATCTTCTGAAATTAAAGTGTAATTTGTGTCAAAGGAGAAATGGTTTCTGAATTCTTAATAAGAGAAACATCAGAGAACCCTTCAAAATTAGTATTAAATAGTATTTTCTTTTCAAATCCTTATTTTCTATCATGTATGTTTGAAGGCGATGAGGCAGCATATGGTTCAAACACTGTTTAATGGAATGATGGTGACCCATTAAACAGTTGGAAAGTTAACAGTGTGCTTTTTAAAAGTTTCTCATCTCTTTAAATGATCACGCATCACTTCAGAAATTTGATTTGTCCTCTATTTGGTTCAATTATTTCTGCCACTAACAACACACTAGCTAGCAAAAATGGGTGACTAATAATAAGTGACCTCATGTTCGCCCTCTGGTGGCAGGATGGTGTCATCTGATCCATTAAAACTGGGAACTGGGAACACCGACAGGTGTCCTCAGTTGGTATTAAAGTGTTTGGACTAACTTCATTTTGGAACAAGATTTTAAAGGAATTGGAGGATCTCATCGCTCCTGCCAGCCCTTCAGCTCTACATCCGCCACAGACTCTGGCTTCAGATGATGTCACCAGGGCAAAATGGCGGCACTCATTTCAACTGATGGAGCGCCATTTTCTGTAAAATGGCAACACATCCTCCAGCTTTCGCCAAATCAATTAGCTCATTTTTGCTCATTTTAAAAAGAATCATGTGGTTTAGCAGAAGCGTGGATGAAATTCAAAATAATTCTTGACATTGTTGGCTAAAGATGCTCTTTTTGGAGGGATTAATTTGACGCGTTCTTGTTCTTCCCCCTTTGTCCCGTGTTCCTACCTCACAAGTCCACGGTGCCATTTGAGCAGCAAATATCCGAACATCTTCCTTCTACTCTCTGGGTTTTAACGGACTGACGGATGATCTCGCTCCCCCTCTTCACGCTCTGACTTTCATAAATCTGAATTACAACCAAATTGACTTTGCATTTGCACCAACATGTTTTTTCCATCACTGCTCAGACTTGGTGCGGCCTGTTGGAGCTTCACAGATCATCATCAACGATGACCTCAGCTCAAATGATTTTTTTAACAACTGAAATCAATTCTTTTTTTTCTTTGCTTTGGAAACGTACACACATTTAAATTATGGTTTGCATGACAAGAAATATAAGGATTTTCTTGAATTGCATCCATGCGGTGATTTAGATCTTACCATTTATTGATTTTCCTGGGTTGTGGGGAGGAGTGGGTGTTATCCAGCCTCCTGCAGGAAAACAAAAGAGTTTGATGCTTTTTTCAGGCACATGGTGCCACGGCGGGCTGGACTCCTACCTGCTCAGCATCAGCTCGTAAGCTGGATACCTCATAAACCTAAATAGAAGAGTGAATTCTTGCCAACCTCAGCAGTATTTTCACTGAGGCAGGTCTTGAATCAAAACATGTCTGCTCCGATACACACTGGGGACCATTTTACACTCAGCACACTGACCCGTCATCACAATAAAAACCAGTGCGTCACCAAAACGTACTTTTGCGGTTTCTTTCATCCACAAAGGTTCCTTTAATCTTCACCACGTGGTTATTATTGTAACCGTGATTCCATTTTTCCATGTCATTCCCCATCTCTCTCATCATTTCCTTTCCATCAAAGTCAAAACATTGCACAAAAAAATACTCAACAAAGATGAAGAGGTCAAATAAAAAGGTGTAACTCACCTCAAATTGTAAAATACAATGAAATAATGGAAAATCAGGCGAACCGATTCAAGATTCCACTTTGAATTTAAGATTGTTTTCAAAATTAGACTAAAGCATAGTCTAAGTCTTGAATAAAGCAAAAATATTTCTGGTTAGCACCATTTTAAAATCAAGGTTTTGTTCTTCTATTTTACAACAACACACACATATATAAATATATATACATTTCCAGACAAATTAGTCTGCTTTGAAGCAGGTAAAAACAAACAAACTGCAACTAAAGATTGTTCCAGAAAAGATAGACGTGAATATTTACTGTTGCAATGACTCATTCTGAGCAACGTGCATGTAAGACAAAACCAATTAACAAATGCAGAAAGGGTGTCTTTGCATGAACCTATAAAAATGTGTGTGTGTGTGTGTGTGTGTGTGTGTGTGTGTGTGTGTGGGTGGGTGGGTGGGTGGGTGTTTGTGTGATTTCCACAAAATGTGACCAGATAAAATAAACACACAATAAATAAATAGAAAACTATGTTCAATCATCACATCAAGAGTTAACTTTTTAACTCCAAAATGACAAATTTTTAGAACAAAACTTCAACATTCATATTTTACCTCACAAACTACACAGTTTTAAATTAAATAAACTACGTTGGAAGCCATTTACTAATGAGCTTGATCAATTCATAAATTTAAGAATGATTTAGTTTTATCTAAAGATCAGCCTCTCCTGAAGTGACCGCAAACGTGATTTTGGATCCACTCCACCCTGTTTTGGGGTGTCTGACCCTCTTCGTGGAGTCCAGTTGGGCCTTCTAATCACCTGCACCAGGAGCCCTTTGCTTCCTCTCCACGGGGCAGGAATAAACTCCTCGCTGGCTGCAGCTTTAATCACATCACGGCACCTCCGGTTCAAACAGGCCACGCTCGTGCTGTCAGCTGCCGCGCTCTGAGCCCATCAGCCGAGGCTCGGAAAACTGCGACGTGCTGCGGCTTCAAAGCTGCTGCTCGTCTGGCTCACGCCACAACCAGTTACAGTAGTGCAGAGCAGACCGCCGCCGCACAAAGGAAGCTTTGCTTTAATGTTATCAGAGGCTGATCCTCGTCTGTAATGATGCTGTATTTCCCTGCCTGTCTGACAGTGGCCTTATGGCTTCTATAAGCAGGCCCTAATACAACTACACACCATTAGAGAGCCACTTTTATTGTGTTTCCAGCCCAACAGAAGCCCATTCATCTGCTGCGAGATGGATGGCTCTTGTTTTTTCTGATCATCAAGATGAATGAGTTTATGCTTCCCTCTGGCAGCAGGAAAGATGGAGGGCTGAGCATCATTCTGCATCAGGGCAAAATGCAGAAAATCTTTTATCAGAATCTACTTTTTTTTTCTCTGTCAGGTTGCATTTGCAGGAAAATTTGAACTCTGATCAAATAAACTCTGAAAAAAGACTGATTTCTTTTATTACGCTTCGCGTTCTCCCTGTTGTCACTCTACCGACTCAAATATTCTCTGCCTTCAGTCTTTCTGCTTTGAATTCAGAAACCAGCCAAATAGGTCAGAATTTTCAGCTTTTTATTAGAGGTGAATCCAAAAAATGACAAGTCTTCACCTGCAGACCTGTAGACAATCAGAGCAACATTCAAACCCCAACCTGGAAATTATTATTCCCACTCGCACTGGAAATGTCATAAATCCTGTCAGCTAAACCAAATACTAACCAATAAAAACAGTAATATAAGAAATGGCACATGATTTTATGTGATTCCATGTATGAAATCATAATTTATGTGCTTATACCACTCAAAAGCTCATGGCCAGAACAAGAACCGTGTCAATCTGTTATCACCTAAAAGATTGTGACTAAAATAAAAGTAGATCTCTTCAGCTCACTGTTTTATTAAAAACATATCATACATGGACGTCTGCTTTTGTCTATATTGGTTTGTATTTATGGAACACACCCTGCCTTTGGGGTCAAAGTTAACGTGGAACACGAAGCAGAATCACACGTGGTTTTTCAAACTTGTGAGCTTGAACGCACCCCTGTGAACCCAAGCCACCGTTATATAATCGGAGCAAAAGAAGCCTTCTTTATTTTAATGTCAGGTTGGGATGGAAGGTGTCAGAACGTGTTTTATTATTTCCTTTTTTCCCCTCCATTGCAGGAATAAATAATGTACAGGGGCACGTCCTCATCTGGAGCTCTGATAGTGAAAGTGTTTGCAGTCTGTTCAGCGCTCCCTCACACATCTGAGGACACACACTGACAGTTATGGCATGTAGCTCTTTATCCAGGACTAACAGCTCCGTCTGCTCCCACCGTAAAGTCTTTATCAGGATCATTCGGACATTCCTCTCCCCTCGGCTCGTCGGCTCTTTGGTTTATTTGAAACAAGAGTTGTAAAAATGTTCTGAAGCCGGTCCTGCTGCGGGGTCAGACTGCCTGACGAGGCTTTGATGAACAACTGTAATGGCTGTGCACCACCGCCGCCACCACCATGCCCCCATCCTCATCCGTATACCCCACCAAGAAAAAAAATCCCTAAATCTAAACGGGGGCTTTGATGTTCCTGGATGGTGCCTGTTGTTATTGTTTGAATCAGGCCTTATCACTGCAGACCCCCACCAACACCACCCACCCGCCCCCGCACCCTCTACCCAGCAGCCCCCCTCACGCCCTCACGGGCACCCAGGACTGTGGGCACAAGTTTGTCAGAGCTGATTTTATTCCTTTGATTTCCATTAAGTAATCCTTTTTGTTGTTCTTTCTTCTTCTTCTACTTCTTCTTCTTCTTCTGTCCGCAGTACAGCCAGGCTCCCTCTGATAAGGATGATGGATGGGGCAGAACTCTGGCTCCAGCCAAGACCGGCAGCTTCCTGGGAGCTGAGAGATACTGAGGGGGAGGTGGGGGAAGGAGGGGTGGGGCTGTGTTGGGTCACGGGCAGGAGGTGGAGGAGGTGAAGGGGGGGGGGCTCCTAATGATGAAGGGGGTTGCTTGCTGACAGTGCTGCTCGTATACTTAAATATTACTTTACATTTTAAAACACAAACAACTGAAAAAAAATTCATTTTAAGAAGCATTTTGATAGCGCGCTTGTGTGTGTGTGTGTTTGTGTGTGTGTGTCTGTGTGTGTCTGTGTGTGTGTCTGTGTGTGTGCGCGGGATGTGCCATCAGGAGGAATTTAATTTTGTATGTGCATATTTTTTTTTTTTGTAAGACGGTAAAAAGTGAGATAAGTTCAGCCTTTTGGGTTCATTTGGACACTTGCTTATAAAACATGTCAGCCAGAGCTTCATAGACAGACAAGATCAACGGTGTATTTAAAATGGAAAATATTTTGGTTTGCAACCTTTTTAGTTCCTAACGGACTCTCCGTATCCAACCTTTGCATTCTCCCCCTTTTGTGTCTGTCCAGGAGTCACAGATTGTGGACGACAGTCTCGCATCAGGACGATTTCTGGAAAAATAGGTGGATTCACCAGTGTGGAATTTCCCTTTGATGTTTCTTTGATCATGTGACATCGCCAGTTTTAACCCATTTTTCATGAGCTGAACACGATTACGATTTGAGTGAGAATCTGCATCTAAATTTCACCTTAAAAATCTTCTTCTGTCAGCTTTTTGTGATGGGCCAAAGGTTGTAACATGTTTGTACTTTATAAATCACAACCGGGGGGGTGGGGGGGGGGGGGGGTTGTCATCATCCATCGAAAACAGAAAGGAGCCCCTCTGATGCACAAAGCCTTGATTTTTATTAATATACTGCTCTTGCTGGAAGACCTGTTTCTTTCTTCTGCCATCAGACCTTAAAGCTTCAAAAAGCCGCTTTTATTCCCAGAACAAAAAGTCCAGAGGCGATGACGTCCGACCTCATCAGGAACTTTATTTTAGTGCCTGACTCATGTAGTCCGACCGGAACAAACGCAAGTGCATAAACTATCCTGAAGTTATGTCCTGACTTGCCTTTTTTTTAAAGATGAGTGATGTTTGGTTTACTTTGCGCTGCAGAAGCGTCAGGTCACATGGCTTGTTTGTGGAAACTATCCGCTATCTCCTACTGTAACCCTGCGGCCACACGTCTCCAGCCCGCTGGAAAAGTGCGGTAATGATTTGTTTGGATTTTCAGGAGACAGAAGGGCGAAAGCCAAGCAAATATACTGTCGAATTTAAATAAAGTATATCTAACCCCTGTTTGTGTCCCAAGCAAAGACAGGCATTTGTTTTCATTACGACACGGACAAGATAACGTTTCCCACAGAATTTTGGATTTTTCTGAATTTCTCTGCGGCTTCATGTGAAAGCACGCGCTGATCCGTTGTCTCTGACGGAAACCCAGTGGATCCGTCCACACACACCTTACACTTGTCATACAGGGGCTGAAGGACACCTTTTCACTTCCCAGAATTCCTCCATTACCCCATAAGGTGTGCGCTCCCGGCTCATGATGATGATTTAGGGTTGTTTATGTCTGCTCACTTAAACATTTACTTTTCAGCACAAGGTGAAGCTGAGAAGAAAAATGTCTGAGGACGGGATTCAACACCAGCCCCTCGCCTGCTTCCAACACCGCTGACGTTTACAAGACGACCCGTGACGGCACCCGAGGAATCATGGGATATACAGTGGAGTCGGTGGCGTGCGAGCGGGCTTTGTGACTTCGCTCGCGGAAGTGCAGCGCGCTCCAGTTTGATTGCCGAATTCATGCCTCCATTTTTCATGGCAGCACATTGTTTTGATCCAGTTCCTCTTTTTAATGACCCGTAATACTTTACTGTAAAACGGCTGGACGGAGATCCAAAGACCCCTGCTGGGTGACTTATTATCAGTTTATATTTTAGGATGGAGAACGAATATGCGAGCGTTTCTCTCTGCGCCTTGAACCCTCACCTTTTTATGTGCTTTCCTGAGATTCTTTACTCCTTCTCTGACATTTTATTGCTCCTTTCGACTCTATTTTAAAAGTTCTTTCTTCACTTCTCTTCAAACACCCTCTCTCTCCACACACACACACACACACACACACATACACACGCATGCACACACACACACACACACACACACACGCACACACTGCTTCACCTCCTGCACAAGACCAGGGATATTTGCTCCATCATTTCCAAGACTCTGCAGTTTCAGAGAAATGACTCCAGAGGCGCCACGGGGTGTTAGACTGAGTGGACGCCCGACTTTCTGTTGCTCCATTTAGAACCAGGACGTGGGGGTCGCTGGAGGGGATGGGGTCTTAAGTAGGGCCAGATCAGGGTCAAAACTGCAATCAAGTTTCAGTGATTACTTTAAAGTACTTGGAGAGCTGGATGTGCTGGATTAACTGGAGTAAAAAAGTGGAGTTTGAAACATTTTTAGATTCAGAAACCTAAAACAACTTCCAGATTTTAAATGACGCGCGTGTGTGTGTGCGTGTGTGTGTGTATGTGTGTGTGTGTGTGTGTGGTGTGTGTGTGTGTGTGTGTTTGGGGGTTGGGAAGGTCCCAGTAATGACAAAATTTAGCTGAGACACATTAGGACATGTGGAGGGAAATAAGGTCAAGCATGATTAGTGGCCACCTTAATGGTATAATGTCGCCTCTATTTTCAGTGTTCCTGCAGGGGAAGAGTGTGTGTCTGTCTGTCTGTGTGCGTGTGTGTCCTGGGGGTATGCCGACATTGACAACAATGCGTGTGTGCAGCATCAGCCACTGACGCCAATGCTCAGAGATCTTATCATCCTTTATATATACATCTACAGTAGTGGCTCCTGACTGAACGAAACTTCTGCTGCTTATGTTGGTCCTGTTCAGCAAAACTGCAGATAAACAGAGAATTTAATAATAATAATAATCTACAAAATGCAAATTAAGTCATCATTTATATTAGGTCTTAAATCTGAATTATTAATTGTTGTTGTTGTTGCTAACATGCTATTAGCTATGTAAGGTATCATAATTTTTTTCACAGGAGGTCCTGATGCAATTAATCTTGACCCTTCTTTTTTCCATCATGGGTTTTATTTTTGTTAATGTTTTGCTTTTCATTTATATTCAGTGTTTAATCACTTATTTAATCAAAGCAAAATTACTGTAATGTACAGTTACTAAATATACAGTATCAGTAAAACCATGTTGCACAAAATGCAATGCATTGAAAAGATACTTGCAGCATAAATGTGCAAAAGCTCAAACAAAAAGCAAATGATGCTCCAGAGTTCTTACGTTTGCGTACCGTACTTGTTTTTGCAGGCGTGGCCGTGGCACTGTGTTTTTGTTTGAGATCTGCTTACCAGATGGACCTACTGGAGACACATTTACGGTTTCGAGCTAATGTGGTTAAGAGCGGTTTGGACAATCAGTCGTCTCTGAGTGCATCTCGGGGGCATTTTCAGCCATATTGGCAAGATTTATCTGATTACACCGCAATCAAAAGGACAATGCTGGACCTATAATTGATGATTGATATATTACTTCAACCCTTCCTCCGCCTCCTCCGCTGTCAGTGCCAGGCTTTCTGTGTGTGTGTGTGTGTGTGTGTGTGTGTGTGTGTGTGTGTGTGTGTGTGTGTGTGGTGTGTGTGTGTGTGTGTGTGTGTGTGTGTGTGTGTGTGTGTACGTGTGTGTGACAGACATGGTGTCTGCTGACAGCAGCTTGGTCTTATCTGCACCAAAGGAGTGACGTTAGAGGACCAGAAGGATGAGAGAAAAACAGAGTTAAAGGTATAGGTGCATGTGTGTGTTTCTCTTTTCAACGCACACTTGTCACAGTGTTCACTTGTTCACTTTTCCCTCTCCTCTTCTTTGACACTTTCTGTGACCACTGACACAAATGGCTCTATCTATGTATATGTGTGTATATAGCCAGTATCAGGAGTTCAGTGTTTCTCTGTGTAATTAGCCCCAAAGCAACGATAACATGACATCACAGGTGGTGATGTCATCTCGGACGCAACAGTGGTGTTTCCATAGCATCTTAATCTAATTCATTTTTAACTAATCTGAACCAAACTTGAGCTCACTGCTGTTGATGACCTTGTGCAGGTCATTCAAGATAAATGACTGGGTTAAATAAGATTCAAACAATTTAATTTAATCAATTATAATCCTAATTTATTGTGCGAAATGATACATTGATTTTTTTTTTAAGTCAATATCATCAGTACTCAAAATGACCACTTTATTTATTACTGTTTACTAAAGTTAAACCTTAATTATTTGACTCGGTGTCACCAAGGAGACGGTGGTCAGAGACCTGTAAATCACTCCTGCTATGTTGCGATGAAACACAATCGGCCCTTTCTGAGGTGACAGATTGACCTGGGAAAGAGCCGCCACGGGCCAGAGCAGGACATTTTACATATGTTAGGAACATGGGGAAATAAACATATCATATAAAACTCAAGAAAAATGAAGGTCATTGCTGGGAGACAAGGAGCGAGGAAAGGATGATGGAGGGGTCGACTTTGACGAGAGTTAGTGGAGGTGATTTGAGACGGAGAGATGACAAAGAAGAGGGGTCATGGTGAAGAGAGAAGACAAGGTGAGAGTCGTGGGAAAGAGGAGAGAGGGTGATGTGAGCAGAAGAGTGATTAGAGAATGGAGGGAGTGGCGTCCACGCTCAGCCTCTACAGGTCACAAGGTGCAATTACACCCTCTGTCCCCTGTGCTCAATGGCGTCAGTCTCATTTTTAGTAAAATGGTAATTCATTCACCTGGAAAGTTTTGGAAAGGCTTTTGAACACTTTAATACCCTGGTGTCCTGCTTGGAAGCTTTTCTGGTTTGTTTGATTGATTAATTGATACATGTGACTTGGTTTAATGAACTTGTAAACTGTTGCAGTATTAGTGTGCCAGCCACTTTCCTTTTCTTTTATTTTGTGATTGAGGTTTTGCATGCAGTCTAGGTTTCACTTCTCATTTCTTCTGGGTGCTAAAGTTCCTGTTTTTTGTTATTCCTTCTCTTTTGCTTCCTGCTCTGTGCTGATCGCCTCAATTCCTGATATCTCACTTCCTGCCCTCATGTATTCTCCCAACATTTTCCCCTCTTTTGTATTACGTCATGTTGACTCTTTGGACCCTGCCTCTGCCTTGAATACCTCTGGCTTGAATTACTTCCATGTATAAGGGCCTCTGCTTTGATTAAAATTGCTGGTTTTTGACATGCCACTTCACAGTATTACTCCACACCTTGGCCTTTACCGGACTCTTTTCTTCTCTTCCACTGCAAATACTTGCTTTTCAGTGTCTTTGCAGGGGCTTATACAAGCTTTTAGCATTGCCTTGGGTCCAGTAAGAGTTCCACTTAAGTGTAGGTGTTTCCTGGAAAATACTGACAGTCCAAAGCACCTCAGCTGTTGCAGGTTAATCCAAACATTGTAATGTTAGCATGCTAGCACTGGCATTTAGGGCAGACGGTAGCAAGGCTGCGCACTCTAAATCTTCCTCATTTGATTCAGCTTCCAAACCTTTATCACGATCACAGATTGGGCTCTTTGTTTAAAGGAAACGATTACAAATACAAGATTTATGAATGAAAAGCAAAAACAGCGAGTCACAGAAAAGCTTTGAGAGCGATAAGTCAGCAGCGAAACATCACCGCTGTCATGGCACTGAGCCATTTTCAACAAACAGTGGAAAAAAGACTAAACATCTGCGCAAATGGCGGTTTTAAAAGAACTGTTTACTCTCGCGAGCGCAACCTTCTCATCCAACATGGAGAGAAAACGGTTCCTACATGAAAATGCTGGCAACAGGTTTTGAGTTCAGTGGTGACAGAGTCGTACCAGGACGACGTGCTGATGGCGAGGATGGATTTAAAAGCCGTGTTTACGCGTGCAAAATTTCTTCCGTCTGATCAAAATCACTCAGCAGTCGGCGTTTGGAAGGATGCTAACGAAGCGGGTGTGATCATGATGTGATGCTGCGCACGATTTACGCTTCTAATCAAGACAGAGCAGAGAGTTTTCAGGAATAACAAAGAAATGCCTTTCATTTCTAAAACTAATCGACTGCTGTGCAGCAATCAAACTACGCTCAAGAGGGACCAGTCTTGATTCTTTGAGCCTGTTTATTTTTATTGGTATTCATAACGGGCTTAGGTTCACCCACATTCTGAGGTTCAGCTGGTTTTCCTGAACCTCCCAGTTCTGCATCGCTTCCACCAGTCCAGCGCTCCACAGCCGCACTGTCATCCCCAACAGACTATAATCCCAGAGGTTTTATTTAGTTTAAGATGAAGATTAATCTGGGCTGATGGTTCCTGGCCGATCGGTGCTCACTGGTGATGTGGAGGACGTCTCGGTGGAGGCAGCTCAACCCGAGTGCCCCCTCTGAGAGGGGCAGCTCCAGCCACTTGTTTCTGTTTACTTCAGTCTGGTGCAGCCCGTCTGATGGGACGGGTATCAAAGAGGGGACGGACGCCTCGGACGGGTTGTTTTTGGATTTCCTCTCATTTGTCATGTTTTTTCTCTTCTTTTTTCTCCTCTGCCCTCCGTCTCCATAACACAGGGGGAACATGGAAGCCGTGTGACCCCCCTGGATGATTTATCAAGACATTTTTCTACCCATCACCCCCCCACCCCCACCCCCCTCTTCTCCCCGGGTAAAGTAAATGACTGGTATGTGGAGAGGCCACAGCCACCACTGCACCCCCCCCCTCATCTCTTGAGCTATTAGGCCTCCCTCCGCCTCCCCCTGTGGAGAGAGGCAGATAAGGGAAAATTGAAATGAAGAGGGAAAATAGGGAAAGAGACATCACTGCATCCACAGGCGGACTCTTGTTCTCCTCCACTATCTCTGCCTCCCCCCCTTTGAGCTTGATTAGCCGCCGAGCTTAAGAGGCTCGTTATCAACCTTGGAGACGATGGAAGTTCATCGGCCACAGGACTTGACTGATGGAGATGGGGATGGAGGCTTTTTCTGAACGTGTGTGTGTGTGTGTGGGTGTGTGTGTGTGGGTGGGTGTGTGCATTGAGGAAGTGGCGTATATCTTTTTGACTGATGTGGAGCCACAGCAGAATGCCGGCAGTTCACTCGTATCCGAGGCTGCGGGGACTCCAACATGTCTACTGGCTGCTTCTTATTTAGTCACATGGCTCCTGACAGCTGACCTCTGTTTTTTTTTGTTTTTTTAATAAAATGTTAAATGCTTACTTATAAACAAATATTCCCAAGAATGTTGGAGACAGATGCAAAATTTTCTCTTGAGTGCCGGCTTGTTTTCCTCGCTCCTTGGCATCAGCGAAGGTCTTATCTCATCCACTGGAGAGCTAAAAAGCCCATCCATTCTAAAATTGTATCTCCACAGTGTTGATTGCAGTCGTATGGAGGGTCGGTGGGTGGGGGCTTCTGGGTTTTTAGTTCCCCATTATGGTTAGGTTCACAGAACTAAAGCCGGGAGCTTACCAGACATCTGTAGCCGCTCCTTATCTCTGCTGAGCCCAGCAGCTGGAAACTAGAGGGGCTGCTTGTCACATGTAACATCTAAATTCAATAAAAGCAACAATAGCTCTGGTTGTCCTGCCCTGATGCTGAATTCAGTTTTTCTGTTAATTGACAAGGCACTCAGGGTGAAAAGAAAACATCAAAACAACATAATGTGGTCATATGAGGTCACAGCAGCTGTGCTCTGTAGATTATTTCAAATAATCACCACCGAACAACAAATGTATTTTAATTCTATTTACGTCCACTAAAAAGTCCAATCTGGTTCTGCTCAAACCTGTCTCCAATAAATCTCTGTAATATTACCACATTAAATAGATTTGGTTCATCACAAAAGGAAATGGCGATCTGCAGCCATTTGCAAATGTTGTTTCTGTCAGTGTGCCAGTTTCAAGGCGAAACCGTCGGGTTATTCTGAACAACTGGGCCAGTCAGCACCATGATGCTTCTCCTGCTTCTTTCTCCATGTGCAACTGAGGTTCTGCTGCATTACGGCTCAAGTCCCACCATGTTTTGTTTAACAATGAAGCGGTTTGATGGTTGGTGTACAGATCTGAATCGTGCAGAATTCCTCAGTGGGTAAACGACGGCCTCTTCCAGCACATTTCCAGGGTTCTTCTCTTTGGTTTTAACTGGAAAAGCGGCGTTCTAGATGAAGCCTGGTGTAAACTGAAGCCTGATATAATAGAGAGCTTAAAATAAAGGATGATGCTGCTGCTTTTGCTCTGCATCGTACAGTATTTCCTTCCAGCTGCTGTCATTTTGCACAGTGTTTTGGTCGTGCAGTAAATCCCTCTATTTAAAGTTCTTTTTGATTAATCTTCTGTCCTGTCGGGTCTGTTTGCAGAACCAGTTCCACTTTCTGATGATCTCAGACTTGCAGTGAACTAAAGGTGGATATCAACAGAGGATGCGAGCCCACCAGTTACTGTTTCAAGCCCTACAAAGGGGGTCTTGTGTGGCTGTTGTCCTCCTTTTGATGAGAATAACTCATAATTGGAACAAAAGGCTTCTGTGGTGGAAACAGCGGGCTGGTGTACAGCGGCTGTTCATGATGCCGATGCCATCTTATGAGAATTCTGTTCCGGCTGAGGAGTCGACGATCGCCGTCTCTCCTCTCCGACTCTTGCCGAGGCCTCAGAAGGGCGACTGTGCCGTGTAAACATTCCCAGCTGAATCTGTCTGTCTGCCGCGGGTGATGCATCTATCCAACCCGTTTGTTTACCTGCTGAAAGAATGTTAAGAACATCGCCCCCATCCCATCTCGTGTCCATGGGCGTGTGCACTTAAACTAGAGCGTGTGATCAAGCCCCCCCGCAGAAAAAAGGGGCGACGGGGTGTTGTCGAGGGTGCCTGGCGATGCAATTTTTGTTTCCCTTTTGTATCGACATAATGTTGTGTAATGATCCAATGGGATGTGGATCTGGTGAATATTGCGCGGTGTTTAGTCTACCAATCACCACGGTGACAAAGAGTCTAGGTTTGGGGGGTGTGGAGGTGGAGGCAGGGGCCGGGGGTCAGAGTAGTTAGCGGCGTCGTAGGTCAGGAGAGAACAGCAGTGAAGAAAAAAAGTATACACGTATAGAAAACACGTACGCTGAACTGTAACGTGATTATTGATTTGTTGTTTGCTGTTTCCTGCAGAGAGGAAATGAGAAATTCTGAATTATGAAGGCAAAAAAAACCCATCACCACATAGGTGATGATCGAGCACTGCCTGCAGTCAGAGAGAGAGAGAGAGAGAGAGAGAGAGAGAGAGAGAGCTGCCATATGTCAAAGCAAATACTACCATGTGTCGTCTGTAAACTGGAGGTGCTCCAGTCTCAAGTCTGTGGTCTGATATTACGAAAAGTTGCTGAAAACTTGATTTATCAGGGAATTAAAGATCATAGTTGTGTTGAAGAGCAGCCAGCAAAATCTGTTTCTTTAGCAGGAATTTTAAAAAAGATGCGCCAAAAAAGCTAGCTTTTGATAATTTCTGCTGGTGCTGACGGTTTTATAAAGCATGAAAGTAAACAAGCTACAACTAAACGGCTGCAAAGTGTCCAAGAGGTGGCGGTCAAACACAGTGACGGTCCAAATAAAGCAGTTTAAGACTAGGAATTCAGCTGTGAATCAAAGATGGTTCCTAAAGTTTTATAGTTACCATCGCATCTTTATAAAGGGAGAAAGGTGTGTTTATGTTTTGCAAAATAAAGAAAGAAATTTCTTTCAGGTGGACTTTTCCAGGATGTTGTTATGAAAGTGGACAGGAGTCACCCTCACACACACACACACCACACACACACACACACGCACACACACACGCAGCTCTGGACAGTTTAAACCTGCTCTGACTGTGAAAGGTCAGCACTCTCACCGTAACATGTTGATTTTCAGGCGTCTGGCGTCGCCGCTGGATGTAACATGTTTACTCTCAGAGCTTCGATCAGGTTTGACCAGCTCCACTTTTTGCATTATTTTATATTTATTTTACCCACAAAGTTGACAGACAGCAATAATTATTCTCTTCCTCCTTTGTTGCAAGGAAAAATACACAATATGTCTCAAATTCTTTAATATCAACTTTGCAAATGCTGAAAACTAAAATGGATTTTTTTTAAAATATTTATGTATAGGACAGAAAAGACCCAGTTGGTCCTAGCATGCACGCCCATGAGTGAGGTGTTTATTGCACACTGACGATTGTTTGGTTGTTGTGCGTGTTCGGTCACTCCTGCACAACAGCCGAGCAGAAGAGGTGTCCACTCAAGAGTTATAGATCTTATTCACCCTTTAAATGAACCTTGAGATGCACTTAGGGGCTTGTTTCTAGCGGCCGTATATCAAGGCTAACAGCAGAGATCTACTTCGTAGGAGCCCAGCATGAGTCTCCGGTCTGCCCTCTAGAGGCTCCACTGAACCTGCTGCTACATGAATTTAAAGTCCATTTTAGAGATCTCAGCGAGTTCCTGTTTGCTAAATGAACAGGCTTCAAACATGAAATGCAAAAATGTTTTATTTCTTTCTGGGAAATTCACTTTTTTATTGAACAAAGACTGAAACAATCGTTTATTCGACTGAGGGGGAGACGTAAAGTGAGCCCCCGGCCCGTCAGGCGTGTGTGTTCGGTGTGTTTGCCGGCCGTTCGCTATCTGAATGACAAGGTTCAGTAATCAAAGAATTTGTTGACCCTCCCTCCTTCGTTCACCTCTCCTCTGCTGCCACATCCTCCCGTCTCCGCTCTCATCCGTCTCATTTGTGCGTCGCCAGGCTGCAGCAGAAGAGTCCAGCATTTCTGCTGACGTGTGAACGTCCTGCAAGGCTTTTATTCACAGGCCTTGTCTCCCAACACACTATTTCGGTTATATTTAGGGACTAACAAAGCACCATTGTTCTGCATGCATGACTTTACACTTTAAATCAGTGGTCTAATTCCCTTAATTGTCCGTCTGTAAAATACTGTATTAGATTCTAACCTATAAAAGCAAGTGAATTTACTCCTTGCTGCTACATCAAGGCTATTCAGTGAGTTGAAATTATGCTTATGTTATTCCTTTAAGGATTTTTTAATTTTTAAAACAATAACTTTAAAGTATTACTCGTAGTTTTGCCAATTGAAGTCAACGCATTCATCTGATTCTATTGTTGCTACATTCCAGGACAGATAATGAAGGTCTGGAGCTCAGTGTGAAGTCAGATGGGATTGTTGATGGAGATGTCGGCTCCCACAGGGTATCAGATTTTAGTGGCTCTCTTTTTGATTTTCCAGCTCATCGAGGAATCAGCAACAGCGTCGTCCTGACTTGTTTATGTTTCTGACCCTAAACTCTGGTTGCATTCAGGGCACCAAAAACTGATCAAAAAGGGATCAAATAATCAGCTTACTGGATAAAAGCTGATCTGTTTTGGGAAGCTGAGTTTTCTTTAATAGTCATAAAAGAAAACAGCGAAGGTCTGTTCAGCCAAAACAAAGAAAACTTTTATTTTGGTCCTTGAAACAACCCTCATTTTTAAAGAAAACTACCTTAATAGACAATTAGACAGCATGATTACCAGAGGATCAGATAATTCCTGCCCTGCATGCCCCTTTGCCCCTGCTCTCTGCTCCGCACACACACACACACACACACACACACACACACACACACACACACACACTCTCCTGCACCATCGCCGACCTCCACCTATCCGTCTCTCACTATCAGCTGCTCCCTGCTGCCGTTGTTTTCAGAGGTCAGAGCTGTTTGTTTGCTCTGAGGCCCGCCGTCTGATAGCCGTGTCGGACTACGGCCGCCCCTCCCGTCCAATCTTAACCTCAGCCGTTATCAGCCGACTCGCCGGCAACTCCAACCTTGTCTTTTAAAAGGAACACTTCCCCTGGAAATTATGGAGACACTCTGGAAGATACAGCGTCTCTATCTGTCATGAAGGAGACCTCTGGACAGACAGGATGACAGTCTCAGGGAGTCCTCCAGGTTCAAATGCATCTCATGACCTCTGGTTATCCACACACAAGTTCTTCACTGTGGTCAAGCCTCATGTTTTCACTTCAAACTTCTCTTTCCAAATGATCGCATGAATGAATTTGTTAGACCGAACCGAATCAATAATAAATGAGCAAAATGGTTTTTATCTTACAAAGGAGATGGCACAAGGAGGACGTTCGATACCAGGATCCCTGGGGTGAATTCCCCAGTACAACATGGCCGTCTGTGCCCTCACTGCGGCGCCACTTTAACTCGAGAACATGGCGGATTTTTTTGAAAGTCGGTGCCCCTCGTTCCCCTGGCTCGTCCCACGCCTTCCATGAGGTCATGATGAGGAGACGGAGGCATGCTAGCAAGTTTCTGATCCCGACAAGTTGTGCGGAGGTTGTGAGTCACATGTGCTGGAGAAACAGAGCAGGAGGTGGTCTTAAATCAACTTCTGATGCTTTTGTTGTAGCTTTTTCTAATCAGCTGCATGACCAACATTCTTTTTGTACATCTCAGTACTGATTTTAAGTCTGTCTGTTGCCTCCTTTGGTCACCTTGACAGACTACACCCTTAAAGACCCATACAACTTATTCTTAAATAACATTTCTTCATAACTTAATGGACCACACCGCTGCCCCACACCTTTATCAGAAGTGTCCCTTTTTTGTGAATGTAATGCCTCCAGTTTTAGCCTGGTTGAAATGCTGCAAAATTGCCCTTTAAGCTAATTCAGGCAGATGTATTTGAAGCTAACTCCCCAACAGAGGAAGAGCTAATCATAGAGGACAGAGTATCTGGCTTCTAGAGATTCTTTTCAGGAGTCAAGACCAGCGGTGGAGTCCTCCAACATGAGGTTTATAAAAATAGGGAAGTAATAAGCTAATATTACCTTGTGTTTGGAATATGCTAATTTCTTTAACCGATAATTTGAAAACATATCCAAACTGTAAACTTTTTCACTTCGAACAGCGACGCAGCCTGTCCCGGGCAGGGCTGCAGCGGTCAGACTGACCACAGGCGATGGAGCGCAGCGGGGAGGTGAGTGCCAACCACCTGATTAAGCAACATGGAGGAAATGAGAGAAGCAAAAGGGTTCCATTTTCTTCAGGAAAACCCCAAAAATTAAGAATGGGAGGGGATGGACGAGGGGGGCCCTAGGTGGGATAATCTGTGTACATATGTGTGTGGTGGCAGGGGAGGATGCTGGAGGGTGTGCGGGGTTAAAGTCACAGATTTTAAATCAGTTCTTTGGCCTTTAACGGGCACAACAGAAGCTCAGTATGAGTGAGCAGAACAAAGAGGGCAGCAGTGGCCTCGACCAATTAACATTCCTGCAGCCTTTATGAGCCGCCCGGACCCGCCCCTTCACTCACACCTCATAAAAGTCACCAACATCAGTTCTTGCAAACCATAACTGTCATTATAATCCCATTAAAAACAACCCACTGAGCAATTTACAGTGAACACCAGGGCCAAGTGTGCCAGCAGAAGAGAGAGAACTCCTCAGCTGGAGCACACACCAGCGGGAACATTTATTGGGAGTAATTTGACTGTGATACAACAGTGACTCCATGAGTTTATGTTGCATGATTAGGAGAAAATTAGGTTAAATCTCTCTTCTTCTTCCTGCTTTCCTTAGTTAATCTGAATGGCTCAGACATCTCTGACTGCTGAATGCACTTATTAGGTTGCACCAAAGAATGCCTTGGCCACCAGAGGGCAAACATGGGG
Source organism: Takifugu flavidus (assembly GCF_003711565.1). Classification (NCBI taxonomy): domain Eukaryota; kingdom Metazoa; phylum Chordata; class Actinopteri; order Tetraodontiformes; family Tetraodontidae; genus Takifugu; species Takifugu flavidus. The sequence continues at coordinate 15,029,007 of NC_079533.1, forward strand.
GTCGAATAAGAAGCTTTTTATTGTTGTTTCATAATTGTACGACGGATTTTTGTAGGTCAGCTGGAGGGTCAGTCCCGAGCCGCTGCAGTTTCAGCAGTGCCGCCACTGTGGGCCAAAGGAAACCCACCCAGACACAGAGTGAGCATGCTAACTCAACTAACTCAACACAGAAAGGTCTGTTATAGCTGGGGATCGAACCCACGACCTTCAGTTAATTCACCAGTAATTAACTAGGCCAGCCCTAATTGCTAAAAGGATGAATTCCAGTCAGAAACAAGAAGAGGAAGCAGCAGATGAGAGAGAGGAACACACACAACCATGTGATTGTCTTTTAATGGACCCCAGAGTGGCTCCATCTCCATAAAGAAACGAGACTGCAAAACAACATTATGGACTCGTCAAATGGTTGTGCCGTGACCCTGCATGGCCTCGACCGTGTTGGCCTATTTTCAAGAGTGCAGCGCCCTCTAGCGAATATCGTAGGGTTTACATTCATCGTCTAAACTGATTTGCAAGCTTATCAGGTCTTAATAAAAATATATTTGTGCGAAGTTGCAATTGAATTTAACTTAGGAACCAAAGCGCTAGAATTGGCATATTAAATATTCCAACAACCATCTTTTATATACATGTTTTGCCCTATTTTTTGCCCTAAACCAAAAACGTCATTTTTCAAACTTTAAGAACTCTTTTGGGTTCAAATCAGGCGGGATCCCCTAAAATTATGTTTTCAGTCACATCAGCCATTTCTTCCTCCTGACTTATTCAGCGTGGTCAGGACATGGCATCCTGGTGGTGACCAGTGTGGTCACGAGTTCTTGGCACCGACGAGAAGCACTTGAATGTCCCTCTTCCTCATCTCTCTGGACATCTGGCACCAGGAGCAGGCGATGCAGAAGGTGGCGAACAAACAGTCTCGACAGATGGTGTCCTGCAGCGGACACAAACGTTATGTCATCAATCCCCCAAAAAGTAATAATTAGAGTTCTAGTTTTTTAAACAACTTCAAAATAAATGCCCATTTTTATCACTCGTGGAATGAAGAAGAGAAATGATTTTTCTCTCGCATGGCCTGTAAGTGTCCAAATTGCAAATCCAGGTTTAAGTCCAGTAATAAAGACAGCAGCAGCACTTAAGGCCTTACTTTGATGCCGTAGCGTTCCCGCATGGAGACCCTCATGGCCAAGGTGATGGGGGGAATACAGCCGATGTCCAGCAGGGGGAGACACAGACATTGACCGTACTTCTTGGTGGTTACACAGGCGAAACAAGGGAAGCACCAGAAGGCAAAGCAACCTAAAACAGATATGAGAAAGATACAGCAACAGGTGGAATATGACACCAGAATTGTTTAATTAATGTTGAGTTTAAAGCAGACAAATGTCTTATTCTGCCTGTTGAATAAGGTTTTTCATTCACCACGAGCTGTCATGATATGAGGTCCAGGGACTCACACTCAGGTACGTCCTGACAGCAGTCACATATGCCTGACCCCCACTCATCAGACTCCAGGGAACTCATCACCGGCCGAGGCTGCCTGATGACCAGCGTGGAGGACATGGCGGCGCCTGGGAGATATCAGGATGTTACATTCGTGTTTAATTCAGAGCAGAAACATGTGCTGCTTGTTTGTTTCTTAAAGGCACCTCTGTGGTACTCTCTTTTTGTGGGGGATTCTAAGGTATTTTCTCAACACAGGTCCACCAGAATATGTTGGTGCTTCTTCCTGATTCCTCTCAGTTTACCAATTAAAATGTGCTAGATGAAGCCAATATTAGGTCATAACAGGCCATACGCCTTAGAAAATAAAACATCTCAACCAGGACCTTAAAAGTATTTTAATAGCTATAATTAGGGGCTTTGAACAGATCTGTGGACCATCACCCCAGTGCTCCCAAATGCTTAGATTGAGTTGTCAACTGGGATCAACTGGTGGTGATAATGACACATTTGGATTGGTAAGGACAGAAAATAGCCTGTGTACTTATGATGTAATTAGGTCAAAATATACTTTATAAGCTTTTAATGGTGGTAGGAGTCACTGAAAAGAGCAAATTAATGTCTCTTTTCTAGTCTCACAGAAGGAAATAAAACACTTCTCTTAGTTTGTGACCACTATATAATAGCAATATTGATAATAATGATAATAGAAAACTCACCTGAAATAAATGTGTGACAAATAAAGGGTGAATAAAGCAGTCAGTGCAGCCTGCTCTCTGTTGACGTCTCTCTCTGAAACATTCCCAGATGGCAGAAACACCTTAGAACAAAAGAGAACAAGAACAAAGTGGACCAACAAGTCAGTCCAGAAACATTCCATCCTATTAGAGTGGTGATACACTGGAAGCATGTAGGAGTGGTGATGACATCATCATCATTTATTGTGACGTATCTCAAATCTTTTTTTTTCATTTTGAAATGACTTTTTATGCTGCAGGACTTGCTAAGTAAGTCTGTTTTAGGCATTTTAGACTATGAGGAGACGGCAGTGCTCCATGTCCTGCAACACATCCAGTCATTAAGCGAGCAGAACCATTACCAGATGTGTTCTGCTCAATCTGCTCAGCTCGCGGCAAGCATGCGTTTACACCTGCCATCCAGACGGAACATCCCAGTGTCCCGTCCCCTTTCATCCAAACATGAAGCCAGCAGGCCAAACAGGGAAGTCCTGCCCCTGGGATAGCCCAGGACAGATGAGACACTGGCTTCCTCCCAGGATGTATGCTACCTCACTGGGCTCCTTCATGATGGATCTCCTCACAAGACCTTCAGGGAAGAAACATCCCGATGTCAGACGTCCTCGTCTCTGCTCAGTTTTTGGCACCAAGTATCACTGACCTCATACTTATTGCTGTGAGCTGTGATTCTCCAACACCAGCATCCTGCTGTCCACCCCTCACACTGGTGATGTCATTCCTGGGTCCACTCACTGTCCAACCAAAGTGGACGTTCGCCTCATCTGGGCTGCACCTGGACGTGTAAAACAGGGGCACTTAGTTCTTTAGAATCAGCGTGAATTAAGGAGACTAAACACACATTTAAAGTCAAAGAACTGATGGCAGTTATTGATGTGGACCACCTGTGAGTCTTTCTTTAGGAACAGAAATGCTCATTAAAAGACAACTAGAACAACAAGTCTTTAGCTGCAGTGAAGGGACAGGAAAAGGATTTACTGGGGAATTACTGTCAGATTTACTAACTTGGGACAGGGAAAAGGGTCCGATGGTAGTACTGCTTTAACCTGTTAGACAGGTGATTAAATACCAAGTGAATTATCTGATCAGCATTATCTTTGTGACGCTCGTGGCAGATTCTCTGAAACTGAAGATCACAAACCTAATCTGAACTAAAATGCTGAGAACAGACACAAAAATCTCCTCAACATCTGGACGATAATGTGGTGCATTTATTTTGATTTCAAATACCAAATGTATGGCACAGATTAATGACACACGTAAGTGGTTTGATTCAAGATTGGAACGTGAGGCTTCGAAAGGCATCTTAATCAGGGTGTGACAATAACTGGAGCATCACCTAAAAACTAAACACACAAGGCAACAAGATGCTGCCAAACTTCATGTCACTTGCAGAGGTGGCAGGAAGTCCATGACCTTAAATTCAGAGAGGTCATGCTGTCATATCCATGGTTACATGGTTGCAGTCAGTCTATGTGGACTCAGAAGGACATAAATCTGCTGTTCCATCACTCTTCCTTTACTGTTCCTTCACGTTCTTGTGATGATGATGTTGCAGTTGGCCCCAAACTACAGGATTAAGTTTTTAGGTGAGGAATAAAAATGCCCCGTGGGGTTTGGTTAACTACAAATTCATGATAAATGCCTATTTTGTAGCTTTTTCCTTTGTGCTTTTAATGATTTGGCTACAGCCGGGACTGTGGTTTGCCAGACTGGAGAGTTTTTGCTGCCTGTATTCCAGGAGTTTTCCCATTCCCTTTGACCCAGATTTCTGGCTGACCCAGGTTGCTCCCCCCCTTCTCTGCAAACTTTGTTCCAGGAATCTCAACGAATGAGGAAAGTCCTGCACGTGAGCCTCGGCAGTAAAGCCTCCGTGACCATATGTGTGCAGAGAAATATATGAGTCGCTCTAACAGCTGTAGAAATAAGTGGTTGTGGCAAACACTTGTGCTTTAAAAATGCAAAAGATGGCGGGAAATCACACACTGTGCAGTGAGGAAATGCTTTGATTTGACCCCATAGAGCACAGGGAAAGATTTGTTTGAGGATTTAATTGCGTATAAATTTGCTCTGGGGATGTCCTGCTATTTGCCAAGCCAGATAAAGCCACTGAACTCACTGAAGGTGGTCCAGAGCCTGAGCAGAGCAAACAGACAGCGGTTATGCAGAGGTTACAGTCCAATATCCTTGGAAATCTGCCTGATCAGAGGTAGTTGAGTTCAGTGGGGGGAAACACATGAGTGGCAGAGGTTGCAAGAAAAAAATGTACATTTGCTTCAAAATGTCAGAAGAATTTAGGTGACAAAATCATGTTTTCAGTGTTTTTGTGGCTGCAGTTGATTTCTATGGCGATTAGTTAATAAAAACTGCTGAAAAATAAAGGCTAAAAATAGTTGATTTTAGCAACCACAGAGACAGCACTGAGCCACCAGAGAGACTTGATCCACATTCTGCCCTTCGCTGATTTATAAATTATCGTGTCACAGGTTTGATAGGATGTTATCAACATGCAGCATCAGGAAAACCTCAGAGATCTGTTGGGGCTGAGATACAGTGAGGGGGTGGGGGGGCTGTGAGTTAGAGGGGGAAACAAAAGAGGGAGAGACGGGGTGAGAGAGGGCAGAGGCAAGGGAGTCCGTCTGCACAGGAGCAACCACAATCTTACTGGAATCTGCGGGACAACCACTTAAATCCACAACTTTGTGAGTTTATTTCATACATTTATGGCCAATTGTTCAGTTTGCACTGCTGTTTTTAACATGTTTGAGATTAGATGACAGCAGAGAATTATCTCTGATACTTTTACAGTAACTAGGACATTTCCAGTGATATATGGAATGGATATCTATGTTTTCCACTTTTTGTTTTCTTGCATTCAAACTTTTCTGCACCTCCAATGGGGTGCTTCAAGATCCATGCAACTGAATTTAAGATTAATTCAGTTTAAGCAAGCAAATGTTTCCACTGAATACTGACCATAATCCATTAAATGTGTGTTTTGCATACACTGGATCTCCATGAAATCATTATATTGTGTGTCCTGTACTCAATAACAGCATGTATACAGATCCTGTTTAGCTCCAAATCATTTCAGCCATGCACTAAAAGTGATTGCAAATACCTAGTTTCAGTTTCTTCTTGTCCTTATACAACTGACATATCTTCTGGAACACCTCTGAGAAATCACTCCAACTTTTACTGCTACATCCTGCATTTTCTCGTTACTATACACAGCTGATGAGCATAGCTAGGCTCCTGCGACTCGGATTCACTGAAACGTGACTTCATACCAAAGATTTCAGGGAACAAAAGCTTGTTTGAGACGTTTCCTTTCACTGGGGAACTGTCTGTCTCCCTCTAGTGGTTATTTTACAGAACGACAAGAGTCTACTTTTTTTTTAAATGTTATCTTATCTTAACGTAAAATGTCCGTATAGTTCATATTATTGTAAAATTTGGAATGTTTAAATAAATATCTGAAAGCCAAAACACATTGACATTGTATATTTTCTGTATGGTTGATTAGTGACCATTAACATACTGCCTTCTGGTGGTATACTACAGTAAAGTCCCACTTTCTCCAATTTGGTCTGTTCAAGTCTTCTAATTTATTTTTGAGGCCATAAAATCATGATGCTACTGTTTCACAAATATATTGTCCAGGATACTTTAATGCTTTGAATCCAAATTAATCTAATGTGTTTACTTATGATTCACAGGAGCCTTTTCCCTTCAGATGCAGTAGTGGAGAATTCGGACAAAAGCGCAATGGAGGGCAGCAGTAAGACGGAACCTCCCACAGAGATCATGTTTAGGCCTCAGCCATCAGATGGTCTGAAGGACCAAAACAGCCAGACAGACTCTTTCCTCACAGCAGCACGGCTCATTCGGAATGGATGGAACAACAAGAAGAATGGAGGGAGACAATTTCACATTATTGACCGCTCAGTTCATCAGCCAGCTGTCTCCAAGCTGAACCCAATATCTGCTGAGATTATCCTAAAGGCATCCAGTATCAGGCTGGTGACAAACAGCAGGAAGACAGAAAAGGACAAAGAGGTCATTCCTGAACAAATGAAAAAGAAAATAAATCAGACTTGCAAGAAGGAATTCTCAGCTAAAAAGCAAGGAGAGATACAGATGGGCCAGGCAGGCATTGCTTATTTCCAGGTGTCTGGCTGTCGTGCTGCATGTAGACAGTCCAGAAGGTTCAAGGCCCCATTACTTCCTGTCATTGCTGAGGTGTAGAGTGGAAGAAAAATAAACCAGCAGAAACTGTGCTCTTGTGCATGTTGTCCAAATGTGCATGTGGTCTACAACTAGGCTATAGACAGCTTGATTCTCAGTCATATATTGTCTATTTCAGTGCTGCTGTGGCCTCACCCACCATGAGGGAAGTTGCATGTTTAGTTAATAAATGCCCTTCTTTTAAGTGATTATGTTGTTAATAAAGGGTGGTCCCCTCCAATAGTCCAGCGGCTTATGGCACAGGTAGAAGAATCAGTCTCAGACTGCCACAAAATATTTACAATGCGTTACCTTGGGGAAAATGTATTAAGTAGCTAAAATCGTACTACAAATATGTCATAAAACTATCATACTGGGTAAAAACTGCCGAATCCATCGTCTTATTCCTTACATTCCTTTTTATTTACAAAGAAACGTTTTTATTAACTATTGACTGCTTCTCACCTGTTGAGCAAAATAATATATTTTTTGTTCAGTTACATTCGTTACGTCATTTATTTCCCCCTCCTCCTCTTCTTCTACTACTACTACTTCTTCTTCGTCGTCTTCAAAGTCGCACATGCGCAGCATAAAGCTGTTAAGAAATAATGGCTGTTGCGATGCAGACGGAAAATATTCCTGCGGGGCTGGCGGAGGGTATAGTTTATTTATTACTTCAAAGCTTACTATAAAATACCGCTGCTGTGATGCACATGGAATGACCCGGGAACTAGTAGCTTTAAAACACCACTGTCGCCGTTAGCTCACTCTAAGCTAATGTTAGCCGGCGTTGCGATGTGATGGCAACAGTTTAGGTGCTAATAGGCTAAATTGGACTAGCTGCAGTCGTTCTGATTCCAAGGTCGACGAGAGCATGTCTAAGTGTGATGCAGAAAAACACTGGTTTGCGTCTCGACTGGCGTGTCTGGGGAGCACTGAAAGCAGAACAGACCGCTTTTAGGTTCGGACAAGCAGGCATGAGCGATTTAGGCGAAACAAGTCGTTTTACTTGGCTGCAACTCAGTCTTAATCCTACTGCAACAATAAGGCATTAAAACCACAGTCTTTTTCTTTTAAAGTTGTACTGTAGTGCTGAGATTAAACTGGACATGAACGTTAATCAGTTTGATTTTGTGTCTTTGTCTTTGCATTTGATCAACTTTGTTTGAGAGCATTATTCTTGTAGCTCTGGATGGATATGATCAAGAACTCATCTTTGGAGCGGAATATCTTTAGTTTCATTGAACTCCATTTACAGTAGACTTTTTAAGTTTTTAAATGTAAAGCATTTGCCATTATTGGTTGCGCTGGTGTGTGAGCCAACACAAACTGGACTCACTGGCTCTCAGCAGGTGGTGCAGGCGAGAAAAGTTAACCAAAAACACACTTGACTCTAAACCTGCTGGTACATTTGGTACCTTTATAAGAGGAAAAAGCTCCTTACTGTCACATTATCCAGCAGCCATCTATAGAGGCACAGCCTGGTTTCTTCACTTATTGATTTAGTTTTTTAATTTTATTATTATGGGCTAAAGAACTTTGGGTTTCTGGGTTTGTTTGGATTTCTGGCTGAAATTGAAGAGTTACTCTTTTCAAACTTTCATGCTCGTTCGGTTCGTGAAAGGTCCAAAACCATCACGATGTGATCTCTCAGACCCAAAACACACACCCATCTGTCAGTTTAACACGAAGAGATTATATCGTAAAACAATCACGTTAATGAGATTGTTGGTATTAGACTAGTATTATTGACAGGAGCCTGTTAGGCTTTAGATGAATGTGGAGTCTCCCAGGGGATGTTTTAGAACTGGACTTCACTTGTAACCTTTGGACAAACCTGAATGTTGGCTATTTCTCAGACTGGTGAAGTCATTGTTAAATGGCGTCATGGTTCAGCCATGGTTTGTGAAAATTAGAATCTTTTTATGTCGCTGTGGTTTAACATTGTGTTTTCCAACCAAGAGGGTGACATCTCTCTCTGTCCCTCTGCTTGTGCGCAGTAAATAAGATGATAGAGGAGCACAGCGACCTGTTTTCCGACACGCAGTGTAAAATCTGCAGCGCTGTCCTAATTTCCACGTCTCAGAAGTTGACTCATTATCAGGTCAGTGAGTCCATTCTCCTGTTTCAGTGTCAGGAGACTTCATATTTGATGCTGTTACTATTCTGGGCCATACAGGGGATGTTGCTTAATTAATAATAAGTGCTCTTAATTAGTTGGATGCAGAATTTAAAAGTAATACTATGTTGTGTTTGTTCTTGTGCTTTCAGAGCAAGAAACATGCGAACAAAGTGCGCCGTTATTTTTCCACCCACATCCAGAAGGAGCCTGAGCTCAAAAAGATGAAATTGTCGACAGTCGACAGTGTGAGTAAAGTCCTCCCACCCTGGTTTTTACCCTCGTTACAAAAAGAAGAGTATATGTCTCTTTGCATCCATGGAGGGCTCATTTTGTAAACGGGAGAATAAATCCTTGTTTTAGTTTGTAAGAAAGTGGCTGAAAAGGCGTACAGCTGAGCCTTGGCAGCAAACCATTGGCTGACCCAACTACAACGTGATCTTGCTCCTCTAGACATTTAAATTTACATTTCTCTGCAAGTGGTGGCAGAGTTTTTCTCACTTTGTACTCCTGATTCTGGCTCTTTTTTTTTTAAGTTCAGTATTCACCATAAAGAACTAAAATCTGTTTGTAATGGGTGAATGGAAAGCATGGTTGCTTCATGGTTTGTGGTTCCAACAGTCAGACTGCAACAACGGAGACACGGACAGATCTAAGGTCTGTCAAGTGTGTAACATGAAGTTCTCCTCTCCTGTGGTGGCCGAGTCGCACTACCAGGGCAAAGTTCACGCCAAGAACCTGAGACTGAAGTCCGTTGGTCCACAAACGCCACGTGTGTACAACCAGTCTCTTTCTGGCATCTTTGTTTCCAGTTTCCCTACAGAAAATCAGAATTTTGAACATTTTCTTGTTATTCTTGGTCTCCAGTAACCGTTCAAACACCAGCAGCCGTTCAGCCCAGGAAGAAACCAGCAGAGGATCCCAGCGGCACAGCGGGCGGCGGCGGCGGCGACGATGACGATAACGACTCCAACCGTTTCTGCTCCATGTGCCAGGCGTCGTTCAACAATCCGCTCATGGCTCAGCAGCACTACGTCGGCAAGAAGCACAGAAAACAGATGACAAAGATGAAGCTGATGGAGACGTACGGGCCGGCCACGGCTCCAGGTCAGAACACACGGCTGCCACACAGAGGTCGCCTTGGCACAATTCCGTATCCTGATTTTCTCCTGTTGTGTGAGCAGCTTCCACTCTGAAGGGCTACCCATGCACCATCTGCAAGATTGAGCTAAACTCTGTGGAGCAGTACCAGTCTCACATCAGTGGGGCCAAACACAATAACCAGTAAGTACACACACGACACAGTATTTGATGTAATCGTCACATTTTGATGCATCTTTATGTCTTTTATTTTTGAAGAGTGAAGAAGTTGAGCCTGAACACTACAGGAAGCCAAAACCCTGCAGAACAATCACAAGGGGGCAACGACCAGTACACCAAAACAGAAGGCCAGTTTGCTTCTGAGGGTAACCAGTACACTAACACAAACAACCAGTACCCAGCTGGGGGGAACCAGTACACCCCTGAGGACACGCGGTACTCAGAGGAGTATCACTTTACCTAAATGCACACTGGGATGGACCTGGAACTAGAAACAGCCCCTTTAAAACGTCCTCATTGACCCCCGTGGATCTGCAGTCTCTTCTCGGAGTGTAAATATTTTCAAACTGGTTTGATATGAAGTCAGACGAGTCACGCCTCTCTCAGCAGCTGCTGTTGGAGACCCCGACGGTGTAGCAGCATCAGGCTTCAACAGGGGGTATTTCTCTGAACATTCCTTTTTTTTTTTCTTTCTTTTACGTCAAATCACTATCATCTGAAAACGTAGCTGACTGCTGCTGAAAAATGTCAGCTTCACAGGTCCAAAATTACAGTCCTAGTCAGAAACCGTTAGTTTTGAAGATGCAAATGGTAGGTACATGTTGCAGGATGACATTTGAAAACAAGTAATACGACACCAGCTTGCAAACCTCCTTTTAGCTCTGGTCACGTCCACTGGGGGAGCGATGCTTAAGTTGTGTAACAAACTGGGTTGAGCTAATAAACAAAGATACTTGTCTATCTTTTCAGGTTCCACAGGTGAAGGTTTAGAAATGTGCTGCTGTCATGGAATGGTTTTGGTACGATTTACTGCTCTACAGTAGATTTATGTCAAGAAACGAATTAACAAATTAATTAAGGAACAAGCTTAAATTCCTTGATACACTACAGTGATCAAACTCCAAGGTGCCCTTAAAATGTAGACTTTATAAAATCTCTACAGTGTGTGACGAAGGGAACCAGGTCTATCAAACTGAAGCCCAACTGCTCTATCTAGCAGCGGCTTCACATTAACACCGTCTGATATCTTGTTTTAATAAAGCGCCTTATTTTAGGCCCGATGAATGAACCAGTATCATTGTGGTGCAGATGTCTGGCATCCGTTATCCTGAAGACCTGAAGAATACTAGAGCGGATCATAATCTAACAAAAAACACTATTCTAAAGTATAAAACTATATTGTTGATGGGAATAATTTCCCAAAAGTGCAGAATGTTATGAGGTCAGTTTTTGTTTGTTTTTATTTTTCGAGTGAAGGCGTGAATAAAGGTTCTGCCCCAATGGATGGTGGCGCTGTAACCAAACTGACCTTTTTTGTTATTTTTAAAAGAATAGATTTCTTATTTATCCGCTGGTGCAACGCTGTGACAGTCACTCTAACAAGAAGCTGCTAATGACAAACTGTGGACACATCCCACTTGTTTGCATCATAAGAACGTTTAACTCAGATATTCTAATAAGTTTCCAGTATTACTACAACTATATATCAGTACTAACAGCCAGATGTGAATGGGTCACATATCCAAGTCAGATTTATAGAAAAACAGCAGCCAAGTTCCTGTTAGCAGCTAACCTGAATGTTGTTGTGAATTCAGATTCTAACTTTGACCAGATTGTTTCCTAGGTTATGATGTCATTTTTTTTAAAGTATTATTTTCAACTTTTGGAAAGTGTTACTTCAATGGGAACGACACTAATTTGATTCCCTGGAAATCTGAGCTTTTTTGTACTGGTTAGTTTGTTGAAGAGCTTTTAAACACTTTCAACCCTCTGACATCATGAAAATGGGGCTTTTTAGACTCTAGAGGAGACTTCTAGGAGCTTTCTGTAATTACTGTCAATAAAGATTGTGATGTAAAGTGCAGAGATTTTCAAGATTGATGTCAATATTAAGATATTTGGGTTTTTTTTACTTTGTCCTTATAAAAGATTTGGTTGACTATTTTAGGGAGTGAATGTCTTTGAGCTTCTGAATAAATGAGAGAATTTATTTGGATGTAATTTATAACTCGGTGTAAAATATGAGAAAAGAAAATGGCCTTTTTGTTTTCCCTCTTTATGTGCTTGGTGTTCTGTGAGTTCCTAAGTTGTCTAAAAGAAGATTTTTAAATATGCAGCAATCTGTGCATTCAATAAAACTTTGAAGAGATTGCCTTTTGCCTTTTTGTGTGAATGTTTGAAAATACAAAGCTGCAATGATATGAACAGATTTATTTTGGTTACCAAGGCCAGTGGGACCCAAACCCAGCTGGATTGCGACCTTTGAGCTCTGGGTTTAAATCAGCGGTGCCCAGATCCAGTTTTTGAGGCCCGCAGTGTGGCCAGGTTTTCTGTCCTATCAGGCAGGCAACATTAAATTATCAACCATCCAACATCCCTGAATTAAACCTTCTACAACTGAACTGAAATATACAGGCTTTGAGACCCAAAAGTAATTTTTCTATTTTCGAGGCCTGATTGCTGGCGTAGCCTCTTGCATGAGCCGAACACCTTCATTAACGACATTTTCAAGCGCATCTAACATGTTCGGTTATAATTTAATATTCAACTGTTATTTTTAAGATGTCTCCTTTAATGGCGTTGGAAATGCATTCCCCTTACTGTCCACCAGGGAGCGGTATCGTTCACGTAATAGAACAGGACACATACTCTGTGATGTTAAAGAAGGAAAAATTACTTTGAAATTACGTTAAACTTACCAATGTCTTTTGGGTACTGTTTTCCAAAGTGTTAAAACAGCACAAACTCAAATAACCACCACAACATTAAGTTCTTTATCTCACACGCTCACGACGCCCTCAATCGGCGCTACCCTGCCATTACAGTCATAGTGAAGACGCATTGAACGATGGGTTCAGTGACATAAAAACCGGTTTAAGGTCATCTGTCCCGTCGTAGTTAAGGGCTGTAAGGTATGAAAACTTTTTTTTTTTTTTTTTTTTTAACACACTAGATTAAACTAAGAGACATCACAATGCCAACTAGAGTTTATTTCAACAGGATTCAACAGGATTAAACCCCAGGACACAACCTTGTCATCAAATGTGCTCAACCTCTGTTTAGTCCAACGCTCTAAAAGAAAAAAAGAGCCCACAAACAGATGTGCCAGAAGAATTGTTCATGTTTATATATAATGATCAACATTAGAAATACAGGTTTTTTCCAGTAATAAGATTCAAAAAGGAGATTATCTTAACGAAACCTACTGTAATGATTTAAAACTTATAGCTGGAAGAATCCTTGAGCAGAGCCCAGCTCAGAGGGGGATCCATGCATTTCCCTGTGTCATGGCTGCAATTTTAAAATGATTTTAGTCTGCAGAGACGTGCTTCATATAGCACCGGAAATAGATTTTTGTCTCACTCTGTATCACATGAATGTTATTAATCTTGAAAAATGGCTCCTTGGCCAATGACTCACCACAGCCATAGTCAATATGATAATGTGGGATACTTTCCAAGACAAATTTCACATTATTCCCCAAAAGCAGCACATTCAATCAGTGAATATTTAACATGGCTTTAGGAATTTGTGGGAAAGTTAAACATGTCAGCTCGGTGGAGTTTCTTGGCCATGGGGAGGAAGTGTCGTACCGCTCAGCTCTCCGTTACTCTCGTGTCTTCTTCTGTTTCTTCTGTAAGCCACGTGTTCCTGAGATCTAAAGAAGAATCAATCCCATGAAGTCACTGAAGGTTTTTGTGGCGTCTGATCTTTGCCTCATCTGTTCGAAAAGAGTTTCAGGTTCACATCTCAAATGTAGACTAAAAGGAAACATCACAGTGTCGGAATCTGCTTTAATCGGACTGAAAGACAACACTCAGGAAGGAAAGCTCATGTAACATAAGATGCGCAGACGGTGGAAAAAAAGGTCTTTTTTAACAAAATAAAAAGCAGATACCACAATGCTGCTCAAACCTTATATAAACAGGAAACACAGTTCCCAAAGTACTCTTGGATAGAGATGACCTAACAATAACAATGCACAGTGTATGCTACAGTTAACCTGTAGCTGCTCTTTAATCAGGCAGGACTTTCTGGGGAGTGGATTCTTGTCTTACTGCAGTCAGCCAACAGGGGGCGATGGAGGCCGTTTCACAGGTTGTTGTTTTTTTCATCCCTCTTTACAGTTTATTGTGGAAACACAGAAAGAATCTATCTCGTATGTCTTGTCAGACCACAACATTCTGAAATGACAATGCTCTGTTGTCAGATCAAGGACTTTTGTTTTACTGGAACACGCTCGTGTTTCGGCCTGTTTGATGTGGCGAGACGTTTTCCGGTGATCAGCAGTGATGACGCTGCATCTGTTGTTTGATGAGGGAAAAGTCAAATGTGTCTGCTTTTCTTTTTCAAATTAATCTTTGGATTTCTCTTTTTTTGGATTTCATTTTTCCAATAAGTGGAAGACCAAGTCATGGACAGCCAGTTTGATGCTTCATGGAGGCCTTTAAAACCTACAAAAATAAATGAAAAATTTAATTTGCTAAAACAAAAATTTCAACCATATTCTTATTCTTTTAACCCAATTCAATGATTAGTGCATTTACTCACCAGCATTTCATTGTTTTACCTGCCAGCTGCAACAGTTTAGTTGTGATTTACAGCAGCTCAGAGGTGAGTCCAGCACCAGGTCAGGAACGGTTTCCTGATAACCGGAGGAGCAAAAATCCACACTTAAGGTCACATTTAAATGCTGAGAGGGCTCAAAAGTCAATATTCATGCCTGATGCTTTCTGCAGGGACAGGACCCAAGGCAGGTGGGCATCTAGGCTTTCAAGAGGCTCATTTCCCATCAGCCATCACTCATTCAGGCACTTTGTTACTGACAGGTGGTCAGAAACACAAACGTCTGCCGTCTGCGCTACCTGATGAACACAAATCTGTGCCCAGTCATCAGGTTTCAGGAGCTGTCGGCTTGAACTTTGAGCTTTCTGCAAAGTAAAAGGATTCAATGAGCTGCATGAAATACCAGCGTACAGGAGTTCGCTGAAATCTGCAGAGAGCAGCAGGTATCTGTGTTTGTTCTGTGTCAACATTCTCTTCATTGTTCCGATGTGGCGTGTCACACACACGCAAACACACACAAGCACAGCAAGAGAGAGAGAGAGAGAGAGAGAGAGAGAGAAGAGAGAGAGAGAGAGAGAGAGAGAGAGAGAATGGTCTTTTTCTCAACTGCCTGCTGCAGGTGGACAAGTAGTCATATTACAAGTGAAAGTGGTACATGCTCTTGTGCACACACACAAACACACACACATACACACAGTCACACGTTACCACCATCATTTCTCCATCTGTCATAAGAATTAAAAGTAATCCAAAGGAATTTTCAGATGTCATGGATGAAGATGTGTGTGTGTGTGTGTGTGTGTGTGGTGTGTGTGTGTGTGTGTTGTGTGTGTGTGTGTGTGTGTGTGTGTGTGTGCATGAGCAGCTGAGAGCATGAGGTAAAACCTGTAGCTGACCAACCAGCAGGCTGCTGCAACAGTTGGACACCTGTTTAGACCCCCCACCACCACCAGCCCCCACGTCCTCCCCCTCAGACACTTGATATGTGGGAGTCCTGGAAAGGGGGGGTTGGGGGGTGGAAGACAGATATGGGAGGAAGGGTAGAAAGGGAGCAAACAGCTGGATCAACTGAATGTTTCCGTTTTCTCCTTCCCGTCACAGATTTGGTGACCTGCCGTCTTAAAGGGCAACCTGCAACATTTCACCATCTTCGGCAACGTGAACTCATTTATAGTGAAATGTGCTCTGACCGTTTCGTTCACATCGCTTCTCATTATTTTGTATTTTTTCCCATCAAAACCAGAAGCAGCAGCAGTGACTATGATTTGGTTTGCAGCAGATTTAGTGGAAAGCAACAGCCTATTCATGAATATTCAATTGAATTAAAAAATAAAGACTATTTACAGTTATAAACACGCGGCCTGTTCTCGCTAGTCTTTTAGCTTTTTGGATCCATTGATTTAATTCATTTTAGCCACAACGGAATGATTTAGTGAGGTATAATGTCGTGCATACATGGGTCGAGCTGTTTCCTAAGAGTTTTAACTCTAAGAATCTCCCTCAACACGCAGCTGAACTTCATTTTCTGCATGTTAACGAGACTCTTGAGGGAACTCTGCTTTGTTCCGCTGACCGGAGTTCAGCGTCACTCTTCAGGATTTATTTGGTGTCAGAATGCTCACGATGAAGCCTCCGACCGCAGCAACGCACCAGCAAAGCTGCAGTCAGACAACAGGTGAGTAGTTACGCTCTCAGGCACGTCTCATTGATATTCTAACCTATTGCACTTTCCCAGAGAAAGGACTCCCCAGTGGAAACATTACTGCCCCCCTCCAGGCTTTGATCCCACTGGCATGAAGCAGATCGCAGCCGAGACATGACGGAGGCAGCTACGAGCGGCAGAGGATCAGACGTGTGGAATTTCTCTGCGTTTGAAGTTCTAATGTTGGACCATGTTTTGCTCAGACCTGCAGACAAACAGACCAAAATTCGTACTGTAAAAGCAAGATTGTTTAGACTTTCGGACCACAAAAACCAAAACAGAGCACAAACCTAGACATAAAATGTTTATCCTGTCACAGAAGTCCTTTTCAGTCACGCGTGCACAGGTGCTTCTTGTGGTCCAGAGGATATTAAAGTCACAGGCATCCCAATACCTGTCCCTGTCCCTGTCCCTGTCCCTGTCCCTGTCCCTGTCCCTGTCTCTCCTCTCCTCTCCTCTCCTCTCCTCTCCTCTCCTCTCCTCTCCTCTCCTCTCCTCTCTCTCCTCTCCTCTCCTCTCCTCCTCTCCTCTCCTGGTCCTGCTCAAGGTTTCTTCCTGTTAAAGGGGAGTTTTTCCTTGCCACTGTTGCTTGTCTGGGGTCAGGCCCTGGGATTCTGGAAAGCGCCTTGAAACAATTTTGATTGTAAAAGACGCTATATAAATAAAGACTGATTTGATTTGGGGAAAGGAAGTTCCTGTCAAACTATATAGTGCAACGCACCAAATGTGAGAATATTAAAAACAGAGATGAAAGTGCAGGAGTTGCACCTACCCTTTGTTCAGTCTGCGGTCCAATGAGCAGAAACACGGCAGCAGAGAGTGAGACGGATAAAAAGCGCAATGACTTCCTTTCAGGAGGCTGCAGGTCAGAGCTCAGCTCCCAAAATGGTGCAGCGAAATCAAGCCCTGCCTGAACCCAACACCTCTGTTTTGGTTAACCTCTGCTCATTTAAAGAGGCACGGGTCACTGTCTCCTAGGACGGAGTCACCCCTTTACCTGGTGCTGAGAGGGTTCGCCACTCAAGGAAACATGACGAGGATGCTGGATTACACAATATCTGGAGAAAACACTAAACACGTTTTACTCAAACGAGAAAGGATCAATGTTCAACTTGACCTGGGAACCATTTGGCTGTTCAGTTATGTTGAAGTAGGAATTAAACTGGTCACATACGACTGGATGTTTCTTTAGAAGCTCAGAACCTTTGGATCACTCTAAGGCAGCGCAAAGAGGCTCCACTCCCTCCTAATTCTAATTCTGATTTGGACAGATGAAGACGGAGCTTGTCCTGGATCCCTACGTCTCCTTCAGAGTGACTCTCAGGACAGCTTTTGTGTTACAAATCAGGAGGGATGAAAGAGGGAGCCTTCAGGGTTTCAAGAACCAAGGGATCTCATGCTTTTGGTGCCAATAATTGTCAACTTCTCAGATTTCCCCTCAGTACAAAACCCTCCTCTCCTGTGGGTTCCCAACATAAATTCATTTTAGCTGAATGAGATTTTTAGCTTTCCTCAAATGTGGTGCACATTTAGTGTCTTTGTTTTGCAGAATGACATCTCTTTTATGGTTTATGAGCTTATTCGTGGCCTGTTGATTAGAGGCCTGTGTCTTCACAAGGAGGAAGTAAAGGATGATGAGATGGGGAGAGGAAGGGATGGCAGGAAGGAGGGAGGAGAGAATCCCTGATGCTACACTCCTCAGGAGATCAGAGGCCTCAGGAAACCAAAAGTGGGAGGATCAGGGAGGAAGACTAGAGGGAGGGAGGTCACATCCTCCACTTAACCACCATTGTTTTTTTTAATTAAACATACAACTAGTGGGACTCAGGAGACAGCATTGTTTGTTCTTTGAAATGCATAAATAAAAATTAGATTTTATTTCAGCTCAGCCTGATGTTTTGTGGCGATTTAAGATTGCAGCATGATCTCATTCATTGATCGACGCTGCACAAATTTTCCACGATGGAACTCTGGAGAGCTGCTACCGAGGACGTCATGGACATTCCTGGACAGGACTGAGAAGCAACGGGTGACTCAATGACTCCAGAACTGTATCCCTGGAAATGCGCACGATCCAAATGTGAAAGTTGTTCCACAAAACCACTACCGACGAGTCACTGAAAATCATTCTAGGAATTAAATCATCTCAGAAACACTTAATGTCACATTAATGCTTAAGCACCCAAAGGTCACGCAACGTTCTCCCCCTCCTTCACTGACCTCAGCTGTATTAGGCTAAACGATCAGATGGAGGTTTGAGATGTCAGACAGGCCGACCGTGTGAGACAGCCAGGCGGTCGGACCATTAGGACGGCAGACAGGCTGGCGGTGGACGTCTCTCAGCTAACGAGGCCTGACAGCT
Source organism: Takifugu flavidus (assembly GCF_003711565.1). Lineage (NCBI taxonomy): Eukaryota > Metazoa > Chordata > Actinopteri > Tetraodontiformes > Tetraodontidae > Takifugu > Takifugu flavidus. The sequence goes on from NC_079533.1 coordinate 15,047,498, forward strand.
TCCATGCAGGCTCATGCGACAGTGAAAGGGAAGATTGGGTCAGATTTAGGCTGTTTGATGTTAGAGTGGCGTTCGTGTTTGAAGATAGCGCTCGGATTGCCCGTGTTTGCTTTTGTAAGCCCTGGTCGGTCAGCGTGCCTTAGCCACAGAGGCCGTCTGATCTTTCCAATAACTGACGCTGGCCACTTTTCTACTTGCCCGTTTTCTTTTGACATCCCATTAAATGACACCAACACCAGGAGTTTCCAACATGCCCTTCTTTTTGGCAAAAATGTAGTTTTCTAATTCTTTGGGCAGCCGGAAGGTCTGATGATATTTTTTTGTCAAATAAGCCAGGACATCCTGGGTTGGCGTGCTGGCCTGGACGCCGAGTCCATTGTCTGGCCACTCGCTCACTGCTCCCATTGATACTCTTCATCCAGCTGTAAAATCTGGTGTGCTGCTGAAATGTGGGAGTGCATGTGGGTGGAGGTTATGTGGGGGTTTATGCAATCCACTCTGAAAACAAGATGTCCCCCTCCCCAGATGGGTCAGCGTAGGGTAGGAGTGTAGAAGGGCTGGCACTGAAGGGATAAAAAACATGCCGTGTTTGCTTCCTGTGGGCCTCCTCTGTGCTCCGTCCTCCTCCCACTTGCTCTCTGCAGGCCGGAGCTATAGGTTTTCATCACACATCCACCGTGGACGCTGTCCTGCGAGTAACAAGGGGGTCAGATTAGCATAACAGCCTCCACAGGAACACTGTCAGCATTAAAACACACATCCTCTGGAAGTGGTTTTCTGCATAATCTGCCCCCCGAAAAAAAAAAAAACATACGAGTAACACCACTCCCACTATTGCCCTTCCAACTCCATCTCTGTTCCAATTAGCAGCAACATCTGGTTTGTGACTGAGCACCAACCGTATATGTAAATAAAGGCATTAAAATCAGTGCAGACAATCAGTACAATTCAGTTCCAGCTGGGCCATAATTTACTGTTGAGTCTAAAGTCAGTTTACAGTTCAACTAGCAACCCAACATAAAATGGTTGTAACAGTAGAGAATATTAGAGTAGATCTTATGGGTCTTTTGTCAAATGCTTTCATTACTTTGCTTCCAAGCACAAAGGTTCCTGAACCACTGATAAAGTGATGGTGGACACGTCTGTAGTTTGATTTGGGTGCTGATGATGTCTTTTAGAGCCACATTCTGCACAGCAGTGAATGAAAAGCCAATCTGTGGTGTCTCAGCTGTCAAACATGGTGCAGCACGGAGAAACCGTCACCACAAGAAGGTTCCGAGTTTGTTTCTAGGGAGAATTTATGATTCTTTTGGAATGGAGCGCGATGACTTACTGCAGGAAAGTGAGATTTATGCAGCTTAAACAGAGTGCAGCAGGAGGAAGAGTGTGTTTATGGAATCACTCATCAAAACATAAGAAAACAAAGCAAACAAAACCAGAAAAGAGCTCGTCCTTTGTTCTCTCGCAAAATTTCAGCTCTGCCACATTCCAACACTAAACCCACCCGGACGATACCGAGACCGACGGCTCTGATTAAAAAATGTTTTCATAGAGGAGTCTTCCATATTCTCACGTTCCCACATCCGGATCAGGAAGCAGCACTGAGCACAAGCAACAGGTGGATCCACTGTCCAGACCACTGGAGACGGATACAGCCTGAAATAAATATGTGGACCACTGGAGAGAAAAGGCTTCAGCTTCTGTTTATACCTCTATGTTCTTCATTCTTTTCCTGATTTAGTACTCCATTAAAAATTAAATTACTGAAATTAAATATTTCAGTATATCTGCAAAGATGAGGCCACACTGACTTACATGAACACTCCACATTGGATTAATTCAGTATAATAAAGAAAAAAATCTGTATATCTATAATCTCTGATTTAATATTTAAGTTTTTGCCTAAAATTTTCACCTTGATGATAAACTACGATTTATTCATTTTTACGGGTTGATTAGAGATGTCAGGACTGCTATAAAAGATGGAAGCTCCCTGTATTTCAGATCAATCTTTAGTAATTTTTGCTTAATTTAGTGTGATACGTTCTGAGCATTCATCATTATTTCACAGCAGATTTTATTAGATCCATCTCAAGACTAGGTGATTAGCAACAAAAGTAAGGCAACATTAATTACTGACAAAATCAATACAGTATCAAACCTGATACTGTTTTACAATGGTCAGAATTAGGGTTGAATCTTAATTTTCTTAAAGTTTAGGAGGTGGTAAAGGAGAGTAAACTGGTCGATTTGTTGAGTTGAGAGGTATTTAAAGAGAAACTCAGAATAAAACTGACAATTTAGTGGAGCACAGTAAGAGCTTACACACAGAGACAAATCACGCATTGTGCCAGAAACTGAGAGGAAACAGATTGGCGAAATGGCCCATTGCATATTTTGGATATCAGATCAGGTTTCAGCCCCTCAGCCCTGCAGCACCGGATAGATTTGATTACGGCAGCAACCACAGGCAAAATCTAATTAGCACATTACTCACAGCAGGATGTCAGTCTTGTGTTTTGGCAAAAACCACCACATTTATACTATTTCATGGTCATCGGAAGGAAGCTTGCGGCCTCTTAGCATCGTGCCTAATAATGTTTGTACTCCCTGAAGAGGCTGTGGGATTTAGAAGTTTCAAGATGTGAATGTTTCTGTATGGCTTTTTTTTAAAGAAGTAACGTCACGATGGGCTGAGCAAAGTCTTTTTACACAGAAATCTGCATGAAAAGTGAATAATAACTGTCAACTGAAAACTGTGTGCATCTGCATTGTTTTAAGCTTGCTTTCAGATCGTTTGGAGCAAGCCAGTAACACAATGGTGGACAGAAGCAGGAGACAGAAGCTGGAGGGACAGCACGCTGACTGAAGAGTGCCTAAATTGTCATGACATCGGCGTGACGGCAGAGGAAGTGTCTGCAAAGTTGTCACATTTGTTGCTGCAGCACGAGGTTGTGAATGCAGCTTAGATTTAACCCAGCGGGCACAGCGGTGTGGCTTTCCTGCTTGACTTGGCCATATCCTGACTGAAAGGCCGGTCAGAAAGAGAGGCTGTGTCACACAAATGAATCATTTTGAGGATGTTTGAGGGATTTTGTTTTGTTCATTGTTCACTTAGAACCCCATGGCTGGAATTAACTGCTTTGGTTGGACTTGCACACATCCTATGGGTGAAGCTCAAGACCACCCAGACATCCATTAAAATACAAAAGGTAGTCTGATTTATGCTTAAAAAAGTCTCTGCATCAATATTGACATTTCAACACAATTTAAGATCTGATGTGGATGGAGTGGAATGATTCGTGCTAAAAGTTGGTAGCAACTGCAGGAGACCGTTTATCTGGGACATATAAGATGAAAGTCAGTAACATCATACAAGTTACATTTTTTAAATTATTTTTTATTATTATTTAAATATTAAATAGCTTATCGAACTAGAAGTTTTTTGATTTTGGGCTCGTTAAATGAATTGCCAGTAAGGTTTTGGGTATATCTGCTTGGATTCCACAATAATAATGGGGCAACAAAAATTAAAAAGTAACACATCAGATTATTTACGTGACAAATTCTACCCAAACCCGTGATGTGCTGATGGCCTGCGGGAACATAACGGTGTGCAGACAAGAATAAATCTTGACGTCTGAGCTTAGCTCACAAGGACATGTGACTTTGTACTCGGGTTCAGGGTCAAAGGTCAGTGTGGCTGACTGATGGGACTGACCTTGTCACTGATGCAGCTCAGGCTAATCTGTCCAACCGGGTCACATGAGGGATTGATGGAAACAACTTTTAAAAATAAGGAGACGATTAGTTTAAACCGGCTCACCTGACACAGAATTAAACAGGTGCAACTGTCATTTATAAAATGTTGTCTTCAGTTTACATACAAGTAAGTTAAAATTTAAACACTGGAGGCAGAACAGGAAGAGAGAAACTATGAAAATCAAACTTGGCTTCTCAGGAGGTCGGTCTGGGTTCAAATCAAGACTATAATTCAGAAAAGGCTAATCCATATTATTTAGAAACATTCTGATGCCAAAGAGAAGGAAGAAAAACATTCAAATAGGAGAAAACTGGACTCAGTGGAAGGAAAAAGATTTAATTGACATACTGGGAGAGAGGAGCTCATTGGACACAAGTAAAAAGAAAGAAGACACAGGTGGAAGTGATCAAGTCAATCAAGAGGGAAACCTGAACAAAGTGGACCGGACTTCTGCAACTAGCATGTCCTCATTTTTACCATATTCTTTATGTTTTTTTTACATTAACGCACATCCATATTGGGGTCAGTAAACTGCCTCTCTTCTGAGGATTTTCCATTTATCTTAAAAGCTTATGAAATTTCAGAACAGGTCTGGGCCAAGATGTAAAAAAATAGGAAGTTTGCTGAATTAAATGTTGCATGTGTCATTTATGATTAATATCTGATGAAAAATGACTTTTGTGTAAATGAATTGTTTGTTACATAAAATCACTAGTCTGTTATTTACACGAAGAACTGGAGGAGAAATGACATTTATAGCCAGGAAGAAATTCTTGCACAACTACAAACGCATGTGGAGGTCAACTCTTGGTCATAGTTCTTCATTTGACCTGATCAGTTCTGGGCCACCGAGGACATTTGACCTGTCAAAAGGTCAAACATACGAAAGTGTCCTAAGCCAACTAAACTGTGTCTCCCTCTGATTAATTGATGACAGAAAATCTTGTGTGTTTTGTGTACTGATATGGGTTTATTCCAAAACCTGAAACCAAGCATAAAAAACACATACATAAATAATACAAATAAACAAATGCAAAACTGCATGAATGTCCTAAAATTCTCCGACGTCACTCCATGTCAATTTCCACCTTTAACTTGAACTTTACACGAACTGATAGTGATATCATTTCAACCTCACTTAAAATAAATAATTCACAAAAACGGAACACAACCTCACTGACTTGGTTATCAACACAGGGATGGTATAGCGTCCTATGGAGTATTCCTTGACACGTGAGGAAAAAAAACTTTTAAACACACTTATTAGATAGAAATGACGAAACAAACAAAAATGCTGTCACCTGTATTGTCCGTGCATATAAGAGGTCCCCTCGAAACCCTTGCGGACATATAGTTCCGCATCAGTTGTTGGTGTAGTTGCTGTCTTGGGAACCACCTGCAAACACTTACATGAACGGTCCATAAAAGTGTGTAATGGACCTTAAAATGTTTAATGTGTTGGAAATGAGGTGGCCGCTTCAAACATGAATAAAGAGGAATAAATAAATAAATTCACACAAAAATAAATCAGAATTTACAGACAGTGAGGCCAAAACATCACCCTCTGCTGGAAGGCTGCAGGATATAAATCTTTTGTTTTAATATTTTAAATCAGAAATTTGCACTGTGTGTCTGGGAAAAGCAGAAGGTGGGTGTGTGGGTGGGAGCGCTACCACCGTGTCAAAGTGTAACACTGCCCGCTAACTGAGAACACATCGTTGTGCTGTCCTGTACTCTCTGTCATTTGATTGAAGGCCTCCCAGCTGCCCTGTGAAATCACGGGCCTCAAGTATGGCTTCCAGGGACATCTGACCTCTCGGTTCAGAGCTCAAGGTTCAGGCAGCCCAGGCTCACCTTTCCTTTCTGATATTGAGGACAAAGCTCATATTGAGTCAAGGTCTTGGAAGCTGAGGGGATCTGAATGTGTCTTTCAGGGTTTAGCGATGTGCTGTCACAGAAGTTCTGCTGTGCGGCTAAAGAAAATATATGTATGTTTTCTGTAAGTACAGAGAGCCTCTATTCATTCATTCGTTCGTTCATTCAGGAATCATTACTCAAAGTAGATGAGGGATGATAATGACCGTCAACCACACAAAGTAAAAGTTTATAATATGAGGATCACAAAGAGAAACATTTACATGCCAACAGTAACAATAAGTGATCACCTTCACAATGACGCCTTTTAAGATTTCCCAGGTCCTGTCTGGGGCCTGACCTACGGACCCTCTGTTCACAACCTCCAAAACAACAGCTGGCATTGGCCACGGGTGGGAGATAAGGAAGGGAGGAAAGTAAACCAGTGAAGAGGACGGATGGCCAGAGGAGCTCTGGAGGAGGTGAAGAAGATTCCTTCTGTTAGAGTTATAGATGAGACATGTGGGAAGCAGTGATTCATCCAAAATGAGCACCTTGAATTTGTTGATGCTGCAACATTTAGTAGCACAAGGCTCTAGAGAAGCAAAGCTGGCTCTGCTGTTCTTTATAGGGTTATTCTCATATTTATAACTGCAAAACAACATATGATGTTTAAATATATTTAGGCTATTCTTCTAAATCACAAAACAACACATGGGCAGGGCAACAATATGTTGCTCTCCCCCTTTCTCTCTCTCTTACAAACACACACACACATACACACAGAGAGAGCCATGGTTCAGCTTAAAGATGTCTTCAGCTGTTGCTGCTGGGTGTATAAGTGATTCTTTGTTCCCCAAGAGGTTAAGACTGCCCCCCTGCCCCTTATCCTCCTGTATTACCTCCTATCTACCACCTCTCTATCTCACCCTTCACCTCCCTAAACCTAATCTCCCCCATCCCCTTCCTGAACCCCTCGTCTTCTCCATCATTACTTCCTCTCAAAATAAAACCAGCCCAGCACCGTTTTCCTGCATCTGGGGTGTTTTTTGGTGCTGCATTATTTGGGTGTGAATTTGTTTCATGGCATAATAATCTTTTATTTAATTCAAATGCAAGTTATCAACATACATATAAATCTATTGTTTAAACGTCACGTATTTTTGTCCATAAACCTATAAATAACTTTTGGAATTAAAGACATTTGTGTCAACAGGTTGATGTGTTGTATCCTGTCACATACAGAAGAATTATGGGATATTTTTACACTGTGACAGAGAGAATAGAAGGAAGCTGTTGACAACTTGTAAAAACAGTTGCTATGCAAGTTGTTAGGAATCCACAGAAAGAAACTGAGGTTTGTAGATGTGCAGGACTGCTCCTGACAACACTGGCTCACATTTACAGTTACAGAGACAAAGTCAAATTCTGACAGGCACACATTTTCAACACTTTTTCCCCTGCAAATGCCGACATCAGAGCACACCTCCAGACTACGCGTTGACGTATTCTGATCAGTGTCATCGACACACAGGCACAGAACACTGGTTTTTAAATACATGTAATACATCACACTAATTTCAAACCAAACCCAAACCGCTCCTGCTAAAAGTGAAACTGTTGTGGCTGAGGTGACATTCCAACGGGCAAGTTTAAAGAAACCTTAGGCGCACTTGCACATTGGCAGACCTCCAAACTCTTTGTATGACCGTCCGTCTTTCCCTCCAAACCTCCATTGTAGCCTGAGCCAAATGGTGGGCTCGAGGCTGTGCAATCAGATCCTTGGATCCCTCCTGGCCTTTGTTCCCCCGGCTTGTTTTCACTGTCAACACACCACTTGAAAGAATTAAGCGAAGCCAAGTACCTGGAGCTCTGGAGGTAATAAAGTAGTCAGAGCACAATTAAACCTTCAGAGACAAGTTGAGTCAGGCTGATTTCATTTCCATTGGCAACAGAGGCTCACGTCTGAGGGATGCATGTGTGCTGATCAAGGACGTTGTTCTAAATTACACAAGAGCTGCATTTCAAAGGAAATGTTTATTAGTAAAACCCTCAATTCTCCGCTTGTTTAATTCTTTTCCTCCTGCGTAATCGCCTTCATCCGATGTTAAAGCTCGCAGGGCAGCTTTCACGCCCCTGTCAGATTCCGTGTGAGGGTGAAAGAGTGACTGTATCTGGGTGGGAATCAGCTCGAACCCCTGGAACCCTCCACCATGAAAGCTGCTTCTGTGCCTGTGGGTGTGTGTAATCTTCTGTGTTCATAAATGGTGCCTTTAAATTCATGACACCTCTGAGAATTTTAAGATATTAATTCACTTAACTTTGATACCTAAATGTTAAAATAAAATAAAACTTGTGGGCTTTATTCTGCTCTATATTGTTAGTATAAAACCCTCTAAGAAAATAGAACCATACCTACACAGCAAAGGGCCCAGCCGGTCAGAAAATGCATCCATTGTAGTTAAATGACACATTTGGAAGTTGACATAAACAATAATCCTAATTCTGAGTTTGTTCAGATCTACTGTAAATAAAGGTGAATATAAGTGATGACGTGTTTTGAAGAGGAAGTTACTTGTTTACTTCTCATGCCAGCAAAACATCACCAGGAGCTTCAAATGTCTCACCACATCATTATGTCTCGCTCTTTTTTTATTCGCTCTGTGTCTTACTTGTTGTTTGTGTGTCTTTGTGGTTCTTGAATGGCATGAAAACCTTCGTGCACGTTCCATCCATACCACATTTAGCTTTAAACCGAGGCAAAATTAAATATGCGGAAAAAGGGGAACATAAACAAAACAGTTTATGAGAGCATACATGAAGGAACACATTTAAAATTGGCTGGATTGATTCAATGTAATGATCTGTTTAGAAAGTTTCATTCAGATAATCCTTTAAAAACACCACTGCGTGGTCATTCCTGATGTTGGAAAACAATGAAATGAGATATTGTAAATATCTGCTAAGTGATGTCTCCGCTGTAATTTGGCAGGAGAGCAAATAAATAATATCTCATATATCACTTTCTGCAGGAGTCAAAGTCAGAAACAAGACGGCTTCTTCATTCTAGAAATATCTGAGGGATGGCGCAGCGAGGAGATCCGACCACAGAGAACATTCGGTGGTCAAATGGGGACACTGGATGTTTGTGATGATGAGAGCGAAGCCCAGCCATCCACAGCCTCGGTCTGAAGGACGTGCTGAGAAAACACAGATCTCTGGGTAAGATTATGGGATGCCAATAAATGATATTTTATGAGACAGCTTTTGTTTTGTTTTCAAGCAATCACTGAGCGTACTGATTCTTCCATTCTAATGTAACAGAAACAACATAAACAGTAACAGATGTGGCAAAAATAGGCAATAGATCGGTCTTAAAGCTTAAGAAACAAAAGCAAAATTCAGGAGACTGCAGGAGTTGCAGAATCAATGGGTTTACATTTATTTCTGCTTTGTTTTTGCCACAGTATAGAATTGTCATTTCTTATGTTCTTATGTTTCTAATCTTCTTAAAAGGCTGAATATACAAATTAGTTCATCTTTCTTATACATCTTCTCCACAATAGCATTTTATTACTGTTTTTTTAGTAATTCTGTTTTAGGTAATGCATCAATGCAATAGTATTACTTTAGATCATAAACACAGATACCAGCTGCAAGAATCCAGCCTGCACTGAAAATGGTTCACTCTGTATTTTATTTCCTACTAAAGAGAAACAAACATGGGCAGAATCAATGTTTGCAGAGCAGATTCACCAACACATGTGTATGAATGCCCACCCTGGTGTTTGCTACCTGCGGATGATATGACGTACGTAACTATAATTCCAAATTTGGTTGGAATTTAAAGAAAATGCGCCCTCCATTTCCTCTCTAACCTTACGTCGACCTCAGTCGACCTCTGTCAAACGCGGAGAGGAATCCTCTCTCTTCTCGATCCTCTGGCACCAGTCGGAAACTTTAGTGTGAGCTGATTTGTAGCTTCCAGCTGATTGGCTCGTTCTGCTCTGTTCTGCAGTGAAGAAACACCACAGCAACAGGAGCCACCTGTGCTGCCCTGAGGTCATGTGAATTTGTCATTAGATGTGGTCCTTGCTGCCATAAATGGTTTCCATAGAAACATAGTGACGGGACCCTCCCTAGCAAAGCAGGTGTCTGTGACCGTAGAATTGGGGCCTCTATTAATGATGTTATTGATCAATAGCTTGGAAACAAAATTAAGCATGGGGATTTTAAATTGGGAGAAATTAGCAAAATCTTCATTACACAACTAAGAAAATAAGAAAAGGTATCTTCAGCACGCAGTTGTGCGTGGATCCCGCTGCCTCAACTCTCGACCCTCAGTAATGTTTTTTGACGTGTGGTTTTTCTATAATTTGCCGATTAATGCGAGGCAGATGCATGTAATGCTTCTGTGTGCAGAGCTGGCTGACCTCAGAGGCAGCGGGAGTGCTCAGGCTATGAGATAATGCCAGAGAGAGGCCAGCCTGGGACTAACACTGCTGTTGCTGTGTGTGTGTATCTGTGTATGTGTGTGTGTGTGTATGTGTGTGCGTGCGTGCGTGCGTGTGTGTGTGTGTGCGCGTGTGTTCCGTGTGGTGTGTGGATACACAGTCGCAGTAAACCCCACCAACGGATGTTTAACATCCCCTTTCCGCTCAATTACCGCCTCTCAAGGTCACAGATATCTGTCCAAGATAACTTTGTGTGTTTTCTTGCCTAACTGCAGCCGCAATCGCAAATAATTTTTTAAGTGTTGTTTGGCATCTTGGTATTTCAACAAATATGTGAGTCCCAGGAGACTGTTTGTTTCCTCCCATAAAAGGCCATAATGAGCACCTCTTCCTCCTAATGACGTGGTATGAACCTTAATGCAAAATTGTAAACATTTCTGTGGTGTTCTTGGCTGCAGTCTGAGGGACTCATTGTTTCTTGCCTTTCTCCTCATCGTACTCGCCCCGTGACTTTTTAATTAGATCCACCTTTCGCTGAAGGCCCAGCTGTTTGTGCTATTTGTTTGCTCATGATCACTTAATGGGTTTTAATGGGGATGGAGTGCCTGTGCGCCTCAAAACTCTCTCTTTCTGTGTGCGCACACAAGCACGTGTGTGTGTATGTGTGTGTGTGTTTGCACGCACACACATTCCACCCTGCATTTCATCCGGCCTCTCCGGATCTCAGCGCAGCGCGTTACTCTAATCCTACCTTCCTGTTTTCCTGCAGAAGAACTGAAGTGGAGAGGAACTACAGATCTGATAATTAGCCTGATAACAGTCACACTCACTTTACCTGAAAAGCAGCACGGAGGAAATAAAGGAGGCTTCAGCACAAACTTTATTTGTGGCAATCTTCCTTTTATCGGTTGGAGACAATGTCATGTGATAAGAGATTACCATCTAATTGGATAATCTACAGACCATCTAATACACTCTGTGCAGCTTTGGAGAGCCCTGCTTCTGTGATATAGTGGAGAGGTTGTGACCTTTCCTTGTGGCTCCTTGCACTTTTATAAGTGAAGCTTTTATTTTTATGTATCTATTGTCTGCCAACAGCGTATTGGCTGTTGGAAAGACCTTAGAAAATATATAAATGTGTTCAAAACCATGGGACTCTTTGCATTGTAACCCTGGAAACTATTTACATCAGAACTTTAAAAAAAAACACATGTTGATAAAAGTTGGGGGGGAGTGTAGTTGTTCACAGTTCAGACACAGTCATCATCCTACAACCCAAAAGGGTTTAATTTAGTTTACTGCACCTTGTTTGGATTACTAAAAACTTTATAGGTCATAAACCATGACAACTACAAGCTGTTTGCACTCCCCAGAAAGCATTTTTTGTTTGTGGGCAATTTTAGAAAATGATGTGTTGTAAAGTTTGACCCTGTATACTGATAAAACACCACCTTTAGCTTTTGAGTTGTTTTATGCTCCGGCTTCTCTCTTTCTTGCGCATTCTTCTGTTTTTACACTTTTCTCCTAAAGCGTAAAACTTTACGTTTGTGGAAACAGCGGTCATCGGAATGCCTTTGGGATGCCTAGACAGACTAAAATAACTGCAACTATGGTCAAATTTACCACCTTCTCTGGTCCTTGTTGATTCCACAGAGTAAATGAATCTGGAACACAAAGGAGGAAGCCTGCTGTCATCAAAGGCACCATTTCCAGCTGCTGTAGCCTATATCTCTTCAGACATGTTGTCACATTTTTCAGGAAAAGCGTAAGAACCAGTCCATCATTCCAAGTAGGAAAACACACAAATGTGAGTGCTGTAGCACCTGCTAATTTACCACTTTTTGGGGGGGCTCCAACACATAATTAACATGAGCAAAGTGGAAAAGCAGAAAAGCAGAAGCCAAAATCCAAACTTTGCACATGGAAATTTGCACATTTATTTACAAGCTGTGGAGACAAAAGGTACTATCAAAAGCTGGTTGCAGGATTCAGGTATTTAGCTACTTATTTACCATACTGTCAGATATCCTGCAGCATATCAGTACATTAGTGCAAGCAGGTATGTCACTCCTACCACTCCTGCAGGGATGAGATGGGCAGATTATCTCGGATTAAAAGGAACTGTTTCTTCATAAAAATGGAAGCATAGGGCAAAAAAAAAATCACTGTAGGGTAGCTGACACAAGCTTCCATATTTAAGATGGCACCATAAACTCTTGAACTCATATTAACATTGACAACCTATTTTTTCTGGGCCATCATAATCCCACATTATACGTCCACTGTGGTGAGAGGCTGGGGTGAAAGGCGAGTTTTAGATGGTTTGTTTCTGCTGCTCTGACAGTAATGAAGTGTCTAATGAGGAACTGTCAGCAGCTCAGAGAGACCAGAGACCTCGAGACAGTGTGGAGACACAGTGGGTGCACGCGCACACACACACATGCACACAAACATCCCAAAGACATACAAACACACCCGCACTGTGACGCCGAGGCAATTACCACCCACCGCCAGTTACTGCCGCTCACACATGGCCGCAGCCCTGAAACCTTTCTGCCATGTGTGGATGAAGCTGTGATGTGGTTTCCCAAGCACTAACAGAAAAGAAGCAGAGTTTCTGAAAACTGTGGAGCCAGGGATTTACGATGTTGCGGACTCAAGATTTATTAGGGTTTAATGCCAAACTTTAATTTTTGTAATTTCAAGGTTGGATGGACACAGACATTGTGTCGTTAATCCTCTTTTCCCCTCTTTTCCCAAGTTCATCAATAATAGCTGGGATTTTTATATTCAAGGTAAATTTTAATTGCTGTATTCATGAATGCAAATTTAATTTCAAGACTTTAATAACATTGTGCTTACACAGTTTATACCTCCTCAACCACAGTAAGATGTTCTTTAACATCTTAAGAAACAGAACAGTAGCATCAATGCGTCTTCCAAATCATGTTACATAAGAATAACAGGATGGGAGGAATGAGACAACCCCCCTGTCTGGAGGACATCTGTCATTTACTACACTCCTGAAATATCAGTTTCCTGTTGTTTTTTCCTTATTTGGAATTTTAAAGTGTTATTTGTGTCACACAATGGGCAGATCTGTAGGTGAATGAGTATGACACAATAACCTGGGCCAGGTTATTTATAGCTATTTCTGTTATTTGAAAGGGATTCAGACAGAAGTGGAGAAGCTGGCGACAAACAAAGAGAACCGGCTGAAATTCAGCAGATGATGCGTCTTGTTAGAGAGTCTGACTGTTAAACCAGTTGGCAACCAGATGTCCTAATTGATGCTCTAATTTAAAAACACAGTGTGTTTTATATTACTCCTTAAAGTACTGAAAATGTAAATTCAAAGCTCAGCCACCATGACTGTTACACGCTCAGTGTTGAAAGTGGCATTGAATTACTTTAGTGTTTATATCTGCGGCTAAGCAGAGTCAAAACTGCGGCGCCTCACTAGTTCAGCTACAACAAGTATTGCGGAGAAGAACTTGAGATGAACTTTAATCAGATTGCAGCCAAAGCCACACTGAGCATTTTTGTATTTTCTTTTTCTCAGATGATGTTTTGTCAAACAAACTCGTTTGCAGTTGCAATGTTCAGGTGCTGTTGAATACTTTTACTGAACAAAGAGAGAACAAAATTACTTTATGTCTGTGATGTGACATTACACAGCTTTTTTTTGGTTTGTTTGTTTGTTCTTAAAGACATTGGCGTGGCTAAACCAATTCTGTGTTTCAAAGATAAATAAAAGTCGCCTAAAAGATATGGTGGAGATGCCGGGGATTGAACCCGGGGCCTCATACATGCAAAGCATGCGCTCTACCACTGAGCTACATCCCCGGTGAGTGACGTAAAGATTTTTATCATACTAAACCATTGTACTAAATATTATTTACTTGAGGTCTGGTAAAGTATCCCAGGTCTTTATTATTAATCACGTAGTTTTCTCTTTATATGGATCAAATTGCACCAGTGCATCCATCTCCAGTTTGTCTCCATTTATTTCCTTTTTTAAAACTGACAGACACGAATGTTAGGTCAGGTTAGACTTTTCTCAGATTTTAATAACTCCGTTGGACTTTGACATTTTTAAACCTTGATTATCTTTATGTGTGGCTCATTCCAGAGGTTAAAAAAATGTTTATATGCACGTATAAAATGCAATAACGAACCTTTTACATGCCCCTTATACTGCACAAAAGCCAAAATATGTTTTCAATGGAGCTTTAGCGGAGGTGTATCCCTTCAAGGGAAGTTCTCTTCCTGGAGGCATGTCATCCTTGTTTGACAGGTAATGAGCAGAGGTTGATGACTGAACAACTATCAGTCCTGTTTCTACATCCGTAAATCAGTATTTTAAGGTCTGAAAGAGTGACGACCAGTCGGCCTTGTCACGGGGGTGACCGTCAACAAAGGCCTCTTGTATTTTCTAGTTTTCGAGTGTGTCATTCAGATGTTAATAGACCCCCGCTTGCCATTTGTTGTGTACTATATGAAATAAGTTATTTCTCCATGTTTTAAATCTAATCTACCAATCACTGGATTGTATGTACTGTAAAATTCAGATTTAAGTCAGACAAGAACATTTTAATGTTCTTTAAGGATGACAAAGGCTTTGGAGGGAACATAAAATAGCATATTTGCCTCAAAGCAGAAGGTGGTCATGGTGATGGAGGGAGATTATTGGTCTCCCACCATCCCCTCACTGTCCATCACATCTAAAAGGCAGCCTGAGGTGGGAGGTCTGCAGGGTGTAACACTGTCTCTTGAAAGCCTTCTGTTGACAGACCATCTGCACTGTAGTTCATTGATGCGATTTGCATCGAACAGGCTGATCTCAGTCAGTTAGTGACCTTTACTAAGTGTCGTCTGGGGGATAATTGAATTGAAACCGCATTTTCTGTTCTGTAAGCTCTTAGCAAGGAGCTATAAATTGTTGGAATCTAATGGAGACACAAAGCCACAAGCCAAGTGCTGCTTAGATTAGCCAAAGTATGGCGCTCTGTGTCTCCAATCACGTTCAGTCTCAATTAAAGACATTTCATGTTTCATTTATGTTCAGGCTAAACGTTCTCCAAAACAGACAGAAAATGTGTTTGGCTCTCTCTCTCTTGGAATATGCTTTCCCACAGCTTTCCCGTTTCTTTTCCATTTTCAGTTTTAAAAAAATCTCTGAGTCTGAGTTCAGCCATTCAGTTTCATAGCAGATATTTTGAGTTTATCAAAACTAGCATCTGATTGAGCATCTAAATTAGTTTAAATAAACAAAGTAGCTTAATGTTTTAAACCTCTGACTCCTCCGCAGCACCGGCAGACCAGTTCCACTGCTGAACAGTAGTAATCTGTCACAGGTATGATACCATCTGCCCTAACTGGAGTGTGAGGGTATAAAAATATATATTTCTGAATTTTCTGGGGGGTAAAATTCATCCAACACCACAAAAGAGTAATATTTTTGCCCTTTTGACACACACATCTACTCCTCTTCAACTACATTACCATCACATTATGTCTTTCTAAAACACATGTTTCATATCTTTTCACTAACACTTTCTTCCGCGCGCACACACACACACACACACACACACACAAACGCAGACACACACATACTTTCCTCCCTCTTGCCTGACTTCCTTCCTCCCTGCAGCCTGAAAGCTGAGCCAAATCAATTAGTCTGCAGAAATTACAGCGCAATAAATAACGAGGGCCAGTCGGCAGCGGCGGAGACAGGCGAGGGGGGGTTAACCAGAACTATGGGGCCCCTTCTGTCTGCATGTACAGCTCAGGATGGAGGGGCCTCCTAACATTATCACAATATGAGCTCTTTATGTGTTCAGGGCTCAGTGTTTGCTAAATCACCAAACCTGGTCTGAGGAAAGTTGGAGAAGAAATAAATCTTAAATATAGGTTATAGTTGATACTCATATGTGCTCCATATGTCCATCTCTTTGCCCTGCACGGTAATTTTAGATTTTTCTTGGGAGGGGGTTGCAATAGTTTATGGCCAGCCTGATGTTACCTGATCCAATCTGTTGCGAACTATCACAGTCAAATCATCTCCAGCAGATATATAAAAAAAACAAAGTTTTAGTGGATCCCATAGATTCTCTTTACAATTACTGGTCAAAAAAGAGTTGAAAAATGAAAGAAAGGCAGCAGAGAATTGAAGAATTACTGCTGTAAAGTTGTTGTTGTAGTAGCTCAAATCTGTATTGATTACTTCACTGATATCAGGTGCTGAAATCATATTTAGGGGTGAGTATCTATCCATCTATCTGGGCCATAATGATGTGCTCAGTGGGCTGTGTCAGCACACACCAGTATGGATCCACCACTTGTGTTTTGGCTGCTCTCACTGTGATAATCTGCTTTTGTGTTGTCCCAGTGTTAACTCTACATCCTGTGTACACACTCTCTTCCTGGCCTTATCACTGGCTGTGTGAGCAGTGTGAATCACAAATACTTCCGGAGGTCAGTAGACAAAGTGAGTGACAAACAACACACACACAGACACACACACACACACACACACACTCAGCAGCGGGCCGCTACAGCTGTAATCTGTGCGGATAGTTCAGGGTTCAGGGTGCTGTAACAAAGTGGTTAAACATTACACACACATTAACAGGGAGGTTACTTCATGTCTTTGGTGTCCCATTTCTGTGTACCTCCTGATAAGATATTCAGATGAAAAAATTCCAGTGATTTCCAAATGTCCCACGAAGAGAGAGGTCATAAACACTTCTGTTGGTGCCATCTACTAGACAATCAAACCATTAAAATGCAGTTTCTACAAAACTAAATGTACAAAACATATAGAAAAATATCCATAAAAATATTGATTTTTCAATGCTGTTTTTGCCTCTACATCTTTTTTGCTCCACCCATGAGTGTATGTAAGTTTAGCCCTGTCATACAAACAAAGCGCAGAAAATGATGTCATTTACGGTACGGAGAAAAATTAAATATTTAGGCTACTTGCGCTTCTAAAATACTTATGATGTTTTAAAGATTGAGTAGGAGGAAAAACAATGTCAACAGTCCCGTTTATTTCATAACCCCTTATTTTTCCATTGATGCTTTCTTGCTTTTTAGAGGATCAAAGTGTCTAGACGTAGTGCCTTCATAACAAATCTGATCCTTTGATTACTGAAATTTACCAAGTGATGATAACCGCTGTTGATTCAACAAATACAGGATGGAATTTACTGAAAATGTATCTGGAATATGTCTTTCTCTGTTGGTGGCTGCGGATGTGGGTTTAAACCCACAAATAGTCCACTCATGAGCTGCAGTTCAGTCAAAGAGGGATGGTTTTAGCCTTGGATGTGATACATATTCACCAAAACAGCTCAAATACGTAGATAAAGCCTGACGAAAAACTCAGTTTAACACAAACTCAGAAAGAGACAGAGGAAAAGTAATCAAAAGGCACAATTATGGGTAATCAACTAATCTTTAAATGAAGTGTTTTGTCTTTTACCACTATATTCCAGTGGTATTCACATTCGGATACCCTTACTAGATTTTTTTTGCATGAAAATATACAAATATGACGACTGAAAAGATGTATAAGGTCTATCTTATCTACTTTATTAATATTTACTTTTTTTTTCTCACTGGTCCAGCTGCTAATTGATGTGAGCTAGTTTATATCTTGTTGCTCACAGATGACAGCCTGGGTTCAGTTCCATGGTACCAGATCTGGTTACTAAAGATAATCCGCAGATCTTGTTATAAGTTTCATGTAGGAACTGTTTCCTTGTTCCATCTGCATCAGGTAATGTAACATAAATGATGTCATTGGTTTCTTTTTGGACTGAAATATAGCATAAAACCAACTGACAGCATCGTGTAATGCATGCTAATGCTAATCATTTGTAAGTTGTTGCAAAAGTGTGACAGTGAGGTTCTGTTTTTGCTGACCCGTTTCCACTCATTACATCTGAAGTCCTCTCTTATGTCTTCAGGATGAGTCCATGTCTCCATACCTCACTTATCTAAACTGTCACTGAACCTGTACTTCAACAGAGTTCACTGCTTGCTTTCACGCAGCTCATCTGATTAAATGAGAGCCACATTAGCAATCGTACGCCGCAGACTGGACTCTTGTCTTGACACTGAAATCTAATTACTCAGTCAGGTTACTTCACATGCCACATGGCCGCAGAGCTGCCAGTTCTGTTCCAGCTGGGGATCTTTGCGACATATAATGTTCCCCACCCTCTTCCCCATGTTTCCTGTCTTAGCTGCCAACACTGTCCCCTAAATACAAAGGTCTGTTGATTCAGGATCTGAGCCTTTAAAACAACCAGCTGGAATCTCGAAAACCGGCCACGGAACCGAGTGATTGCACAACAACGGGTCTATTAAGGTTTGGCTCTCAATCAAAGATGAAATAGCAAATGTTATATAATCAGAAATATGACCAATGTGTTCTTTTGTATTAACAATGAACATAAGAGAGACTCAAATCTTATCACATTTGTAAGTTCAAGTAACACACACAGACACACACACACTTCTAGACACAAATCCTAGACTGAGACTTTTATTAGGTCAAGCAAGAGAGGCCCTCAGAGAGATTCTGTGGGTGATCAAGATTTATTATACATGGGAGATAAGACAAACACATATGTGAAGAGACCACACACCATGTACACAGAATACACGCGCGCACACACATACACACACAAACAAACTTCAAAAGGCTGGAATGACTGAGATCATCCTGCCCTTCTCCACCCTCCTCTTGACCTTTGACCTCCATCTCTTCTTTCTTGTCTGGTGCACCATGTCTGTCGCCGTCTTTCGTCCTTCTCGTTTTCTCTCCATTGTCATTTTCTCTTATATCTTCAGCACTTCCGGTGTGAATTGCAGTTTGCTCTCTTCAACATGAACCTAACCTTCAGCCTGAACTGATTACACAAACTTCTGCCTTGTTGACATCCTCTTTGTCTGTTTTTGCTGCCCTTCTGGACTTGGACGCTGGTTCCAGGCATCAAATGTGAATTTATTGATTTCAATGACAAATCCTGCATGAATTTTGCTCCAGAATGTTGGGAAACTTCTCAGGTAGACCTGAAGCTCAGTGGGTTTTGGAAACGTTTGAAAAAATATGTTTGTTTTCTAATTAAGTGTTATCAGTTTTGGCGTCTGCTTGTCTGATTTTTCAATGCACAGTCAGTGTGACCGAGGAGAAAGCAGGCCACATATCTAATCAGTGTTTTCTGCGCCCATAGTTAGCGTGCATTGAGGATAAAAATGCATGCATTGCATGCTCACTGATTTATTTCCAGATGAAAGGACAACTCCCCCTTCCTGTTTTGCACATGTATATGTAGGTTTTTCTTGGGTGGAGTTTAGTTCTGGAGCTAAATCACATGTTTGGACAGATGTTTTGATTTCTTCTCAGTCCACATTTAGCTCAAAAACCATTTTAGAAGCAGTGCAGTTGTAGTAGATTCCCAGTTTCAGTCATTTCTGGGGATCGATTAAAAGTTTAAATGTTAAGGAATGTTGTAAGTTTGCTCTGTTTTGAGTGCACGTTGCCCCAGAGTTTGTATAGGTTCTCTCTGGGCAGTCCAGCACAAAGATTGTAGATTGTGAAGCTGCTGCAAACAACCTTTCCAAACTATTACGATGAATCAATGAGGATGTATTGCATAAATATGTTGGAATACTCCCAAAGAAATGGAGAGAAAAAAATTCTAATTTCTAAAATGCACTAATCAAGATGATAATTACTGAGACTGAGACTAAGTGGACCTCTCCCTACTTACTAAGAGACCAAACTGTCCCTTGAGTCTAGATTTGTTCAACCCTGATTAAAATTGCTTCTTTTTTTTTTACAAATCCACAGCAAGACTGAGCCACACACCATCACATCATTTTAAATTACACTTTATTTCATACAAAACAAAAAAACAAATAAATTAGAAATTTCTAAAATAATTATCTTGAGGAGCTGTGATATTATATCTGGGAGAAACGCAGGCAGATGGGGTGTGAAGATGCAAATGACTTTGTAAATGTGACAGAGCTTCAGTCCAAAACCAGCAGCACCAACTGGATCATTGTGCTGGTGCTGGAGCCCACTATCTGCTTGACAGGAGCACAAATATTTATTTTGTATGTGTCGAATATTTGGTCTGGTCAAAACCTGGTCTCAC
This sequence comes from Takifugu flavidus, assembly GCF_003711565.1. NCBI lineage: Eukaryota > Metazoa > Chordata > Actinopteri > Tetraodontiformes > Tetraodontidae > Takifugu > Takifugu flavidus. Next base: position 15,067,747 of record NC_079533.1, read on the forward strand.
TTGGCATCGTTGCCCTAAATAGAAATTTGGTGCAGCTGGTCCTGGTGGCTATGGATCAGCGCCAAATGTGAATCCAGATTTGTAATTTGAAAGATGGTGGCGACGGGAATAAAGATAGGGACGTTTGGGAGTGAAGAGTAGCCATTATCATAATAAGAGCCTCATAATTTGCACACAAGCTCAAGCTAACCCCCCCTCCAGGAAAAAAAAAAACTCCCTCTGGTCTGTAGTCACACCCTTTACGTCTGCAAGGGCTTCATTGTCCAGCCAGGCTGCAGACCTGAGGACCCCTCACCAACAGATTGGGTTGGGTGAAAGGATACGGCCAGACAAAGGAGGGTCCCTCCCCCTTCTACTCTATTTGAAATCAATCACACCAGCTTTCACATTCAGTATCTCCCCCCAACTCTCCGCCCTCCTCTTCTTGTCAGCAGTGGCAGTGGGCTTGGGCCAGCTCCCCAACAGAGTCCCCTCATGCTGAATTGCCCCCCCCAACCCACCACTGAGCCAGTGTCTTTGACAATGCCTTCATGTTAGAAAAGGGCTGAGAGAGTGAAGCTGTTGTTAGAGGAATACCACAAAAATGATGTCTCAGAGTTGTTGTTTTTGGGTGTAAACCTCCGGGACTTGGAACACTCCCTTCAGAAAAGCATTGAATGACTCGAAACATTTTGGTGTTTTTTATCCAACAGTAACAAAACTGGACTCCTAGTATGTAACCGAAAATTGCTGAGTACAACAAATATAACCTTTACAGGCCCCCCCCAGATAAATTTTAGGTTAGATGTGGTCGAAGCGATTGTTTTTTTACAGTAAATTTCTTCTGTAGCTTTTACCATCCTCTAATGTGGTTCTTTGACTTCATAAAAGTGGGATGATGCCATTTTACCTTAACATACAAATGTGAAGAGAGTTCACTTCCTCGTGTGGCTTTTTCCTCAACAGCAGCCAACCATCAGAGGGCAACGAGGCTCTCTTGATTATATATTAATGTTATTGGCTCATAATTTAGACTGAAAACATCTCGAGCATTGTAGATACGACGCACTTGAAACACACAAATATCCCATTCTATTGCCTTCAACAACCTTCATTTCATTTTATGAATCAGTTAGCAACTTATAATTTATTAAAAGGTAATCGTCTGTTCTGCAGTTTGATATGTACATACAATATCTTAATATTCTAATATATTCACAGGAAATCATAAATTCAGGCACTGTCTCTACAGCATCTTTCTAACAGAGAGATCCTGAGATTTAAGACCACTGTTTTCTTTTTAAATAAGTAACACAAAAGTAAAATAATCTTATATAAAGAGATTTATATTTAACAATCAGCTTCTTCTGTTTTAGCATAGCAAAATAAACTTTTAAAAAATGTCTCTCAAGCCCTGTGTTTTGGGTTCAGTCTGTGTGGAGATCATTGTCCATCGCCCTACCAAAGAAAGCATTTTGAAGAGTTTTGGGGTACCAGGGTCTCTTCTGTTGTGTTTAGTGCCGCAGGTTTTTCAGCTGTTCTCAGGCACAGGGCCAGCGCTGATTGTCCGAAGTACCGCATCTTGTTTGTCCTTGTTTCTTTAAATCACAGAAAAAAATGTCCCCATTGCCTGTTGAAGCCCACCAGCCTCAGTGCTCCACGCGAGTACATGTGTGAATAAATGCCCACCTCTAATCTAAATAAGGGCTTTTTTCTGGCACCACGATGAAGGTCAAATGGAAACCTAACTTTAGAAATACAACCATGGACGTCCAATATGGTCTCAGTGGAGGTGTCATGTCAGCCCCATGCAGTCATTTGCCTGTAACATCAGTGTCTTTATGGTGGCCTTTCAGTCTACCGCAGTGCCGTATTAATGTCCATCCGAGAGCGTACGTCGTGGTAGCCCAGCAGGCAGGGCTCGGTGGACAAGGCATCGTGAGTGAAAACGGAATCGTTATCAGATGAGCAGGAGCTGGAGGTGTCCTCGCACGATGGGGAGTATTGCTCGAAGGGAGTTGACAGGTCCAAGTACTGCGTGGGAACAAGGAGTTCAGGAGTTAGAGGAATTTCTGCTATGATTGGTGACACTGATTTACAAAACACTAATTGGAATTAATAAACAAGAGCTATTAGCTGCTGTAAGAGAGGATGGAGGTCTGTAACGGTGGTGATCTTAATGCCACTGTTCACAAACTCTGGTTTCTTCTCACCACCGTTGATGGCAGATCGCACATCTGGATGGCAGATTTTACCCACCAGTAGAAAAATGCGCGCATGCATCCTTATCAGCGGTGAATGAAAGTGTGTGGGACCCACCTCATCAGAGATGGACAGCAGCACTCTGTCCAGCTCTTCCACCAGCTGTTTGAAGGTCGGTCTCTGACTGGGAACAGCATGCCAGCACTCACGCATCATCATGTAGCTAGAAAAGTAAGAAAAATGAGGACATTATTTCTGTCAGCTTTGCAGAGGGTGATTTGTAATATCGCCACGCAGACGTTTACTGTGGAGGTTAACGGGCAAATTCCCACATACAGTTCATGTGTGCAGTTAGAGGGTTTGTCCATGCGGTGTCCTTCCTTCAGCAATTTGAAGAGCTCCTCCACGGGGATGCCCGGGTACGGTGAGCCACCCAGCGTAAAGATCTCCCACATGAGAACACCGAACGACCACCTGAGAAGAGATGCAAGTGAATCAATGAGGCTGCTCAAGTCTGCAGTGTAAGTGATGGAAATGTTCTTTCTTCAAGCACACGATAAGCTACACTTACACGTCACTCTGGTGTGTGTAGATTCTGTCAAACAAGGCTTCAGGTGCCATCCATTTCACTGGCAGCCGTCCCTGCAGGGTACACCACACATTAGCCACATCTTCAATCACCACACTCTCAGTTGATGTGTTTTTCAACCAAGTTGTACCTCTCTATGCTGACCCCCACCCCCACCACCTCCCTGTCTGTCTCAACCCTTTTCTAATTAAGTCCCATTAAGAATGCTGCCAATCAGAGAAAATATCAGACATCCGCCTTGAGGAGTTGGTCGGAGCCTGGTAGCTATGAGCTTTAAACAATCATAGACTGAGAAAAAAAACATTCTTTCATCAAATCAGATCACCAAAAATCTACTTTAAGGATACTTTTGGTTCAGTAAAAATAAAATAAAATCATTTCAGTTTTGTTAGTGGGGTTCTAATTAGAGTCAAAAACATCTGAGTGAGAAACAAACACTCACATTAGTAGTTTTCTTGTAATAATCGATTTGATGGACCCCCCTGGCCAGGCCAAAATCAGCGATCTTCATCACGTTGTCCTCTGTTACTAGGACATTTCTTGCAGCTAGATCTCTGTGAATACACTGTAGACAAGACATAAAACAGAGAAAATCAGTTTAAGGTCAACAGCAGGGTTTCCAGATTAGGTTATAATGCAGCAAACTCTTAGATTTATGGAAAGACTGGAATTATTTGAGTCTCCCGTTCCCTCTTTTTCTTTCAAAACTGTCACACGAGCTAGTACATGAGAAGGATAAACATGATTCTTGCATTTTCCCCTGTAAAGTTAGCACACAATGAAACAACGAAAACTGAAAGGCCTTTATATAGAAATGCTGAAGGTTTAAGTAAAAACAACATTCTGTGTGGAAAAAAGAAAAGCGCTGTTTCCCCACACTGAATGGATGTCATTATTTTTATTTTGGTTTTCATTTTAAATAGATGTGGGATTTGTGGGGATGCACAGAATGAAGCAGTCTTGGTTTGTGGGTCTCCCTTTAATGAAGGGTTAGACTCAGGCTCCTGCATTCTTTGGAGGCCGTAGAGCCAGAAACCTAATGCCTGCCTACATCCAGACGAGGGCTCTGCTGTCTGTTTGCTAACAGATTTATGGAGGCACTAAAAAGGACAAAGACCTGGGCTGAAGGGATGGACAGATGGATGGAAAAGAGTAAACAGGACTGAAGGGACAGCGGCTAGTTGGCTGAGACACCGACTAGCAGACAAAGAGACGTGGTGATAAGAAGCAGGCAGACAGACTGGATGCTGGGTAAATGAAAGGAACAAAACAGAGTGGGTGGAGAGGGAAAGACAGAGCCAACCAGCAGTGAAACTGGACCAAAATATTCTCCCTGAAGATGATGTGCCCCATGTAAAAATCACACACTAAGCCGTCTTCTTGACATCAAAGCCAGATTAAAGCAATGTTGATTTTAGTCTGCTAAAAGATTTGAAGATGCTCGCCTTACCCTTTTAGATGCAAGGTACTCCATCCCTCTGGCAACCTGGTAGGCGCAGGAAAGCAGGTCTTTGAAGGTGAGCTGTTCTTCAGGCACCTTGGTGACATCAAAGGTGTAGTCCATGCCCGGGGGTCTCCGTGCCCGCAGGTATTCCCTCAGACTACCTTTAGAGGCATACTCCACCAGAACATAGAGAGGGCCTGAGGGCAGGGAGGAGAACGCAAATTAGACAAGGGGACTGCTACCATCCTGTTTTAGCCTAAAGGTTTGGGACCACCAACTCTGAGACACCAAATTACACTGTTGTTGTGATTCACATTAAAGAGAAGATCCAGGATGGAGTTTAAAGCATTGTTTTGTCACAAAGTAAGGTGCGTAAGAACGTGTGTCAACAAGAAGGAAAACATCCTTTAATCAAAGCATTCCAACTACAGATCAGGAACCTACCATCTTGTGTGCAAACTCCGAGCAAGTTGATGATGTTCTTGTGTTTATCCATCACCTTCATCAGCTCCATTTCTGAGATGAGGTCAGCCAGATCTTTGTCCGTGGCATCATCTATAGGACACAGTTATCTCGTAAAACAAGGTCCCCTGAACTGACAGTGTTTCTTGTTTGTGTGTTGTTTGCCTCCTACCTTTGAGCATCTTAACTGCCACAGTGGTGGCTTGATCAGGGGAGTCCTTGTTGATACCGTAGGCCTCGGCTCTGACCACTTGTCCGAAGCAGCCCTCTCCTAGAGGTTTGCCCAGCGTTAAACTACAGGGAGAATGAGTGAAAATCAGTGAAAATAAAAATGTCTAAATGAAAACTACACAGAACTATAATTTAGGGCTCTTGTTTCTTAAAATACTAGTCGGGGAAGGCAAAAATGGGTTGTGGACTTCTTTCTTTTTACATCCCCACATTATGTGACCCGAACATTAAAATGAACCTACATTGCTAAGGCCAAACCAAGCTCAAAATACTCTCTTTGCAAGGGGCAGGAATTTTAATAATAAGTCAGTCTTGTTGAAGCCCACAATTTCAAAACCCAGCTCTTTCACCAGACAAAATTACTTTCCATCATTTTAAAACGTTGAGTTTCTTAACTGCTGACAACTTACTTCTCCCGGGGGAACTCCCAGTCTGGGTCATAGGGCAATTCAAACTCCAAGACACCAGCCAGCATGGGCGAGCAGCTGGATGAGAGACGGGCCACCCTCATTAGTGACGCACTGGACTTTCCCGATGAGTTGGACTCCACTGAATACTAAAGAAAAGGAAATGATGTTTAGCTCTAGCGCTGGTGTTTTCACTATGTGCTAGTTGCAAACTGGTCCCCTTACCTGTCTGCGAAGGGGAAACTTGGACAGTTTCTGCACTGGCAGGGCATCAAATGGTTCTCTTCTGGGCTGCACTTGCATCCGACACAACACCACAATAATAGTGGCCATAATCAGAGCCAGGAAACCACAAACATAGATGATGATGTCAGTGTACTTGGTTTCCATGGTGTCCATAGAGTCTGCTGCTTCCTCTTCTATTGAAATAAATGTGCATCAGCATCCAGTAAACACCAGGTCATTAAGAATTCAAGCCTACTCTGCACAAAATCCACCCGGATGTTGGTTCTTTACCTGAAATGACAGTGAGCCAGGCAGACTGATGGGCAAATCCAATTGAATTTCCTGCCAGACAGGTGTACTCTCCTGCATCCTCCATGGTGACTTTAGACAGGTAGAGCACCTCCACATCGGACATGTTCAAACTGCCAGTCTATGCAACACAAATTCAGAAGAGACACATGAACCACCAGAGCAACACAAGTGTTTGGCATGTTTCCTGAAGGTTATTATTTTTTTCTGGCTCTGCCCAAAACCAACCTTGAGTATCTGAACATAGGGTGTTCCATCAGGGCTGTAGCGGCTCCCGTTTCGTTCTATGTGTTTGAGCCACTGAATGTGAGGCTGGGCATCGCTGTAGACCTTACAGTGTAACTGGACATCAGTGCCGACCACCGCTGTGGTGTTTGCAGGCAGTCCAGCCTGAAGGATTGGCCGGTGTGGAGAACGTTCTGTAGCAGGAAGAAGGAGGAGATGATTGATCTGTGCCAGGCTGACCTTTACAGTCAAGGATATAAAGGTAATTAATAGACAGAATCATATTTAAAGCCTAAAAGAAGGAAGATATTGAATATAGGACATAATGATCCAGACATTGTCTTCTTGGATTGCTGGCAAACATCGCTGTTGTGCAAACAAACATCTAAAAATGGCAATTGTGCAGGAAATTTTTGGGATGAAAATCTGTTCAATTAGTGCATCTCTTTGTCTGCTGCTGAGGGAATTTCCTTTGATCTGTGGCCACTTTCATTCTCTGATCTTATTAACCATCTCGTTAGTCCTCTCCCCCTTTTGACTGGGACGGAAACTGACCTCGCGGTGGACAGACAGTGAACAAATGAACAAACAAACTACATTCTTCTGTCAAACTGAAAACCGGTAACGATGCATGACCATCCACATCTGACTCACTGTCACACTCCCATCTCCTCCCCCACCTATGCCATCTATCATGCTAGATAACATCCAAAAGAGTGTGTATGCACCATTGCATGCATGTGTAAACTGATGATTTAAGCTAATAATTAATCACTTTTACATTAGTCACTTTCCTGCAAAGAATAAATATGACAAGTAGTTATTTAGGTTGAAGAGACCAAAATACAAAAATTACCAAGGACATCGAGGACATAGCTGTGATAGATGGATCCATATTTGTTCTCCACCACGCAGGTGTAGTTTCCTCTGTCTGAAGGTACCACACTCTCCATTACCAAACTCCAATGCTGATGTCTTAGCTTGAGAAAAATGGATAAGCAGGATTGTTAATAGACACAAATATTAATCATCAATTTATCTTCAGAATAAGGCAACAGACTGCTTACCTTGATACCTCCAATGCGATGTTCTCCCCTAAATTCGCGCCCATTTTTGAGCCACCTGATACTCGGCATGGGACTGCCCATTGCCGGACAACGAAACTTGACTGTGTTTCCTGCTGGAACAGCGTACAGCTTCTTCTCCATACGCTGGATATGTGTCCAGTAGGGACCTGTGGACATGCAATATGTGCTCAGCCAAAAGTCTCAGAAGAAGCCGGGAGGATAACTATGTGCTAATTACACATAATGTCAAAGTTATCCTTATTACGGACCTTTGGAGATGTAAACCTGGTCGTTCTCTATTTCTGCCGATGAGTCCTGCAAGTCATTATCCTCATCGTCGTCACCTGACCCCATTGAATCTGGAGATGTAACAAATGATTCATGTGAATAGATTTTAATTAAATTCATCACAATGGAACATTTATGACCAAATCTCCTTTAATTAACTGTGCTTTCCTCACCTGCCACAGTGATGGTGAAGTTTCGATTGGGTTCTTTGTGCCCCCTGAGGACACAAACATAAACTCCAGAGTCCTCGTATGTCACATCTGCGATTTCTATGACAGGACCACGGATCTGAACACGGGGCGTGGGCAGAACCCGGAGGCCATCCTTGTACCAATTGAAGGCCATGCCGGGTCTGGTGTTGATGTCACAACGCAACTTGAGAACATTCCCCGGCTCCAGCACAAGATGTTCTGAGGTGTCTTCGTTCAGCTCTTCCAGAACATCTGCTGAAACATGGCTGCATTGTGAGCATTTTTACCATTTCAGCTTTGATTAATTTACATTACTACTAGCAAACCAGTTATTCCTTTATCACCCCTTTTAGAAACCCTCTCAACTGTGACCTTCAGTTATTGTCAGAAACCCACCCCCACCAACACACAATGAAATTACCATGGAGACCAGAAAGCCTAACCAACCCTGTCCTCCTCCACACACACCCCCTCAGCTCCTCCTAACACAGCCCTGCCACTCCCCCCACCCCACCCCACTCCAAAAAAGGAGAAAGAACGACTGGAGCTAATGAACATGTTGCAGCGTGACAGTGGACACAGGGTAAATCTGAGAGGCAGTGAAGGTTCACTGAAGATCTAAGTGAGTGAACAGAGGAAATACGTTAAATCCAGCGTTTGAGCCCCCACAGATGGTCACCATAACATCTTCAAGAGTCTCATTATTGAAATAAATGTGCATCAGCATCCAGTAAACACCAGGTCATTAAGGATTCAAGCCTACTCTGCACAAAATCCACCCGGATGTTGGTTCTTTACCTGAAATGACAGTGAGCCAGGCAGACTGATGGGCAAATCCAATTGAATTTCCTGCCAGACAGGTGTACTTTCCTGCATCCTCCATGGTGACTTTAGACAGGTAGAGCACCTCCACATCGGACGTGTTCAAACTGCCAGTCTATGCAAGACAAATTCAGAAGAGACACATGAACCACCAGAGCAACACAAGTGCTCCATGTTCGGCACGTTTCCTGAAGGTTATTATTTTTTTCTGGCTGTGCCCAAAACCAACCTTGAGTATCTGAACATAGGGTGTTCCATCAGGGCTGTCGCGGCTCCCGTTTAGTTCTATGTGTTTGAGCCACTGAATGTGAGGCTGGGCATCGCTGTAGACCTTACAGTGTAACTGGACATCAGTGCCGACCACCGCTGTGGTGTTTGCAGGCAGTCCAGCCTGAAGGATTGGCCGGTGTGGAGAACGTTCTGTAGCAGGAAGAAGGAGGAGATGATTGATCTGTGCCAGGCTGACCTTTACAGTCAAGGATATAAAGGTAATTAATAGACAGAATTATATTTAAAGCCTAAAAGAAGGAAGATATTGAATATAGGACATAATGATCCAGACATTGTCTTCTTGGATTGCTGGCAAACATCGCTGTTGTGCAAACAAACATCTAAAAATGGCAATTGTGCAGGAAATTTTTGGGATGAAAATCTGTTCAATTAGTGCATCTCTTTGTCTGCTGCTGAGAGGATTTCCTTTGATCTGTGGCCACTTTCATTCTCTGATCTTATTAACCATCTCGTTAGTCCTCTCCCCCTTTTGACTGGGACGGAAACTGACCTCGTTCTGTCTGACGCAATATGCAGTTAAACCCCTGGATAGTTGGTATTTCAAGTATTAAGGGAGTGTCCCCACAAGTCTCAAGCTCCCACCCATTTCCTTTTCTTAGGACAACTACCTGACAGTTCGACTGATATGAACTATATAGTTGTAACTTGTGACTATATATGACCAAAGGTTACAATGACTGAAAAAAGTACCTGGAGCCCTTTTAAGATCAGCCAGGTCCTTTGTACTGGAAACAACAGTAACTGTGGAAGAGGAGCAATGTGGTTACAATTGCATTCATTTATAAAATAGGGAAAAAAACACAGTGGGTTCCTCTGTTACATTAGCATCTTAATTAATGTGCATTTGTATGAAAACCCTTTTAAACTTCTTACCAGGCAGAACTTCCAGCCATGCGGACTGCATCGCCTGGCCTGTGGGGTTCTTGGCCATGCAGATGTATTCTCCAGCGTCCTCTGTTGTGACATTGTGCAGGTGTAGTGTGTACACCTTTGATGCATTGCTCTGCAGAGCCTGCACCAGAGAAATTATTTTAAGGAAGAGTTCCAAATGGGGAAAAGAGAATCAGAAGTGAGAGCTTGCTCACAGTCAGTTCCCGAGGGCGTGGTGGTCCTTCTAGGGTCTGTCCAGACACGCTGTCCTCCTTCTTCAGCCACTGAACCTTGGTGGACAACGGTCGATGGACCTTACACACCAGCTTGGCCTGGCCACCGACCACTGCTGTGGTGTTTTCTGGGAAGCCTGGCACCATCAGGGGCTTGAACACCCTAAGATCTGAGCAAGAAAAATAGATTTTAGCTATTTCTGGAAGGAGCATTTATTTATTATTTCGTTTAGAGTAAATAATTCCTTCTCCCTCACCACAACTGAGATAGAAATTGTAGGAAAACACCTCCTGGTGGTTTCAGTTTACCTGTGAATGGTTTACTGAGGGAGGTGCACGATGTTCCTCAACAACCGTTGTCTTTTAATGCTACCATGAATGAGTGCCCAGATAACCCAGCAACTATCGTGTCACCATCAGAGACAGTGCCATCCATTCAGTGGGTCACTTGCCCATTCATGTGCTTGCACACTCGCTCACTGGAGCATATGTGTGCCCTGGCCAAGGACCTCACTTACTGTTCAGTCACTCAGAACGAGCAATTTTCCAGGGCAATTTTCTGTCTGATTGCTTCCTACAAGTGGTTACAGAATAGGGAATCTGTCCTGGCTCTGTTTTATTTTTACTGCTGGAGCACATGTAGAGATAAGGTACATAAATGAATACAACGATGATCTTGTCAGAGGAAAAAAACCAAACTGGTCAAAGGAGGGGAAAAGGTAAGGGAAGAGGCTAGTGTGACTGTAACCATCTGAATGAATGAAATATGGGCGATCTGAACATCAGTACTAAACCAGTGATGGACCACTGCTAATGAACCTTTGAGGAGTCTGCCCTGGAGATGAACTTGCGGCAGAGTGTGAATTGTCACCCAGAGGCGAGGGGGCAAACAAAACACAACACAACACAAACAGACCACTCAGCCTGTGTGAGCCAACCAGCCAGCATGGCCTGCCATCCGGCCGGGCTGGCAGCTGAGCGGAGGGCTCTGTGAAGAACCGCCAGGATAATGAGCCACCCCGTATTGTGAATGTGGTGCTGATGCGTGCATCCGAAATAAACCGATTGACTGATCCCATCAAACAGGTGGTATCAACTCAACAGCAGTCGACCGAATCAATCATTTCAGTAGATGCTGGTCTATACACTAACAATTAAGTACAAAAAAGAACAGTTTTAATAATGTGACACTAAATTCAACTGTAGATCTAGTAAGATTAGAAATGTAGTCAGTCTAGGCTGTGAAGTTCAAGGAGATGCTTTTGGACAATGAAACCTTCTCGTCTCTTGCTTCTCAGCATTGGGACGACTGGATAATGACCAGGATTACTCTTGCTATGGGTTGAACTGCTCCATTGTGAGGTCAACTTCAGAGTTTTAAGTTCCGCCAGTGACTGATTTGTATGAACAGTTGGATAAAAGGCCCTCTATTGTGTAATCTATCATTAGCACGATCTTGCATTTATGCTATAGTTTGTTGGCAGTCAGTTAGCTGCTCGAGTCTGACCAGCAGATGCACTCCTTACAAAAATGCTAACCCAGTTATCCAACGCAGAGATCAAAGGAAACAGTGGCATTTATCTGGCACAATGTCAGACTCTGGGACAAACCAATTAACAGTCTTTCTATTTTTGTGACTAAAGATGCTATGAGTTGGTGTCAAAAGGAACAATTAAATGGTCAATAAAAATTGAAATCACAAAACAGTCTTTGCTAAAACGTTGCGTCCACAGCTGCGGATGTCACGTTGTGCGACCTTAAGATCTCGATTCTTTGTGTCACCCCGCTGCTCTTCTGCTCTGTAAATAAACCTTAAAAGCCTTTTCTTGCTGAGCCCCAGCAGCAAGCCCTGGCTGGCCTCGCTTGTCCCTACAAAGTGGGGGCCACAGACATAGAAGCAGACAGCTTCTGCGCGCGATGCCTCTGGGGCACCAATCCACATTGTCTTTCATCATTTCACACACGTCCCGAGAAAAAGTGTCCTGCTGACGCCCTTTAATCCGAAACACCAGAGTTTGTTTGTCTAACACCCTGATTGTAATTGACAGTTATGCTGTTTATAACATTTTAACAGAAAGTACAGACAATGGCTGACTTTTTGCTGTTTGTCTGTTTGTAAAGCGTGGATGAAAAACCCCTCTAGTCCCCCTCTTCATCCTCTACAGCTGGCACGCAGCCCAACAGATTTACACTTCCGAGCCTGGGGGCCTCAGATGGATCAGGTAGCACAATTTACAGCAGCAGAAAACACCGAGAACTTTTTTCTGCCCTCTGTATTCGGACCACAGAGTCCTTCTTTATGACTGAGCCTAGTTCTAGTTAAGTGCATCTTTTGGGGGAAGTTATAGATGAATCTGATTCACACCAGACGTGCCATACCTTTAGTCCTTCCGTCGGCGATGACACGAGCTGAGATCCTGTCCATCAAACACAGCAGGAGAGCGTAAAATGTGACCCTGGACATCTTCTTCATTTGATGTGTCTTGTGGCTAGAAGGCAGCAGTAGACCCTGGAAGCCTGAGATTGGCCTCACACCCTGGACACAGGCATCGGAAGAGCCCCAATGTCACAAAAGCCTGATCCTGCGGACACCAACAAGGCATTAGAGATGGTTAATTCTGCTGACCACAACCCAGATTTGGAGGTTTGAGCTCAGCCTTTGCAGTTCTGTTGTAAGCCAGGTGGCAAAAAATAAGCAATGGTTGGAAGCAGCTGTCCTGCGAACTGTCCCACTAATGTGCTTTACATTGTCCAGGCTGGTCTGTGTCATGAATAAGAAGCAGGGTTGTTACAGCCTGTTGTTTGTCAATGGACAGTTCTTAATGTGCTCCTGGATAATGGCCACTTAGAAAAACGCTCAAAAACTGCTAGTAAGCTACACAATCTGAAATGTGTCACTATTAATACAAGAACCCTAAAATCCTCAGTTTCGTGAGTTTGTAAACTGACTCCGTCTAACAAACATGTTCATACATAAATGTTACAACGTCCTGTGATTTTAATGTCAGATATATGGCCCGCGACAATCTCAACATTAATTGAATTCCAGGGGAAAACGACCTGTAATTATCAGATCAATCACAAACTTCAAATCCAACCCTTGAGGCCACAGAACAAGAACATTAAAGGAAAAATGTGACGATTTCGCTGCGGTGATTGAGGCCGACAGGCGCCAGAGTCCCGGTGCGTGCGCTCCACGCACGAAGACTGCGCCCTCGCCCACTCACACACACCGTTTAGAGAGACCAGCTCCCTGAATGAAACGTATTCTTTGTCAATTAAGCGCTGAAGGAAAAAGTGTTTTTCTCCTGCTGCTGTTAATTCCGCTGGTGCGCCGCTGCGTTCAGCTGGAGCCAAAACACTTGTACTGTACACCGCTCCTCACCTCAAGGCACACTGGAGCCTTTTCTTTCCAAATCGCTGCACATACTGACACGCAGATAGCACGCCATAAAGACGCCAAAGTTGTTTTTAGTCCAAAACAAGTAAAAGCCAGTCCGAAGCGCGTCTGCTGCCGCGAGTCAATCACCCCGATCGATCCAGTGCTCAATAAAATGTGTGTCGTGTAAAACGTTTGGCATTTGGCAAATGTGATGTTTCGCCCAATGCATATAGTTTTCACAGTAACCTACTGTAATTATTAATTCTTCATCGGGATGATTGAGACGTGGTGTCAGACTACAATCCGCTCGCACCGCCTCAAACTGTCTTTTAAATAATCATTGTGGGGTTCAATGTCTACAAAGTGTTTTGCTCCTCGTGTTGCAAAATACAACAAAGTTATGCTGTAGTGTCTCTCTGAAAAATCACAATTTTTCCGCGTGTTATAAAAAGTAAATACTCAAAAAACACTTTTAAAATGATTTCATAAAACACTGAAATTAGATTGCAGAGCAATAAAATCCCCCCGACTCACTTTGGGGTTCGGAGTAAATGAATGGGTGAAGCTGAAATTGCGTGAATCTTCCACATTTACCAGCTGTCTCAGTCTGTTTTCACCCACCTTTTCCCTCCTGGTTCGCCCTCGCAGTGGTGACTGGCACCAGGCTGAGAGTTCACACCTTGTCCCGGTCAACGCAAGCGAATCCTGAAATCCTCATTGGAGCTTTGCCACCTTCCAAAACAGTCGTGATCTTCGGTTGTTGTGTGTATCCAACCGAAAGCCTTGTATATCCAAAAACGACACGAACGGCAGCTACCGGGCTCTTTCTGGCTGAAGGAAAGAGCAACTAAACCCCTGCGAGCAAAGTCCACTCCGGCTTTGGAGTGCTAGATCCACGAAGAGAACGAAAACAGATCCAACGTGGCGAGGAAGAAAGAAACAGATTGTGTGAGGCAAAGGCGGGTGGCCCACGACTATTCTTGAAAGTTCTCTTTACGCGCGTCTTTACGCAGCGCTTGTGCCAACTCTCCTCTTTCTCTGGGAGTCCGTCCTGGTGAGATCTGAGCTCTGTCGCTGGAAATGTGAAGCTCAGCCTCTTCTCTCCGGTTCTTTAGCAGAGAGGGAGAGGGGGGCGAAAGAGAGAGAGAGTGAGTAAGTCCTCCTCCAACACACCGCTGCTCTCCGGACGGCAGTCACAACAACAATGGCCTGAGAGCGGCCAGGGGAGCAGAAGGAGGAGGGAGGCGAGAGGGGAGGGGTGCGCTTCTCTTACCCCCACAAAACACCCCCTCGCCTTAAAAGCTGGCAAATAAACCGAAGACAGTCCGTCTGTCCTCCTGTTAAAACACATTTCTGGAATTCGGAGGGGGGATATGAATTAAAGTTATATTGAATCCTTTCCCCAGGGACGTAAATCAGGTTGTCAAAAAGGTTTTATTTATGACGCCCCGATTTATTGCGGTGTAATAGCCCTTTATGCAAACACAACATCAAGGCTCCTTTAGAGGACGCATTCAATGTTGTTTCAGAGACGTGGCGCAGTGAATTACCGCCACCTTTTAATTGCATCATCGTAAAAAAACAAACCCCATAATCTCATTAGCTGAAGCAGAGAATCAAGATTTAACATTTTAAGGCTCCAAGTGGCACTGTCGCGCCCTGAGATCGGCGATTTTCCACATGTGACGGATCGCATCAGGGAACGTGTTCAAAGTTGGCAAACAATACATGCAAAGTACATAAGAATTTGAAGTGTGGCGTAACAGCTGCAGGACAAATAAATGCATCTGAGCCAGGGGGAAGAGATAAAGGCTGATTAACTTTCCTTCCCCAGACATTTGTAAGTAGTCCATCCTCTAAATACAGAAAAGAGGTGGAAATGTGCTTATTTGGGTCTCCAAAGAGGCCTTTGACATTCACCAATCTACATATGTTTTCATTCCTTGGAACTTGATGAACATTGAACAGTTTTACTTGAATTTTGGTCATGCATGACATCTGTCTGGATCAGGGTATTAATGGATTAATTATCTGTCTCAAATGTCCTTATCTTTAAAGATTCTGGGAGTAAAGTTTAGCAGGTCTCACTTTAGAAGTTTCCTAAAATGTGTTCGGGTTTTATTTCTTGCTGCTGGACAGAATTTTTACGTGAAGAGAGACGGGAAGTTCCGGGAATCAGAGGGGAATCACAACATACAAAGGTCCTGGCCTGGATTCAAACAAGGTTATGTGATACCTGCCTCAGCCAAGTGAGAAAAGACCCCTGCAGAAGTTCACTACTAAAACTGGGCAAATAAACTCCTGCTGCCCAGAAACTAGCCAAAAATAACTTAATAAATCACAGAAATAATCCTTTGGCGTTTATATGCGGGTCAAACTCCTAATGTGGACTTGTTATCGATGAGTTCAGCTGAAATTTATGTGATGAAATAAATTCCAGATTTGACCTTTGACCCTGCACAGTGGTACTTCGCGTCACAGGGCGCTTTACAGCGAAAGTCAAAGTACACAAATAAACGCAGCAAAGCGGAAGTCATAAAGCAGATAAGGGCTGAGCCGATGCCAGTCGGCGCTGCGTGAACCGACCACTGACAGATGTGTTTGTGTCATTCTTGGCTACATGTGAGTCGACACTCATTATTGGTGATGTGCATCTAGAATCCTGCAAATTTTACATTCAAAAGTACTTTTTAAGCCACTCAAAGTCAGTACGTTGTGGTTTTCCTGAAACAAATGATCTGAAGATTTTTATCCTGCACTGATTGCAGGAAATCTGGAGGAAATTATGGAGCGCTTTAATTTCCTGCATTTTGAATCGCAGCACACTCGTGTATAAAGATGTAACATTTGGACCTGGACATTCTTCTCATTCACAGCTGAACAGCCAGGGAAGACACTAAAAGTATGTGTGTGTGTGTGTGTGTGTGTGTGTGTGGTGTGTGTGTGTGTGTGTGTGTGTGCGTGTGTGTGTGTTGAAGGTGCCTGATTATGAGATACCTGTGTTTTGGGAGGAGACTGCAGTGTTAATGTTATTGCACTTTGTTGTTGTGCTAATGAGAGCGAGGTGGGATTCCCGGCGCCTCCACTGC
The DNA here is from genome assembly GCF_003711565.1 of Takifugu flavidus. NCBI lineage: Eukaryota > Metazoa > Chordata > Actinopteri > Tetraodontiformes > Tetraodontidae > Takifugu > Takifugu flavidus. The sequence goes on from NC_079533.1 coordinate 15,084,053, forward strand.
TCAACGCAAACACCTATATTCAAAGACCCATTGACACACCCCTCAATTAAGCATTTAAAGTAAATACACTGAGTTTTTCATAGCAGTTGATCCACTTACCATCGACTTACGTGCCAGAATTAGTGGTGATAAAGAGATTGCTTGACTCCTGTACTTCATGAAAGGCTTCAGTCGACAGTCAGAAGCCGTCGGCTCCATTAGAGACGGGACATTTTCTGACAGCTTAAAACACTTGAAGTGTAAAGAAATGTTCATAAGTAACAGACTTGGAATCAGCTCAGTTCAGTCACATGACAATCTGCAGCAGGGAGAGCAACCAAGAGCTGAAAGATATCCGAAAATTGGACTCTTAAAATGTAAGATAGTGGTCCGTTTCTGGCTTCTCTGCATTGATGATCCTAACTGTAGATTTTTTCTTTGGTCATCAAATCTATAATTTTTCCCTTTCAGCGCTGAGCAGACATGTAATTATTACTATGGACAAAAGACACAGCATATGTGAGATGTCCTCTAATCATAATCTGGATTATTGGAGGCCACTGTTGTTCATTTAAAAGAGGCAGATTAAGAATTTTTTTAATCTCTCGCTGGTAAAGCAATAATCTGGAGCTTCCGTCTTAACTTTTGACCTGCACTTATGACGGGTTTGTTCATTTTATTTCTAAGTCAGTTCTGTTTGATGATGTCAAGGCTCAGAATAAGGATCTTATTCCTAATCTTCTTTTAGTCATACCCGACAAGAGTAAAGTAAATTTTCCTGAGCCCAGCAGAGTTATTCTGTTCTTCCAGAGCAAACTTGTTTCATCTGTGTGCTATGTGACTGATGTGCATTCTTGTCTAATGTAGCCTAATTACATTTTTTTTTTCATGGGAGGGGGTGTTTTTTTAATCATCGTTCCCATTTGGGGCTTTTGGGAAGCCAAAAATATTTTATTAATATTCAGTTAAGTGTTTTTTGTTCCTGTCTGCGTGATGGGGCGTGCTGGAGCCCATCCCAGTGAACACACACGTAGCGCGCTCACACACTTATACCTTGGGGTAATTTAGAGTCTCTAATCAACTTAATGGGCACGTTTTTGGACTGTTGGTGGAAAACCAGAGTGCTCGGAGAAAATCCGTGCAGACACAATCAGAACACACAAACTCCCGTTGACGGACACAAATCTAAGAAGAAACCCTGGAACCTTTGGCTCCAGTATCACCATTAAGGCCAGTAAAGATGGTCAAAATGGTGGAGAGTAAGACAACAACGACACAGAGCAATGAAAACAATTCTACTGTACTCTTTGACTGCGAGACCAGGACGAGACCTTCTGTTCCACCTCTTTATCTGATGACATCAGAGATATGGGGGATCCCTCCCGAAGCCCCCAGGGTCCAGATAGCATTGATAGCCTGCTGCATACTGATGTTATTGCAAATGAAGAGAAGCAGGGCTGGTTGGTGCCTGACAGCTGATAACAGATTGGGGAGGAGGGGGGAAGGGCCACGTTGGGGTAAATGATAATCGCCAGGGTGAGGTGAGGTTAGAGGAGGGAAAGTGAGGTGGACTAAAGGTCAGAAGGAATGCGTGAGGCGTGGCTGGTCGCTCATTAGTCAGCCTCACAGTGGGGACACATTTTAGAAACACTGACTTTCATTGATATTGAAATTTTACACAGTTGAACGAACAATTATTTCCAAGAAAAAGACACATAAGCTAATGTGCAAATTTCACCTGAAAGCCTATTTTTTCTTAACTTGCTGTTAATATACATAAACATATAAATCTTTGCCCATTGCTGGGAGCTACAAACTGATATCTGACAGTGAACGATTGCTGGAATTTGGGTAATGTAGAGGTCAGAACTCATGTTTGAGCTTCTGTCAATTTCACACCTGCAGCCAGCCAACGGCTGTGTGGCACGATGCACGTCTCAGGACGCTTGAGTGTGTTTTAACCTACATTTAAACAGTCAACCCTAACAAGAAAGGTTTATTAAGATGATCCCTAATCTGCACATGCAAAATGGGCTCCGTGTAGGTTTGCTGTGACCAAATCAACTAGTACAGCTAAGAGTGTGTGTGTGCTCCCACGCTGCTTGGCTGCCGCTCCCATTGTTGTGTGTTTGTGTTAATCATTACCTGTGATGTTTGCAACTCAATGGGACGAGCTGGCAGTGCGGGCTTTGTGATGCGGGGGGGGGGGGGCCATGCTGCCAAAACACGGGGCTAAAAGAGAGGCTGAGCCGGCAAGGCCAGCGGGGGAAGGAGGGACCAGAGAGGGCAGGTTAATGGGGAGGTTCTAAAGATGCTGAATATGTCGGGTTGAATTTACAGGAGCACAGATAAACATGTGGACTCATAAATATGGCCTGATCACAGACAATGTGTAAGGCATAACATAAGATTTGCATTCTGCATCTGTAAATACATTATTTTAAAATGTCTCAGACAATAAAGGAGGTTTATAGCTTTAATATATCTTAATATATTATATAATATATCTAAGACGCCATTATATGAACACAAAACAATGAAGATTCAAAGCTACATTTAATCACAAACCTCACAAGTCTGAACCAACTGACCCAATCTCACATACATCAGCACAACTTTCTCAGAGTTGAAGCTCAACTCTTTCCAACTCTTTTGTACCATTTAGAAAAGCTCCCTGGAATCTGTTTTGATTCAGGGTGGTGCATCATCTGCACACATTATCTTCACATTGTTTTAGCTGCTCTCCAAATATGTGGACTTCACATTTTACAATTGATTTGTGGTTCATTTTCTGAGCATTTGTCTCTTTTTTACAACAAGAAGAAGTAAACTGATATTAAATGAAATAACAGTGGAAGAACAGGCAACAGCATCTGTGCAGGGTTTAAATCTTACATGCAGTACTCTTGTAATTTGGGAACCAGGTAGGTGTTTCTGCCTTAGTATAACCTTTCCTTCTTTGTTAATGTGGGACATTAATGCTCATCTTTTCACTAAGACACATACGCACCCTCCTACACACACCTCTACATACCCAGCTGTTTGCATGAAGATGGATATCAATGACAGCCACTGTTTTCTCTCGTACTCTTCTCCCTTTCTTCTCTTTGGTTACATAATCACATCCAGCTGGGGAGTCCCGGGTCCCCCCTGACCAACACACAGAAGGCTGAACCCTGCTTGAACCCCGCTGCTTTAATTAATCTCACTGACTTTGTTAATTATTTGTTTGGCTGGCTGACTGCCTCTCTCTCTCTCTCTCTCTCTCTCTCTTCCTCTGTCTCTCTCTCCCTCTCACTCGCTCTATGTCTGCATGTGCATGTGTGTGACCGTGCCACCTTCACCTGCCACATGAATGATTAAAACTTTAAAGTAATTATTTTTGATAATATTACTTGTTTTTATATCATTAAAAAACATCCAGAAATCCTTCGCCTCATTTAATATGCAAGGCTCTCCTTTAGCCCTGCCCCTCTCGCCCCGTCACGCACAATTTGACCTAAACGTTATTCATTTTTAATCCAAACAAAATTTAATTCTGGTCACTTTTATCGAGCAACTTTTGGAGCTACACGAAAACTCCCTGCGTCAGTGAAGCACGTGTTTATAAAAGAATATATTTATTTGGTGTATTGACACATGTGGAGATAGTTGGCTGGCAACAGAAGGTTCCACAGCATAGATACATTCAGGATGTACACGCAGTGTTTGGTTAACCTCAACACTGAGGCTTGAGCGAAGGCAGACCCCCGGCTGCAGTATTCTTGAGGAAATCCGGTAACGTGTTACATATGGAGGGTATTATTCATGATTACAGTTCAATAAACAGAGAGAGAGGATGGAAAGGGATCCGTGCGCTGAATCCTTCCTGACTTCCTCTGTTTTCTCCCATCTTCCTTCCTGTCCTTACCTTTGTTCCAAATATTATAGCACTTATACAGTGTGTTATTCCTGTTGCAGCCAGTCCTGAAATATGTGAATTCCTCCACGATTCATAAATGTTGATGGAGAAAAAAACTTCAATGTTTTGCTTTTAAACTTAACTCTTTTTCTTTTTTGGCCTCCATGGCTGCAACCATTTCAACTTCAACCACATCTGCGCTGATGGGTGAACCATTACTTTTTCAGTGCAGAGGAAGAGAATCCTTTTTTCCCAGTGGCGCAAAAGGAGGGAGACCCCATCTGGACACCCCAGGTCTCTGGTTGGTCGCTGCTCCGCCCCTGCAGCCTGCTGCTGTGAGGACATCAAAAGATCTGGAGTGCCCACAGTAGCTTCTCCTAATGATCCACCCTCTCTGATGGGACAGGAAGGAGATACCTCCTTTTCACATTAAGAGCCATGCAAAGACAAACCCTCACACACCATGTGGTCTCCTGTTGGCAAATACTAATCCTTCAAAAGAAAAATCAGGGATTTAATTGTTTTATCAAACTTAAAATGTGTAAGAATTGTCTTTAAAAAGCAAAACAAGCAGCCAAATATCCACCCAATTGTTTTAAGAACAGGAGAATCTTTCAGTAAGTTTTCAGTGAGGATGAGGTGAAATAAGTCTATTTCGTGGTCGGTAATTATTTGTTTTATGGTGATGACATAGATGTCCTTTCTGCAGCATTCACATGTTTCCGGTGTGATTTTCCAGTTGCCGTTTAAACTGCACGACTGACTGGCAACAGGTGGGAAATCACTACATGATACTGCTGGTCGGGTTCACGAAAACACTCAAGAAAAAAGATGAGGAAAGAGTCAATTATTCTATGGATGAATGTGGAAAGGAGATTTCAACTAAATAACATCTGAGTATTGTGATGAAAAAACTGCATGAAAGTTTGATTAACTCGTCACTGATCATCACTTTAGTGTCTTTAGCTTCCTCCCAGTCCAAAGCCATCAGCATTAGATGGATCAGACTCTAATTGTCCCCTTTCGTGAGCGCATGTGTGAACGGTCCTGCTTCGACCAAGCCTGCTTAGCTCAGCCTGTGCTCAGACTGGCTGTAGGTGTTGCTGACTGGTCAAGACATCACATGTTGCCTCTGACTTTACTTAAAAGGTTTGACATAAAGGAATGTGTGAATGTGGACCAAGCACAAATCAGGCTCAGTTCTCAATGCAAGCTGAAAAAATGTGTCCAAAGTTTGTGCTCAAATGAGTTACTTTTATCAGGTCCTGAGTTTTCCACTGTAAATTTAAGCGATATCAGGTTTGAGCAGCTAAAAATACTGCAGGCACTGAAATACAAGTACCACATAGCTTTATGTAACCAGACATTTTCTCCCTCTGAAATGAAAATACAGTCTGGGCTTTCAGCGTAATTTCCCCACATAGGTGCGTGGAAAGATGCTATCACATTGCTGAAGCAACAGCTCTTAATGGGGGATGGTAGAATTTGGAGGGGCCTCAGGGTGATGTTCGGGTTAGGAGGTGGGCATACACGGGAGATGAAGGGGGTCTTTAGATGTTGAGATGGTGTGTGGCTCCTTCTCATAATTAAACTGAAAAATAACAACTATAACTGGATAAATTCCCTGATGGGAACCAGAAGAGCAATCATACAGGTCAACGTAAGTTTCTTCAGAACTGAAGAAGCATTATGGATAGAAGGCGAAACGTCTATAAGAGCAGAAAAACAGTCCAGTTGACACAGAAAACCTAAGAGTTCCTCTCCCTCTCTCCCTCAAACTTAAGAGTTTGGATATTAAAACCACATTTATGCTTTCGGCCTCTTACAAGTCATTTTCCGTGTTTAATAAATAATGTCTTATTGTCCCCGAAAGCAACTTAATTAAAAAGCAGAAATCATCAGGATAAACACAGCTGGTGGAGTCAGAGACGATGGTCGGTGAAATTAGGAGCTCCATCTGCTGCAGCATCACAAATCAGCAGAGAAAACTTAGCATCTTTCTTAAAGTACACCTTCCCATCAGGTATTCGTTGTTGGTGCCCGGATGCTGGACATAGCATTAGCAGCGTGCTAACGTCTACAGTAAAACAAGAACCCGGAGCCATTGATCTGAAAAATACACTGTTATTTTTTAATTCATTTCACTCACTCACTCCATCCTTCCTCCTTTATCCCCCTCTCCCCTCCTCCAGTGCAAGCAGTCCTTCTCTCCAGGGCAGATCTCTCCCAGTAATCCCTTGGATCAGGCCACCACCTCCCCCACCATTCCCTCCTACTTATTAGATCATGCCCTCTGTCAAAAAGCAGGGATCTGGGGTCTCATTGTTTGGCCCCTGATTAAGAGCTTCTCACATTGGAGGATCAGGCTTTAACTTGGAGCGAAGGAGAAGGAGCAGAGGGAAGAAAAGAGAAGATCTGTCTTTCTTTTTGTCTGGAGGGGTCTTATTGGCGACATTGTTGCAGAGCTCAGCAAAGGCTTCTTTTTAAAGGTGGGTTGGATTTGGAGACAATGGGATGTTAGACGATGAGGATTTTAAAGCTTAACCTCCTTCTTTCGGAGCCCGTGGTCGTGCATTTTGTCCTGCAGCTCCAGTCCATCTATAGATGTGGAACCATCTCACTGATCACATCAGGACATCTCAATAAAACGATCAATCCTTTGGAACCATTTCATTCCAAATCCATCCACACTCATCATTTTTAATTTTTGAAGTGTAACGATTAAAAACAAACATTTACATGTTGCTTCGAAAAAATGTTTGGAATTCCTCAAAAGCTTTAAAAGATATCTGCTCAAGATCAACACAACCTATGAAACTTGTATCCAAAAAACACCATAACCATATAGGAATTAAAGTGCACCAATTTCTTTGAAAAGAAAACATACATTTTGTCTATGAATTTATCAGCCTCACAGGAAAAGTAGTCTCACAAAAAAAATCTGCATTTTAAGATAATTAAAATATCCCAGGGTTAAAAAAAAAAAGATTAAAGCAAATAGCTGTTTAATAATAGATGACTTAAAATTACCTCTTGCCTATTAGCAACAACAGATGCTAAGAAAGGGACAGGAATTAATATTTAATATCCATAAAATGGTTTGGAAAGAGCAGGAGACTCATAAATTCTTTGTTTTTAATAAAGATGTTAGTGTGAAAAGACAGTGATGTGACATTCCAGAGGGATTGAGAGGCCATGTGGGAAAAGCAAACCGAGGTGTTAATAACAACAGAGTAGCTCCGCCCACCCTTCACGTCCCATCATCCTCCAGGAGCTGTGGGGGTGTTCTTAATCCTGCAGCATCAGTTCATTCATTCCATGACATGAGCCATGTCCTATTCACCATCACAAAGGGTTAATTAAAGCTGGTCAAGCTGGAATGGGAGCGACTGGACCCCAGTCTATTAAAACACAGTCTATTGATCACTAAGATAGTCAGATAAATATGGAGGTGGTGCTAAAATGTGTGCAGTAGACTGGACCAGGCAATCTTGGCTAACTTTATGATTCCTAATACGTTTCAGCTCTGATCTGTTGTAGTTATGGAAAAATTCATTTTGTTTTTTGGCCAGAGACAGATATTCAGTTAAAACATTATAACATATTCTGACCACTAGATGCCTCCAAATCTTACACACAGGACCTTCAGACGCTGCAGACCAATATGATGTGGGGCGATTTTATATCAATGCTGATATATGGTGGCTTAAGGTAAAAATGTAGAAAATAGAAAATCTACACAGGCATCAGGAGAACCTACAAACTCCCCAAAGAACCCAGCAAGTTCTTGTTATGAATCAATCCTGCTGAACCATCCATTTGAAATTGTATGACCACATAGTTCTGGCAAACTTGGGGCAGAACCAAGTCGGCACAGCAGGTGAAACATTTAAAACGCTGCAATAAGGCTCCTCCCAAATCTGCCCTCTCTTCACGCAACCATCAAAAATATCTCATTTCAGGAGCTGACAGCTCAAGCTTGATTCATTTCCACGCATGTACATATTTGGATTGGTTCCCTGCCCAAAACAATTGCAACGGTGCCCCCCCACCCAGGAGGTCAAACCCCTCCCTCCCTCTTGAGAGGCGTCTGCTGTCAAGACTGCTCGGATGATTTTCTGGAGTTGGGGTGTCCACATCTGTGCCTGATTAGCACAACAATAAAGACCCAGCACCCCCGAATTAATGAGAAAGGCATCTTTGGGCTGAGCTCGAGGACCCCACTGACAAAGACGCTATACAACCACGGCACAAGTGTTTTCCTCCACATCCATTAGGCACCAACCTGCCATCGCTGCAAAAGTACCAATGAAAATGACCAGGCCAGCAGTGATTCTCATATCCAGTCTGTGTTTGTGCGCCCACCTGGGGAAAAAAACTGGAAACTGGAAAATAAAATAAGGCCAGACATGCAACCAGGAGAAAAAGAAAACGTTCACCCGCTGCCAAAATGAGAGGGGGAACCTACAACGAGGTACCAGCGAGCTTCTCATTTAATACTTCAGAGATGCAGTTAAAAACTTTCCCATCTGGGCAGACTGTTGTTATGGTGACCTCCCCAAGGCACCGGTTCTTTAACTGTACAATAAAATTACACAGGGGACGCGGTCACAAATATACAGGCGCAAACTGCATGTTTAGGTTCACTGACGCGTACTTTCAGAGCAGCTCAGACAACAATGGCTGTCATTATCCCCCCCCACCGCTTCTGCTCACACAGTATATGTTTCTATCACTGTGAGGACTCCTTCCACCGTTAGCGGCAGTTTAAAAGGTTGAGATGTGGGGATCTGGTCATGGTTGATCCATCTGCATGCTCAGACCTGGATGGTTTAAATCATGGAGTCAGAGATGTTGTTCAGGTTTGCGATCATTCACTTCTCAGAAGGTCCTATATGTGAATATTTATTAGAATACTATTGAGATTTACTCTGAGATTTCTGTACTAACTCTAACCCTTAACCCTGATCTCATGACGGGGACCAATTCTTTCGCCATCTCCTGACCCAGATTTGCTCCATCACCAGCTAACCTAATGTGTTCCCCAGATTTTATTTTTACATTTTCACAGGGACCTGAATTTCCATGAGTATTTCTATTTTTTCCTGTGTGTTTCACTTTCTATCTGCATGCTATTTTCTAATGTGCTGCTGGGAATTTTAAATTTATCTGAGGGAGTCATCCCAAAGGGATCAATAAAGTTGAGTTGAAGTTGAAGTTGTTGTTTTATTTGGAATGCTGTTTTTTTATCTGTAAACCTCATCAGAGCTACATCAGAACTGATGCTGCAGCTATGGCTCTAAAGTTCCTGAACCTACTCATAATGATAAGAAGCAGGGCTGGTTCCGCTGCCTTCACCTCTCATCTACTCTGTAGTTTCATTTCATCCACTGATTTGCTGTTGCACAGAATCTGCAGCAAAAACAGCACGTGGAGCCTCAAACCATCTTAACAAGCAACGATGTCATAATTTAAAGAGGAGCGAAACCAGTTTGTGCTTCTGATCTCCAGCAATGCACTCAGACCAGCACTGACTTGTATCTGCAGGAACATTTGATCCCATCCAGACAAACAAGTTCTGTGCCTTGAATGGTACATCAACATTACTCGCAGATCAAATTTTGGGTGCTATAATTATGGTTCTCTAATCAAGGCAGAATTATTAGAATTATTATAATTGTAAATGCATTCTGAGCTCAACCTTTGAAGTCCACAAAAGAAAGAAGCAGCTTTCTTGTGACGCAGTGAATTTGAACATGAACATCAAGACTGAGGTGAACAGCAGCCCAGTTTACCCAGTCTGCCTCTTCCTCTGTTGTAAATGGTCAGTTAATCTGTCTCTTTATTGGTCTTCGTTAGCCAAATGAGCGGCGACTTCTCCTCCCGTTTTGGGCTGTAAACTGGAAAGAAAAGGGTGTTGGAGAATGAGACTTGCTGATTGGCGTTGGCGCCCTGTGTGGCCTTGGAGGAGTGGAGGCAGTTGTGTGGGGGTCGGCCCCTCTGTCAGAGGGGAGTTTTATGAGCCCCTGTAATCACCAGGTGTTAAACTCAACAATTAGGAGCTGCTATTTTGTCGCCATTTTATGGCACGAGGCAGGCACAGTCAGTTGGGGGAGGGGGGTGGTCTGGTGAAGGGCATGGAGGAAACGTCAGGCTCCAACAAGAAGGGAAAACCCTCCAAACAAACATCCATACTTTCCCAGAAGGCTCTGGGGATAAATAACTGTTTCTCAATGTCCTCAAACCTAAACTACCAGCAGCTTCTTGTATACATAGGTTCTTAATTAGACAGCTGTTTCCAGGTGTGCAGCAGGTGAGGGGCGGAGCTTCTACACACAGAAACAGGTGTGGCATTGATTGCCCAAAGCCTTTTTTTAATGGAAATAAGGCAACATAATAAGCTTAAAAATGTGTTAAATATTGATTTATTATTTTTTGTTTAGATTTAATAGTCTAAAGCGGCCTGGTTTTGTGGGCACACGGGTGGTATTTTCCTGTTTTTTATCGTCAAGACTTTAAACTCTTGTCCAGTTTGTTTAGGGTTTGGCAACACAGGTCCTTTGTTAGGTTTATGCAAAAGAAAAATACTGTGTTGCATTCAGGAAAACATTGTGGTTTGGATTGAAAATACGCTCTCTCATAATGTTTAACATCTGTATCTATAATTTTCCCAGAAAGAAATCTTTGGGAATGAAATAATATGATGGGAAATCTCCTAAACTACCTCCTCAAAATGCTTTGTGCTGCATTCATCAGGTACATTTTGTAATTCTGAGTTTATCTTGTGGTTTTCAGCTCTGCTACACTCTTAGAAATAAGGGCTCCTGTCTTTCCAGATGAAAGATTATCCAAATCACACGCTTGTCTCAGCTAGGTTGAGGTTATCAGGGGTCTGGAAGATCCCTTTATGTACCCCTGACACCCTTGAACTACACAAATGCCCAGAGCAGCCCAGGGAAGTGCACCGCACTCTCGATCTGAGCTGCCAACGGTGTCATTTGCCAGTGCCACAAGTCTCTCATGTGTTGTCTGTGTGGTGACATAAGTGATTCCAGGCCTGCGTGGCGGAGCAGCCAAAGCAACTAGTCGGATTCACTAAGTGGTTCAAGAACGCAGATTTCAAAATAAATACACAAAAAACATTGTGGTCTTTTACTCCTTAGTGGCTTTTGTTGTGTTGATCCATGCTCTCCCCTTTTCCCTTTGAATTGCCATCATTATGTTCATTAATTACCTGTGAAATGGTTTTCAGGCTGAGGCAGACTGGCTGCATTCAGCTGCCAGCAGGCATTTGGGGCTGGCGAGGAGCCACCAGGCCAGACATCTAGAGCACCGCACGTATTCACATTTAGACTTTATCCTTCGGCCAGGGAGCACACAAAGCAGTCTGATGAAATATGGTGTGTAAAAGCCTCTCATAATGTGAAATATTTTTTAAAATAGAAGAAAACTGCAGGAGAAATGCTTAATAGATTATTTAGTCATTATTGTCTTTAATTTAGAATAGTAGAAAAACAGGGAGAAGCAGGAGAACAACGTGAGCACAAGAGACTTGTACAAAAAGTCAGCCTCAGCTCCTCACGTCACATCACCTTCACTGCCTGGGATTAGCATGATAATACAGGCACTGTAATATGGATTATAATGGTGATACTTTGTCTCTGTGCGTGTCTTTTGAGTAGATGGGCCCCTCCCAGCATGCAGTTCATTGAGGCCCCCAGCAGCCAGCATCCTCTCTGTGAAAGAGCGTCCAGGTGGAGAGGCCCATTCACTGCAAACTGACCTTGACAGAGTTTGATTGAAACCCACTTCCTCTTGCCGTTTCCTTCCCTGCTGCCTAGACGGCGGGAGTCTAGTCCCCCCTCCTTCTCCTCCCTCCTTCATTCACAGCCTCAGACTGACACGGCCAATCAGTGTGCTTTTTGTTCCCGCCCTGAGAAGTTTCTGTCACTCTTTCGCTCATTCCTCTGTCCATCGTGTTTGTCTCCGCCAGCTTTTCTCTCTCCCTGACCACTTTCTGTTCCAAAAACAGGATGAAGACATTTGTCGTGCTCTGCTGAGCCCCTTTGTCTCCTGTTTGTCTCTTCCTCTCCATTATCACAAAGATGAAGACATCTGTTGTGCAACTGCTTCCTCTCGCATGTTTTAATCCTTATTTCATCAGATCCATCCTTCAGTCTTCAATTCTAAGATCTTTTGGAAATGTATTATATAGACATCAACATTTACATCACAACTGTAAAACTCTGCGGAGCACACTGATGGCATCATGTGGAGATGGAAGGTCAGCTCGCCGTGGACCATTTGTCCATCTGTCCACGGCTGTGGTCAATCCCCATGGTTCCTTGTGAAAGTTGCCGAGCTACAAAATAAGCTCATCATATGTATTTTAGATCATCCTGATCCTTGATGACATCCTGGAGAAACCCAGTTCTAAACTCAACCTTAAAACCACATCTTAACCCAAACAGTCCAGCCAAAAGGTCCTCACTTCCCCATAATATTCTCTCATTGCTAGAAGAATAGCGAGTTTGGTACTCAATGTGTAGCCAGTACTAGAACACACACACACACACACACACCACACACACACACACACACACACACACAAACACACACTCTCGTCACTCTTCACGTGGCTAATAGAGCATGAATCCTGAAATGTACGCTGTCGTCAAGAACCTGGAACAGTTTCCCTCCTGTCAGCAAATCAGGATACTGAACAGTCAAACACACACACGCACACACACAGACAACCACTTTCATAATATGACTTATATTTGTCCTCTTATCATTAACACATGCTACGAAAACATCCAAGCTAATAAATTATTTCCTACACTGTGTGCCAGCAGCTCCCACTGAATGAGGAATTAGGATGACTTTCTTCTCAATCACAACACATTCGTTGGTAGAAAACCAAGTTATCAACATAGTAACTGCTGTCACCGGCACTGCAAAAACATTGTATTTGGACCTAAAACCTTGCTCACTGATGCAGTTTGAGGAATGTTGGCCTGTTTGCCGAAGTCCTGATGTGAAATCATGTGGTGCTCTAGGAGTTTTTGTGCTGTTGCCTCTGTCAGATTGTTTCGCTTTAAGCTCAGTCCTGCGTGATGCTGCTGATGGACTGCAGCTGCAGGAACAGTTATCATGAGAGCCGTGCGCTCCTCTGATGTGGATGGATGCAGGGAGTAGACCTGGACCGTCTTTAGCTGGATTCATTTATCAGAGAATGTGGGAGAAGGAATTTCACAACTAAACCGACTCTTTTAGCTCTGGAAGTCTGAAATCTCTCACTGAGGGTTTAAAGATGTGACACCATCCCAGAGAGGCCGAAGATTATTTCAAATCTTAAAATTCAGGCTTGTTTCTGCAGCAGTGGGATAAATAAACAGTTGCATGGCCCGGGCAGAGATAGACCCCAAAACAGTGATCTTTGGCTTCTTTGATGCTTTTCACTGTTGTGCTGCAGCTTCCAGACAGTACTAACAGTTTGGACTCTTGTGTAAAAGCTCCAAAGCTCTTTTGGACTGCAAAATATATTCTACAATAAAATCATATATTCATTTCATGAAATATTGAAATATCAAATTGGTTTGTGAGCCAGAGAGTAGAAAAATGGGTTGAACTGTTAAACTAAAGGATTCAATCTTGTGAGCATAGTGTGAGATGCACCAGGAAGAGGCCTGCTACTCAAGAGATAAACTGTCTCTCACACACATACACGCAAGCACTCACACTCACACACACTCACACATTCGTACGCCCACTCAAACGACTCCCAGCACTGATAAAACCTCACATTTTGATCTGACTCCTGCTGTGGAGGATAAGTGATTGCGGAAGAAAGAGAGTGACTAGGAGAGGGGGAGCAAAAATTAAGATTACAGCAATAGCTTCAGGATTCTGTCTTAACCTAATCCCCCCCCCACACACACACACACACACACTAACACACACACTCCAGTCAAATCTTTATCAGTCGACCTTCATCTTCTTTCCTTTCAATTATTAATAGTTTAGGTACATACAAATGCATCAAATTTATTTTCAACCCAGTGATCTCAGAATAAATCTCTTTTCAAGGTGCCCAAAAGGAGTCTTTAAAGGCTGTGAAACTAAGATTTTCTTAGATTATTTGTGATCTTATTTTAAAATCTTACTCCACTTTGAGCTCAAGTTGGTTTTAAACCAGAAATACAGATGTCTTCAAATGTGTGTAAGAACCAAAAACATTTACTTTGCAAACAGAAGTGAAGTTGTCATGTAGTTTCTATGGTAACCAAGCCAGGAATATGTCTAAGGCTGACAATATCATAACCTACAAATATGGCATGAAAGCGGTGAGCAGCGTTCGCCTTTGCAAAGGCATTTCTGTGATGTGAGTACATATGTGTGGTCGTGGCATTAAACTCGCAGTCTCACACCCTGGGACCAGAGGGTGAGTCAACACAGTCAGCAGGGTTTCCTAACCCTAAACACCAAAGGGTCGAAGCCCGCTGGAGGCCTGTGTGGTGACAGGAGCTGCTGGACCGGAGTGATTTACTGAGGCTCGGTAAGAACTTTGCTAATATTATGACACAGCAGGCCGGGTAGTAAGCTGACGTAACACAGTTTGCGTGATTTATCGCGTGCAATCAACAAATCTCTTACACACACACACACGCACGCACGCACGCACACACACACACAACATCCACACACACTTGCACAGGATGTTATCTGAGAAATTTGAGTATGAGTATGAGAGACAAAGAAGAGGAAGTGAAAGTGTGTGTGTGTGTGTGCGTGTGTGTGTGTGTGTGTGTGTGCGTGTGTGTGTGTGTGTGTGTGTGCGTGCGTGTGTGTGTGTGCGCGCGCGTGCGCACGCGCTCATGCACGCACACACGCACGTGCCCGCTTGTGCTTCCTGTAGGATGTTATGCTGTGACCTCTGTGGCAGAACCTACATGTCTGCAGATTCGTCCTGAGGATTGGAAGCTCTGAAAAAAGCATCTGAAGTGGAAGGAAGTACTTCAGCAGACCCAACTGATAGCTGTCTGTCTGTCTGTCTGTCTGTCTGTCTGTCTGTCTGTCTGTCTGTCTGTCTGTCTGTCTGTCTGTCTGTCTGTCTGTCTGTCTGTCGAGATCTTGACATTACCTGAACCTTTTATATTGTGGGAGTTATTTGTTGTTTTTTGATGCTAGAGTTGGAATGATGGGAGTAAATCAGGAGTCTGGCACTAATTTTCCACACTGTCCTGCTCCTCCTGTGGCCCCGTCAGCATCTCTGCTGGCAGGAAAAATAAACTTGACCTTTGCTTCCTGATGAGAGGTGACCTCACCACCTTAGCAACTCCTAAACACACACACACACGAAAGTACACACAAAAACTTTCTTTCTTCCTGAAATGATAGATAGATAGATAGATAGATAGATAATAGATAGATAGATATAGATAGATAGATAGATAGATAGATAGATAGATAGATAGATAGATAGATAGATAGATAGAGAGATAGATAGATAGATAGATAGAGAGAGAGAGAGAGAGAGAGACAGACAGACAGACAGACAGACAGACAGACAGACAGACAGACAGACAGACAGACAGACAGACAGACAGACAGACAGCTGGGTCATTTTGGTGACGGTTGGATGTTTGTAGTTCTGGTTGTAGCACCAGCAGACACATTGGAAAACACTCAACAGAACTTCCAGCTGTGCTTGTGGTGACTCAAGCAGATGTTTTCTACAAGACAAGGGAAGAGCTTCCAACCACACTGTGGCAACAAATGTCATTTTCAGATAAATAAATCTCTTTTTCATCATAACAAAGTGTTTTCCTGCTAAAACACCAGGATTAATTAAAGGGTGGTGGCAACAATAAATTAGAATATAAACACTTTCACTATGGATGACGGGAAGAGGACAAGCAGGGAAGAAGGTTTGGAAACTTGTTGAGCAGTTAGCAGGATGGAGGGGAGGATGACGGGAGGAGGTGGAGGAGAAACACAACAGCAACACATGGTCCCAATTTCACAGTTGTGGAATGGAGGAGTGGCGGCGGATGCGGGGGCTGGAACAGGCCTTCAATCAGGAGACATTAATACCTCAGTAATAGTCACATTCACTTCCACAGCCAGGAAACTACAGCTCCACACCGACTCTGCGCTCATACACATGTACAGCAGTGTACCATTCTGTACTCACACACCCTCTCTTAACCAACTTTCATAGGTTGTTCTGCACACACACACACACACACACACACACACACACACACAAGCACACACACATACACACACACATGGATAGAGCAGACCATAACAACGCAGTAAAAGGCGGCAGGGCAGAGCAGGACACCGAGCAACTCACTTCCTGTGCCTCCTGGTTTTCCTGAGCTCTTAATGAGACCTGTTACAGTAAACCACCACCTGGTCCGGCCATCCCTCCTCTATCTATTCACAAACCCTCCTATGCATAATTTTTCCCCCTCATTCTTTTCCATCATTTCCTCTTCTGGCTTTTACGCTCCAAACTTCTGTTGAAGTATTTAAACATCGTTGAGCATCTGATTCAGTCCCACTAACACTCACACAAAACACAAGGACAAGAGGTCCAGCGTCCAACGTTTTCCACCCTCGCACATTTTCGCTCCATCTAGGTCATTTTAAGAATCCTGTGTTTTTTACGATTAAACATTGCATTTGATAAACAGGCAACAAAATCTGCAATGGGAGGAATTGCTGTCCTGTATAAAGCCCTATGTTACCTGATCAGATTTTTGCAAAATCTGTGTCTGAATTTAAGTACAAGGGAGCACAGAAAGGAGACTTTTGGACAGAACTCCTTTAAAAGTTATCAGAGGTAAATCATACAGAAACTAAACATCTCCAGGGACTCAAAACGTCGGATATCAAATGGGTCTTTGTTCGTCACTCGACTCACTTCCCCGTAAACACGCAGACACACACATCGACTCAGTCAACACTCTCGCCACTGTGTGTTTTAACTGCAGCTCCTGGACTTCAGCGGAGGTGTTTCATCACTGTCAGGGCCCGTCTGAAAACGTCCTCTGTCAGGCCACACCGGCCGGGGACTGTTTGAAAAGGGCCACAGACCTGAAGAAGTGCTGAAAGAAACCCTTGGTGGGTCAATGGACCGCTCAGAGTGAGAGGGGAGAGATGAAGGGATGGTGCTCGCTGTGAGTAGGAGGGGAGATCACTTTGATAACAGCTTTGAGGGAAAGAAACTGCCTCATTTTCTCCTGCATGAATGTCCACTTGTCTCTACCAGACGAGAAGTAAATGCAACAACTCTTTAGCCAATTTCGGTCCATAAATCTGTGAAATGAAAGCACTCAGTACTGCACAGACGGCCGCCAAAGAGCCCAACAGTCCTCTTAAATTAAAATTCCTGCATTCCTCAACTTTATCCAGGCTGGCACCAACGTTTAGTGGCACCTTCCTGTGCCAGTGCTTAATTTGTACATCTGGACTGACTGTGGTCATTAGACAGTTGTTTATAATCGCGTTTGTCCTAATAAATCCGAGCTCCATCAGCACTGCAAAGACAGCCTCCCTGAAACAGGTCACGGTACCACATCAGCTCGGCCCATATGGCGTCCTGCGTGCTCCTAGTACGGACCACAAAGTACACACTGGGCAACAGTTGCTCTGTAATCTCCCTGCCGACACACGTGCACGCTGCTGCGGTTCTGTGTCTGCCTTTAATGATCAAAATAACCCATGAACGTGCTGCAAAGTTCTGCTTTCTCTGGTCCAGAAGTCTACCAGAACAAACATTTACTTTCATGGCACTGATGACTTTCTTGAACATGCGCTGAAACAGCTCCACAGCGTTCTTTATTATCTAGAGCAATAAAAACAGAATCCAAGGCTGCTCAGACCAGTGCAGGAAATAAATCAGCAGTGGAGAACGAGGAACTATGACGTGTGGAAAGAAGCCATTTGAGGTAGTTACTGAATGCTTCCTTGACGCCTCTTTTCCAAGTAGTTCCAGACAGTCACTGTTCAGAGTGGATAATTCATGGAATACCACCAGAAGAATTGGGAAAGCTTTGACCTTGAGTCAGATTAAAGAGCGTGTGTGGTTTCATTAGAGAAATAAATTAACATTGGAGAATTGTAAAAATCGACATAAAAATGGAGAGCGAGGTGGAAAAAAAGGACTGAAAATAATGTGCGTGCAGAGGAGGGAGTGATGAGGGGGGCGATGTCTGGGTCGAATTTATGGCGCTAATAAATCCCTCCTCTTTAGCCTCTAACCCCTGAATCAGCCAGTCAGCTCCCTAAAATCTTCATCGCTCCCCCAACGGCCCCCTCCATCTACCCACATGGGGCAGGAGAGAAAGGAAAGAGGGCAAACAGTGGCCATATTATTCTGCTGTAAAAGCCAATGCGTCCTTGTGATCACCTGACTGCCCCATCAGCCAGTAACACAGCCGCTCATTCATTGAGCTGTGTGGGCTGTCTGGCTGATTGTAGACGCCACAACGGACAATGCTAATGAAATATAACTTGTGTAATTTATGTAGTGTTTGAATGGCTGGTTTTGGGTTTGCCAACTGGATTTCTCCCTTTTCTTTCAGGAAATCAATCCAGAGCATTAAAGTTTCTGTGCTTTGTCTCGTCTCAGTATTGTTTCTATCGTACACACTCTTGCTGGCTGTTTACCTGACTGATGGCGGCTCTGAGCAGACGGCGTCCAGGACCCTGCCCTGTCTGGCCCGCCAGGTCAACCGATCCGTCTGCCGCTGTCAGCTCGCCTCACTGACTGAACTTGCTGACTGGCTGACCGACTGACTTGTTTCCTGGCTGGCAGAGTGGTGTCACAGTAGATTTATGTTGCCGGGCCACTGTGATAACTCAGGGCAGACACACCGAGCTCCCCGCGGGGAGGGGCAGTAAAACCGCTCATTGTGTCAACCTGTTTCCCTGAAACTGGAGAGTTACTGTCAGTCTGTCCATGACTGATGCTTTCATCAAATATCTTATTTTGAAATTAAGCAAAGGTGGATTTTAACCAGTTTAACGGCCTCAGTTTGAGTGTTGCTTTTGTCACAGTTTGGAGACTGAAGCATCAATTCAAGACCTCAGTTCGCATAAGAAAGAACAAACCAAACAGCCACCCTGAATGTGCTGTTATTTTGTTTTCAGGGTCTGATGTTTGGTCTAGTGACTATTATTTGAATGAAATATTGTTTGAGGTGCTGCTTTCTGGTGTTAATTATGTCACCAGGACCTTTCTACACAATTCTTCCTTATTTAATGCCCGTTGGGCATCATGTGCCATAAAGGATACATATCAGCATGTAGGACACTCTGATTTTGTGCCGTAGAGGAAGTGTTACAATAAAAGCGGAACATTGGGTGAAATGTGGCACCCTTGCTCACTTTGACCTTCTTCATCTGGATCCAGTCCTCCACACTCAAGGACAAAAACACAAAGGATGGATTTTAAGAGCAACGGGTGTCTGAGAAACACTCGTTGGCTCAGACTCCACAGACACTCTTCTGCTCCTGTAAAGACAAAAGGGGACGGCCTCATAAATCACTTTTCTTTTAAACAAAGAAGAAAAAAGCGCTCTCGCCCACGTTTAACGACAATGAGAACCACTTCCGTCAGAGGAACCACATTCAGCAAATAACGAGCCAGGATAAAGATTCTTTAGCCAGTCAGGGAGTTTACCAGACAGCAGCCAGACCAAAACACCACCACACGCTGGGCTCCATGTTTTCATACCATCACATCTCAGCCGTCTTTTTGAGTATGAATTACTGGAACTGGTGTTTAGGTTCGTTTACTGTGACTCACGTACCTAAATTATCTTCCACAGTTTGGAACAGATGCAGGTGTGTTGTCGTTGAACGCGGACCAGTCAAACGCAGGTGAAAATGAGGCAGAACCAACCCATTATCTGTGCAACATACATTAACATTAACAAGTTACACACGTGCAGGCGAACCAGTCAAAGGTAGCTAAAGGCAGTACAGTAGAAGGCATCAGGGTGGACCCCCTGTTTAAAAGCGGCAGCTTCCTCTAATAAAGTGTCACGTCTTAAACGCCAGGTTGTCGCAGCTCTTATAGGCTCATTTCTCAGCCGATGGGAGCGATTACCATCTGCTGCAGCTGAGCAGGCCTGTAATTGTTCGTGCATGGAGGCCTGAAACGGTGACCGATTAAGTCGAATGTGCGTCAACAAACGCGGAGTGAACTTATTACAGCTCTCCTCCCTCCTGTCCTGACACTGCACCCTCCGCTCACAGAAGAGCTAATGGGCCAGAAGACCCAGCTGGCAGTTTATGCCTCAGAAGATTTAAGCGCTTGATTTAAACTGTACGATGCACACGGGGACCTGTTGAACCTGGCATTAAAGCTTTTTGTGACTTGACTGCAAAACACTCAAAGTCCAGTAAACAGAGTGATCTTTAGCAGGCATGTTGGTCAAACAAGGATTCAGGGGGGCTTTTCTACCCCCCTCCAGCAGGGAGGGAGTGGGAAGCAGCAGCTTCTACGCTGAAGAACAAACAGAATCTCAATAGGAGGTTAATTAAAACACATCAGCAGCTCTGATGTACACACAAATGTGAATAAATCAACACGGCTGAAAAGGCATCACTTTGGTAACAGATGTCTTCTGATACTTTATCCTCTGGTGCACGAGTCAATCCGCCTCAACTTTTAATAGCTAATTTCACCCAATAGCCTTGTTAATTGGGACTTAAATATATGTAAACATGTTTCACTTGGAGTCAAAAACCTCTCATTTATGTTCTCAAGGATAAGGACAGGCGGATCAAAGGTGCCAACTTTTCATTCCATCTGTGCAGCTTCGGCTGAAAGAGGGTGGCTGCAGGACAAGCATGTCACATGTCTTTGGGGAGGAGAAAAGGGTCAAAGTGTGGTATTACAGTGGGGATGGACACATTTTGATAGCATCTGACAGATGTTTGTGACTCTGACCTCTCTGGTATGTCGGTGGTGGTCGTGTTTGTACCACTGATGACAAATCAGCGCCCCCTCCTTCTGTTTGCTGGCCTTTGTTTTGCTTACAACAACAGAACTTCAAGCCGAGACGAGAACCAGCTGTTGTGATCAGGACAGCGGGACGGCGGAGAAAGTGACCCGGAGGTCAACCGTGAGGTTTGTTTTGACATTGTTACATTTTTACATCATTATTTTTCAGCGCGCAGTCTTGATGCTCTCAAAAGAAGCAAGAGCATCAACTTCTGATGCTGACTTTTTATGGTATAAACGTTCATCCGTGGCTTTAAGCGGGAGAACCTGGAGGTGACCAGCATGCTGGGGAATATCGCCATGCTGATGATCAGGCTTCTTGGAATCACTGATCATCTCCTACAATCCCTCTACCTGTAAGCTGCAGGCTTGTGTAAAAACTGAATCCTTTTCATCTGTTATTTAGTTATTTCCTGCTCTGGAATCATCATCTGTCACATAGATCCAGTGGCACGCTGAAATGACAACATCGCTGTCCAGCAGGCCGTGACAGTGGCATTCAACAGTTGGTGGCTCTGAAGCGAGCCGTAGGCTGCAGGCACCTGACTGTCTCCTGCGCCATGGGGCTGAGACAGTCTGGCGAGGGCCCCCGGTGACCATGAGGCTCAAACTGTCACCGGAGTCTGACCACACAGCTACGGGTCAGCCTACACAGACCTAATGGGCAGGGTCTCCTCCAGTAATGATCTACAGACAATGAAGTGAGCTTGGGATGAACACTCAGGACCATCATCCTCCGTCTAAGCTAACACAATTACAAGATGGTGATTTATTTACAGGTTGTACTGTGTTTTTCTGCTCTATTGTGAAGAATTTGAGTGTGACGGGCTTTTAAAAAAAAGGGATAAATACAGATTTCTGCTCTCACAGTAAAGTAGCAAGCAGAGCACTACTGAACCACGGTGTAGCTAAAGTTTAAAGATAGTTGGCCGTGGGCGCCTAACCCACAATAGAGCCAAACAGAACAGGTAAGTTCTTCTTTAGCAGAACGAGACCTTTCTTTCTCACTTGTGAGAGGGGGAGCTCGGAATACATCCTGAGAGGATGGCGGCTACACCAAGCTATTAAAGCCCCAAAGTCATGGAAGAGCAGGAAGTAAGGAGCCGAGGTGCCCCCAGCACCCAGAACACTCAGCTCACTGTAACACAAACGCTCACTGTTTCACATGCGCTCCTCCTGTCCTGTTTACTTTTAACCTCTGCTAGAACGGGCAGTGCAGCATTCATTTTTTTGAACAGGTCAAATGCAGTGTAAAAAAATATGGCATGTATTCATACAGAAAAAGGATTTTCTCTTGGAAAATTAGCCTTTCAATTCCAACAGTGTGTTCAAGGATTGAAAGCAACTTTTGTTTCTGACAATGAGATGAATTATCACAAATATTTCCATGTGTCAATAATCAGTTTGAGTTATTAAGAAAACTCCCAGAGAGATGCTGCAAAATTCCTGGATGACACTGAAGTTGGATGATGGGGTTCTTATTAGGAATTCTATCCTGGAATTTAACAGAAGGTAACAGAAGGTCATAAAGGTGCTGCTAGTCTGCTTGCAGTCGTCTCTGTTGATGGTCTGGGGAAGTTTGTAGAGAAAGGAGACAGTGGAGCGTCTCGCAGCCGTTTTTGATGAGGCCAGATGAGACAGTTCACTCACATTCCTGGTCAATCTCCTGGGCTGCACCTCGCCACATTACTGACTGCAGTACAAACAAGGCAAGTCAGGACACTCTTAAAATTGAGGAATCCTTTTTCACTCCAGTCTTTTTTTCTTCATTTACTCACAAAAACAAAGTCACTTCACATGATGTGGTTAGTTGTTATTGTCGCTTCAGACTTCGTGGAGCTGGAATCTGTGCGCGCGTGTGAAAGAAGGTTTGTTTCACCGCCACTGACTCGTTTAAACCGACCATTTCACCGGCAAAGCTCTTACAAACCTCTGAGCCGCCGCAGCTCAGTAGCTCAACAACTGTGTCTGTGAGAAGGCTGCAAGTTGCATGGTGTAAAATACATACCTGGAATTGAAGGTCAAAGATAACCAAGGTTTATTTAGTTAGGTTGATAAATTCTGCTGGAGTTTCTTCACATGAAATATGTCTGTGTAGATTCTCAATCATCCAGGTCATCGTTATCCAAGGTAGTTTTCTCTGTCAACTGGACTGTGTTTCTTCACTGAGAAGAAACAT
This sequence comes from Takifugu flavidus, assembly GCF_003711565.1. NCBI lineage: Eukaryota > Metazoa > Chordata > Actinopteri > Tetraodontiformes > Tetraodontidae > Takifugu > Takifugu flavidus. Next base: position 15,107,138 of record NC_079533.1, read on the forward strand.
CAAAACAATGGATATAAAACAATGTTTCACATGAAAACAAGCAGATCTCACAGAACAGGTTTTTAGAACCTGATGTGTTTTGATGTGCGAAATAATAGAATTCAAACAAGTTAAAAACATCAAGATTCATTTTACATGCTAATCAGAAATGTTTTTACAGTGCAACACTAAAGGAAATTGTCTGTTTCAAGAATGAATTTTCCCAATAATGAATAAAGTCTTGGCCTCGGTCTCTTTTTCTTAGTGGCTCGAACACACATTAACTTTCTCCTCATGCAAATCTTCTCCCCTTTGCCTTCCCTGTCATTCACTCCAGCTTTGAATCTCAAATTTGAAGACAGAATTTTACATTTTAAACAAATTGTGGTATTCTCCAACCAGATGGAGGAACTGGACCGTATACTTGTGGTCTGCAAACCTATGAAAATGTCACATTGTTATCATACCCCACACACACCCTTTTACCCAGCCTTTCTGACTGTCTGGTTGATTGTTAGCAGTTTCAACTGCACAAGTCAAATTCATCAATTTTGTTTAAATATCGAAACTGGAAACCTAATTTACGGATGTTATTTTCATATTTTATGGACTATATAACTGCATTAAAGGGCTTTGTCCATCTACCCACAAAGCTTGTTGCCAGTAAAATGTTCTGACGTTCGTTCAGACTTGGGGCTGAAAAGCTTCAACGTGGTTGTCAAATTGACATGTAACCTCTGAAATAGAGGCGTGAGTTCATGTGCTTGTGTGTGTTTGTCTGTAGTCTGTGTACCTGCTAAATATTGAGTACCGATATTCCTCCAACTAGCAAAGTGAGGACATTTTGGGGAAGTAAAGACATTTTGGCGCTTTGAGGTTAAGGCTTAGTTTTAAGATTGAGGTTAGAACTGGGTTTAGGTCAGGGTCAGGGTCAGGGGGTTCACTGGGATGGTGAGAGTTGGGGTGAAGAGCTGGGTAATGCATTATGTCTATGTAGGTCCTCACAAATATAGAAGTACAATGATGTTTGTGTGTGTGTGTGTCTGTGTGTGTGTGTGTGTTTTGGACAGAGATGTCAAGTCATCGGTGAAAACAATGCGTCTGGTGCGAAGACAAAGGGATGGTGTGATAGGTGAAAGGACGCGATGGAGTTAAAGGCCAGTGGGCGGAGCTTCGCACCACGCCACCTTTGTTCGCCAGCACTTTGTGAGACACTCTTGAATGAGGGGGGGTGGATCGAAGACAGGTGCTCAGTTACTGCGGTCTGTATTTAGATGCCTCCATATTTTAAAAAATGCTCATTGCTGCATGTAAAGACTGCTTATGATGGCTCCTTATTGTTTACATGTAGCTAAACTGCTCATCAGCTAAACTGCAAGCCAGTGTCCAGCAGCTAGACCATCTGCTGCCATGGCACCACAGGGTTTGCTACTGGGGACCAGTGGGGGTGTCAGTCAATCCCCTCAGAAGAGAAAAGAGAGGGAGGTAATTTAGCATTAGGTCATCCCCACCCCTCTGGGTCTCTCTGACAGGTCCGATCATACTGGAGACCTGCCGGGCCGATTGACAACTCAATGAGCCGAGCAGCACCGGCCTTTTACAAGCACCATTTCACGCTTCAGTCTTTGAGTGACACCACCGTACCCTCTCCTCCATGCAGACCCAGTACAGTCTCTCCCCACAGGCCTTTTATTCTTCACTGCACAGCTCCTCTTCTTCTCACTGCTGTCCTGTGAGGCAGGAAGAGTTCCACTCACAATGGCTGAAATCACTACTATAACTACAGTATGTCAGGTGTATCATAGCCTTAAATAAATGCTACATTAGAGAATCTCCTCACTGGACATGTTTGATTAAGGGACGGAGTTGGGTCTATAATTACTTCAATATTAGTCCATATTATTTTGACAAAAAAGAGTTTCAGCTAAGAGTTAGTACCTGTATTTTAGTGCCAACTACATAAATCCTCCCACAAAAGTGCTGTAAAGTGCCCCAAAAAAAAGGAAAGCCGTGTTTTTGGTTAAATAAAGATAAATGTGGGCTGGAGATTTAAAGCAAACTCTGACAGGATGGAGGGAATGGTGCATGTAGCAAAAGGGAGGGGAGAACGTTGGGAAGCATGAGAGGGGAGGAGATGCCGTCACGCTTTGGTGCCTCTCAATTGAAGTCTGAACACCGGCCACAAAAACCCAGCTCGCTCTATATACCTCATCTTTGCATGACAAAACACGGCTCCTTTGTCCCAGGCTAACTGCATATTTAACCTGTCTGGACTGAAAGAAAAGGGAAGTTTCTCTCCAGCGTCCCCCCTCTGACTCGCTCTCATCTTTATAAACCAATTAGCTGGAGACTTCTTCTTCATCATCTGCAGCCAAACAGTCAACAGGCAGCAGCCCAAGAGTGTCTCTGGGCCAGCTTTCCTGCTTGGAAATGACCGAAATATGTCACTTTCATGACTGCATATGAGAGGAATGAGCAGCTCTCGCCTTATTCTTTCACCTAAACCTGGGTTTTCATGTCTTCACCACCACCATCACTTACTGGGCTATGCAGCTTGACGTATTTGCATGCTCTTGTGCTGGATTTTAAGCAGGTTTTTTGCTTAAAAGCCCCCAGCAGGTGCGACTGTCAGCGTGAGTTTAAACGGTCTGTCCCCTGACGCTTCCCAAGGAGCCACGTCCCAGAGAAAGGACGCCGTCTCTGTACCTGCGGAGCCGCCAGAAGCAGCCGCCCAGGGTTTGTTTGTGTCAGAGTTGAGGCGAACCACAGCGAGAGCTCTTTCAGTACCAAGCAGGACGCCGCGGCCCTCAAAAGCTCTGAGGTTTCGCCAAAGAAGGACGGCTGTTAGAGCGACTCAGCTGGGGTCCAGGGGCCAGTGCCGGCCCCAAAGACCTGGTGCTGGGAGGCCCAAACTGTGTCCTTTCAGCGTCCAGAATATTTACATAGAGACTCAACCGTAACAGCAGTGACTGGTAACGAGATGCAAGGGATCATTTTTGGTGCCGTACAGTTGAGTAACCGAAGCGGTGGTGGGTTGGGGCCGATAGTCTCCGCTTGAAAACCCACCCAGGATTTTAAAACACGTATTTGGCGATTGTCCGGTGTCTTCATTAGCGTCCCGAAGCCCCAGCATGTGAGGGGCAGGTGCAGCTTTACACGGCCCAACATTTTTTCCAGTGAAACCAGGGTGGCAGGTTGTGATCCTACATCTCATATACATAATACAGGAGGGCAGGCGGGCCCCCGCTCTCGTTGAATATGAGGTGGGGGGATCTCTTCGTTCTTCGGGGATGTTTCGGCGCTGAAAGGAAACCCTCAGTGCCAGAGCTACCGGGGGCCCGTGGGCACAGTGAGAAAATGAAGACCTCTGCGCCCCTCTAAATCCCCAGGAATTTCTCATTAAGCGAGGGTCCCGGGCTGCCGAGGGCCCTCAGCCACCCCCTGTGAGGGGTCTCCCTCTCTGGCGAGGAGAATGGAGCTCTCCACTCCACTTTGTGCTGGCTGCCGGCAGCTCGGGCCTGTTATTCACCTTCTGCTTTCTCACCAGCACAACAGCTCTCTCCCAATCATGCTTTCAAAGCCCTCAGGACTTCCTCTCCCATTTATTCACCTTTTTAAGGGTGCACGCACGCGCAAATGTGCACGTGCGATGTCCAATAAGACCAAAAGAGAGGAATAAAAAGGCATAGTTAAATTTGACATTTTTCGATGGTGTCCTGAGATATTTTTGTCTGCCAAAGCCAGGGTGAAGCGGACTCGCATTTCAAAGGATGTTTTTTTTCACACATTGTTCGTGAGTACAAGTAGGATTAAAGAGGATTATGTATATGAGGGGAGGTAATGAGTTTTGATGAGAGTAGAGAGGATATTTAGTGTAAGATTTCAAAACATGGCAGAGAGTCACCAGCTGCTCCTGACTTCTCCAGCATCTCTCTAACGCTCACTTTTTTCTCACATTTTACCCAGAAAATCCTCTTAAATGTAAAAAAAAAAAAATGTAAATGATAAACGTACACTGTACTGAAACTACAGACTGGAAAATAAGGTCTTGTCATTGGATTTTGAGTCCTAAATTTTGGTTTCTTTCAGTGTATGGGTGCTAGCTTTCTTTTTCAATCACGCAAATGGTCTGAGTGCAATTTTGATGCTAGATTATATATAAAAGTTATCATTAAGGTATAAATCTGCTGAAGTATGACAAAATAAAGATCACTTATAATTTTATTTTCACTTAACTATATGAAAAAAACAACAAATGCATAAAGTTTCACAGAAATATCCCATTGCACTATGACGTGGTCATGCAATGTTGTGTCCCAAAGTGTGTGTAAATAGAGGAGAAGCTCTGAATATTGATCCAAACAGCTTCGGTTCAGGAGAGAAGAGAAAGTTATCCAGGCTGGGACAGCTGACAGCTGGGTTCAGTCAGTGTCAGAGGTCGGGCATTGGCAGCAGTGGGGGAGTGTAGAGGAATCTAAAAACAACAGGAAGACACACACACACACACACACACACACACACACACACACACACACACACACACACACATACACATACACACACATACACAGGAGATGAGTGTGGGCCTCTGAGACCCTGTGACAGTTGACTAAACTTCATTAGTAAACGCTTCCCCTTGCGTGTGCATGCGTGCGTTTGTGCTCCACGGTGCAACAGGCTGCCAGATTGTCCAGATGTGCGGAGCTGATGATCCAGAGTCTAAACATTTCTGTCAAGCATTATTTTAATTTTACACACTGAATTCTCATGGTGTACGTGGATAATTGATTAATCCATAAAGAGTTTAGCGCTTGAACCCATGACTGGATAGCAGATGTGACAGTTTCAGAACAGAGAACCGCAACATCAAAATTTACTTCAGAAAACTATAAATGAAGTGCTGGGGACAAAACACAAGATAAGACTTGACAAAAATTCTCTGTTAGCATTTGAGTTATCTGGCTCCACTGGGAATTGAACCCAGGTCCTTCTGCGTGTAAAGCAGACGTGATGACCTCTACACTATGGAACCACGCCAACCAGCCCTCCAAAAGCTGGAAATAGGCTGAAAGGCCTAAAAGAACAGTTATTTTGGAGATGATTTTAAATTCAGTTTACAATATTTGGGTGAAAAAGAGGTAATTCATTCAAGATTGTGATAAGAGACATTTATGACGTTTCAGAAAGGGGAGGGCGTCCTCCCTTCAATAACGAGGGCTCTACTGCCCTCTCGTGGACATATGGGGGTATCGAAAGGTCAGAATGGAGAAGAACGTAAAACACACTTATCAAAAACTTCCCCGGGCAACAGAATCACCCAAACAGGAATCACATGGCTTCACTGGGAATTGAACCAAGCACCCTCTGTGTTTAAAGCAGACATGATGAGCACTACACTATAGAACCACAATGACCTTACATTGTGATGTTCTCTTATGTTGAAATTGCTGAGAGTAAAGAGCAGATTTTTTTTGTCTCGCATTAGACTGACGTCTGGCATTTATATTTTTAAGGGTGACAAGAAATAAGAAACATGTGCAGTTGGTGTTGAATATGAGCACATGAACCCAGTGATGGTCAAACCACCTGACTGACACTAGAACATAACATCAGTAGAAAGAAAACTAGCTGGATCTAATCAGAATTCATCCAGAACCTTCATCTTTGTATAGGAAATGACCTCTAAACAACTAACAAAGGTCACCGGGACTCTGACAGCTGGAAGCCACTACAACATGCTGCCTGAAAACTTATGTCTTTGTATCCTTTTCAAAATACAATACGGAACTGTTTTTGATGATAAAAAATCATATTCATGGTGTTTCAGGTCAGGAGCAGGTCAGTCCACCCCACACTCCCCACCCCAGGAAATATGCTGCCCTCTTGCGGAACTGAGGATTACCTGCAAAGGAAGGTCAAAGTGGAGAGAACAAATCAACTCGGGTTCCGATTCAGATAGACTTTAAGATGTCAACGTTTTAACTTTTAATAAACATTTTTCTCGGGGGGACAGGACATGAATTCTTGTATTGAAATAAAATGTCAATTCATGAGCTGTTAGAGATCATTTGGACAAACTAAGAAGTATAAAGTGAGCAGCGAGTTCCAAACAAAGTAAGGAGCCGTCTGTTACACCTGTTGCTGAGTAACTGGAATCCTTTCCAGCATCCCCAACAGCCTCAAGTGGGTGAGCTGAAATGAACAACAGTGGCTCTACTGGGGATTGACCTGAGGACCTTCTGCTAGCCAAGCAGACATAATTGGTCCTGCACTAAAGAACCACAAACAGGAGAAAATGGTGTGAAGTCTGTGAATAAAGGCTATTGGACGCCTTATTCAACATTATCAGTGTTCCAACTGGTGTTTGAACCCAAAACCTTCCGCACCAACGTCCTCCCACGCACTTTCCGTTTCAGGTTTTAAAAATCAGAACTGGAGAGAGTCTGCAGAGTGGCACACCAGCACATCTCAACTGTCAGTTGGAAAGTCTGCGTCATTTCGTGGAAACCTGTGCCTGTCAACCTTTACGCGCCACATGCGCAGAGCTGCCGGGCGGCGGCGCTGTTCTGCGCTCCGCGGACCCGCGGTAGGCCCCGTCCTGTCCGCCCGTCTGTCCGCTCCTTTTCTCCCCCGTCTGCTTCCAAATCCCCCCCCCCTCCCCATTCCGCTCATTTCCCTTCTCGCAACACGTCGCCCGCCAGACTTTCAGTCTGAAAAGCAGAAAAATCCCGAACGAGCCGCGTTCCAGCCAGAACGGAAGCGGCAAACAAGGGCGAAAGTGGCGAGCAGAATGAGCCGAGGAGCTGCTGCACAAAGCTGAGCAGCCGTGTTGCTGTCGTCGCACTTTCGCCTTGCTTTTATGGTTCCTCTCGTCATTAAACCCGTAGCGGATTTTCCAGAGGGGGGGGGGGGGGGGTGTCTGGTCACAGTGTCGATCATCTATGTCATATTTGCGTGTGGGGAGGGAGGGAGGGATTGTTTCACCTGAGACCAATTCTCAGTACAAATGCATCGCCTCGGAATCTGCCCGTTTCCTCCCCCCATCAAATCCAGCCCCTCGCGTCTGCTGCTTCCACCATTTCGCTCTTCTGAAAGTAAAACGTCAACCACAACCAGCAGCAGTCGACGCCCGAGCCTGTCAGTGTTCTGGTGTTCAGCTGTGCATTCAGTACGCACACGCACGCACTCAGATGAGCCGGTGACTGCCTCGGTCCCCCCCTGCCGTGGCACAAACGTGCATAAGACAGTGACTTTGGGAGGCTCAGCGTGTCAAGGAAAATGTTCCTGATCTAAGAGCCGAGAAAGCTGCAGGAACACCTCCAGGACACGGCCGAGGTGCTCTGGGGCTCACTCTCTCCGTGTCTCGGTGAACTTTACATCGGGCATGTATTAACACTTTGTGGCCTGTTTTTTCTTTTCCCCCCCCCTTCTTACAGGCTGGAGGACTCCATTTTGTGGGGACCAGAGTCTGCACAGCAACTCGTTTCTGGAAATAAAGCCCGGCTGCTCCCGCACCGTTCCTCCGCTTCTGATGGGACATATTTGACTCCGTCTTTGCAGATCTGACGTCTCGGCACCAGGCGCGGGTGCGAAAGAAGGCGCCATTTGTTTGGCACAAGTTTATCACGTGACATGTCATTTGTGATGGGTTAATTATTGACGCTCATAATTAAGTGGGGGTGGGTGGGGCGTTTCGTGGAGGTGGCGAGCGCTACGTTTGGGCTTTTTTTTTTTTTTTTTTTTAATGTGCGCATTTTTATCCTTGAAGATAGATTTACGGCCCCCTTTCTGAGCTCCACGCTGTGGTCCGGCTGGGGAGGGAGACGTCGCTGACGACCGGCAGTGCGCGCAGCACAAGGAGAGGGAGAGGGGGCGAGAGAGGCTGAATTTCAAGGGACAGGAAGACTCTGCAGGCAGGAAACGCCAAATTCAGTAGAGCAACAATCTGGAGGATTTCTAAAGTTGTAATTATCACTGAGGGAAAGTCGGGGAGTGGAGGTGGAGGAGTGCAACAAATTTCTATTCCGAGGGCCGCTGGACCAGGCTTTAGCGCATGTGGAGGGGAGGAGGGAGGGAGGCAGGGGGAGAGTGAGCGAGGGAGTGAGTGAGTACATTTCACAGGATCCGGGCCTAGTAGTATTGCTGCCGGGACTCTCCTCATCCGCTTTCAAAAAATCGGAATTTGGCGCATTTAAACGCCAAAATGAGCCAATTGAGCCTCACTTTTATGTTGGCCGACACCGGAATGGTAAGATTCTCGCGATAGATCCCGTGTCATTCGGCGTTTTGTCCGTAGTTTTGCTGTTTGATGCCCGCACACCGCATCTGTCGGGGGGTGGGAGGGGGGGGGTGGGGGTGGAAGTGTGTGTTTGTGTGCATGCCCTCGTATGTGTGTGTTGGCTTGTTTTGACGTTGTGTAGCGTTTGTGTGTCGGCGCCGTTGAGGAGCCACAGCACACGACACTCACATACATGTCTCTGCACACACGTATGTGGGCACACGCACGCGCACGGGCGCTATTTCTTTATTTAATTATTTATTTTCTGATTCACGGCGCCGGCAGGAATTATTTCCATTTATTTTGACTGCATGACGCGCTGGTTTATTCCCAGTAGCCTCGCCGTGTGTAGCCGCTACATGCATGTACGGGTGCCAGCTGAATGGCTGCTGACCTTATCGTACTCGATGTCATTTTCATCCTATCGCGATAATTTTGCGCTTTTCGTGTGCAGCCGTGCTGCGGCGTTTGCGCAAAAGCTCGCAGGCAGAATAAATGTCACATCGGGTCGAGCGGCTGCGCCGAGCGCGATTCTGAAAGGCGCAGTTTTGTTGTGTTTTTTAAGGATTTGATGGCGGGGATTTAAATGATCTCATCAGCTGCTCCGCTTAATGAGAGATAAGCCGCCACAGTCCGGTGACACTTTTTAAAAACACGCAAAGCTAAAGACGAACCTGAAATCTTGGGTTTTATTTTTAAAGACAGAATTAGTGAAAATGTCAAAACGTTATTTTGGTATTTTGTGTTTTTGGGCCACACTGACACCCTCATGTCCATCTTCCAGGGAGGAACCATGCCAGCATGAGTGGGCCTTACACAGGCCCCAACCAGTACAGCTGCCCTTTGACCTCCGGGACTGACCTCTCTCTCTCCAGATGCCATGACCACAGAAGCAGCCTAACCATGTCTGCCGTCACCTCCTCCCTCAAACACCCACCCGTTTATGGCTTCACACCACGGGAGCACTGCTTCTCCTCCTCCTCGTCCTCTTCTTCCTCTTCTTCCTACAGTCCTCTCAGGAGGCTTCAACATCTCACCACCATGGTGAGCCAGCCTGACCTGGTGCTCCCACTGAGGGAGCCAGAGAGGAGCTGGGAGTGGGGGAGCAGTCAGAGGGAAATGGGCCCTGCAGCTGATTGCACCGGCAATGTTTATTCCACCACACAGAATTTAAGGAAGGAGGGGAATTTGGGAAAATCCACCGGTGGACAAAAAGCTGCTGCCGATGGAAAAAGTCAGGACAAGGAGAAAAAGACTGAGGGTGGTTTCTCAGGCCCGTCTAGTCCTGCCTTTTCCCTGGAGAGCAACAGCCCCTTCGCCAATGGCTTCCTGCACTTTGAGTCTTCTTTGTTTGAGGATGAAGACAACAGTCAGGAGCAGGATAGTTCTGGGGAGTCACAGGACAAACAAGAGAACGTCCCTCATTCTCATCTCAGTGTTTCAAATTCGGACTCCAAGACTTCGACCTTCCCAACCACCAAGGTCGTCACTCGGTCCCAGTCCTCGGGGCAGCGGCGGAGGTACTGGGATGGTTCGGACGACGAGTGGGACAGTGATACCGAGCTCTTTCTGCTCAGCGATAGTTACTCAAGGCATTCAATGGCAAGTTTCACCTTTACTATATCATAATAGCTTTTATATTTGTTAAGAAATAAGACCAAAGAACTTGTTGCTTCTAAATACTAAACCTTATACTTCTTGTCACTTTTCAGAATAGTGTTCAGAATAGTGTTCATAAGCCTTTAGTGCCATTAGTCCCTCCAACAAAGTGCTCCATGGACAATTTTTTTTAACCACACCTTATTAATTAGTTGTAAACCTGGAATTAATGCTAACATTGCTTACGGTGTTTTGATGGAAGCTGTGCCACATTGCACAGAAACAGGAAGTTCACTTGTTGCATCTATACCATGATGTGACTGATGCAGACTCCTTTTGTAGCTTTTACTGGTATTCCAGCAAAGAGCTGCTGTTATTGGTTGTTGTTCTGCCAAACTGGACCCAGCTGAGCAGCAATGCAACGTCTGATAGAGCGTCAACAAAGAAGTTAAAAACCTGGCAGCTCATGTTGCTCAAATTAACCTGAATCCTGCTTTAAGCCCTCCTAATTTATGAAACGTTATGACACAAATTCATCCTTTTGTTTCCAATTAGGTAAATAAACGTTTTAGCATTTGTTGAATTCCACATTTCTGCTGTATTTGCACACACAAATATTTACTGAGTGCCAATCCAGCTGACATGCAGGAAACCTGTCTCTCTGAAGTGTTTCCACCCTGGCCATAACTGAGGTGTGGTTGCTATAGTTCGGCTGTGATTGCCACAGTTTCCACACGTTCTTCAACCTAAATCTAAAGACAAAAGAGAAACCAGCGCACCCACAGCTCCATCTGAAAGAGTTTGTTGCTTCTTCGTGAGTAGCAAGGACTCAGCATTCTGGATCCTGTTCAGGGATTGTTGCACAAGGATAAGGAGGCAGCATTTGAGGTTGATTCTGACACAAGAAACCACATTCTGGTCTGAGGTTAGGTTTAAAATCAAAGGCATTTTGGTCGGGGAGACGCTATTTTCAGTTGAATGGGATGAAAAAGTGAAGTAAATGGTTTGTCAGCCAGCATTACATCTTACAAAGCTGAAATGCTGTTTACAATATAAAACGCTCCAATTAAGAAAACAAGTGTAATTCATCTGGCTTGCTTTTCCCCATATTTGGAGTTCATTTTAGGAATTTCTCAACCTGAAACCATTAAGATCATCATATAAATGTTCTAACACACGTCAATGTATGCAGATACATTCTAATCACCTGGCTGTAAAAGCTTTCTTCATCACAATCGCAGTCTTCTTCACTTTAGTTGTTTCCTTCTGTTAGCTTAGCACAAAACATCAGCGTCAGGAGGTTAACGTGTCATCATGGTATATTTACTGCAGTTTTATCACATGGTGATATGCGTCTGTCTATGATGTCACGCACAATATGCCATGATTTTTGCCACGTGTTCCTCACACAAGGTTCATTTTAGAGATGTTTGTCCAGTCCTATTTGCAGCACTTGACAACGTACCAGCTATCTGTTTATGCCTACTTGCTTCTACAGCACAGAGCTAAAACAGGAGAATTACAAGGACCCTTCCCTAGGATAAGTAAGACAACTTTGTTGTGAGATTAAATGCTTTTTCTTAAGTCTCACTGCACTTTTTTTGTCGTTTTCTTGTGTTGTTGAGAGCAGAACAGCCCCAAGAAAAAGTCTTTGCCCCCTCTGAAGTTTTTAGAAGGTGAAGTCATTTGGGCAAAGTTCAACCGAAGACCGTGGTGGCCCTGCGAGGTGATCGTTGACCCCGCGCTGGGAAACTATCACAGAGTCAAAGGTGGGCCTCCTGCATTGCTCAGGCGCCATGACTACATGGGCTTTTGCATTGGGCTGCAAATGGTTTAATTCAACAGTAGGTTTAGATTTGGTTATGTTCTATCATTTATTTTGATGTGTTTTTGCTGGTGTTGTTTTAGAGCCCAGTGAGCGGCCATGTCGGCTCTACTATGTCAGGACCTTTGGAGAGCCTGTGGAAGTCATGTGGGTGGAGGATAAATCAACTCACACCTTCCATGGAGGCTTTGAACTTGAACATATCCCCCTGTTGCGCAGGAAGGGAAAGCAGAGGGAGCAGAACTACAGATGCACTGTAATTACACTCATTCTGTTTCTACTTGCATGTCTTGTTTCAATGTTGATTTTAAGGCATAAACAGCATTGTGAAGATCAAGAGCGAGTTCTGTAAAACAGTTGAATTCTATTTTTTTTGTCCTTGTCTAGATCCCAAAGCGTTATCAGAACTCCTGGAACTCCAGTGTGGCAGAAGCTGAATCTGTTCTCCAGAAAAGACCCAAAATGGCGTCCTCTGCTCTTTTATCGATAGAAGATGCCTTCCTAGAAAGTTCTGCCCTAGAGGAAGCCAACAAGGACCAAACGACTGTTGCACCATCTTCCCCGCCTGCTGTTCAGGAGACTACGCCCGACACCAACGGATGCATCTCATCTCCAGTACTTTCATCCCCCACAATGACTCCTGCAAAGCCAAGCACTTTAAAGAAATCTGGCAAGAAGAAACCAAATAAATCCTCAAAGCAGCTGAAAAGTAAACACTCTAAAATGACATTCTACAACAGCTTTGACCAGTGTGACAGAGACAGTGAAGAGTGTCCGTATTCTGACCTGGAATCAGTCCCTAAGATTCTGTGTCCTAAAGCCCTTGAACGTCAGCAGAAGATTCCAGCTCCGATTCAGACATCTGTGGCCGCTGTCAAAGAGGTGAAGAAGCAGCCCGAGGTTCAGAGTGGTCTTTGGTTCAGCAAATCAGGCAAAGACAGGCGACCCAAAACAATCAGCCCTGTGCCAGACCGCACCCTCTTTAGTAAGGTCCCCTCCAAGAAAAAGAACTCGCCTGTTGTAAATAAAAAATCACTGGTTCCTGGCAGCTCCTCTGGGCGTGGCGACCTTTCAGGGTTGCCTGACAAGCCTAAAACTCCGGTACCAGCTGAAACAGAACCACCATCTGAACAGGCTGAACACTTGAAGTGCAAAAATGGACCCGCTGCTAGTAGGACCTTTGGTAGAGATAGCGATCCCGCTGAGAAGTCCCCAATTCCCGTTGAAACTGTCAGGCCCCCTCACAAGGGTGGTCCCTCAAAGGGACGACACACCATTGGTGACACAACCCACAATGTGACCTGTGCGGCACCCGATAACTCTGACACGGAACAAGCCCTAAAGCCCAACACAGAAGGTATTTTGGACGACGAGTCCAAGATTTCAGAGAGCGTTGAAAGCACCGCTCACACCGAGCAGTCTGAGGCTGCTAAACATACAAAACCAACTGACAGTAATTCCGAGGGTCCTGAAGAATTAGAGGCTGATGACACATCGGGAGACGGTTTAGATGTTAACGCTACTGAGCGAGAGAAGCAGGCGAGACTGAGGGCCAAGTGTCGGATGCCCTTTGTGAAGTTGATACGGAAGGACCTTCAGTTCAAGAACTCCAGTGTAACGGTCAGTTCCAGTGACCACCCTGAATGTACTAAAATGAAAAAAACACTAGATGCAAACGTGGCTGACGCCCCAAAACCATCAGACAGCGTAGACAATATTCCCAGTAGTTCTGTGGGTCAGGAGGCCAAATCAGAACCCGCCACAGTGTCGGTCAAGAAGATGAAAGCGAGTGGTGGGACAAGTATTCTCTGTCTCTCGGCAGAACCTGTGAAAATTATCCTTTCCTCTCACATATCAAGGCTGTCTGATGAGACGGGTAGCCCAGAAGAAGAAAGCATCCATTTGAATGTCAGCCCAAACACTGTGGCTCACCCACCTCCTCATCCTTCTCCTCCTCCTCCTCCTTCTCCTGGAAAATCAATCAATTCATCTGAGCGCTCGGACATCTCTGGTCAAACTAGTACAGCTAATGTACCATCTCAGCAGCCTGTGACTTTAGGCTTTACCAATGTCCTGTCTTATGAGAGTTCCAAGGAAGTCATCCACAAGACAAAGCGGGCTTCGGGTAAAGTGGGCAAGCACGTACTGCCCGAGCAGCCTGCCCACCTCCCGGCCAGCAGTCGGTTGATGACCAGAGCTCTGAAAGCCATGCAGGAACAGGAGAAGTCAGGGAAAGCCAGAAAGGCGCACAGGCAACAGGAGGATCTCGTAGTATGCACTTCCAAAACTTCTACCCGGCACCCTGAGGCCAAACGGGATCGCCCAGGGAAAATGAGCACTCACAGTAAAAACAATGGCGAGTTGGATGAGGATACTTTTTCCAGCTGCAGCACACCAACTACTCTTTCCTCTGAGACGGCTGACTTTGAGGGTAATGTCAAAAGTGAAGATGAAGATCTCTCAATATCATCAACCCCGCCCATGGACTTCATACCTCTCACCTCCAGGGTCAAATCAAAGAAGGAAGACCATTCTTCCGAAGGGAGCTCTTCATCTTTATGCTCTTCCCCATTTTCTTTTATGAATGCCTTTAAAAATTTGGAGGAAGTATCATTTCAGTCCCTGGCAAGTGAGGCTGATGGTAAACCAGTCTCCTTCAAAGCAAACAAAAACTACAAGTTTAGCACTTTTCTTATGATGCTAAAGGATTTGCATGACACAAGAGAGCGAGATGGGACCCCGTTAGAACTACAAATTGGGCCACCAAGTGCACATGTTAAGAAAGAACCCTTGGTGATGCCCGGAGAAGTGCCAACTGCAGGAAAACATGAATTAACTGAACACATTGGTGACAATAATAATTTGAATCCAAACAAATTGACACAAAATGAAGACAGGACATGGTTGGTGTCCAAAAGGCCATATATCCGTAAGGCAAACTCCAATAGGATCAAAAAGAAAGCCAACCGCAGAGTGCCTTCACAGCCTAGCAGGTCTGGGCCTGGTTTTCCAGGCCTGGAATCCCCACCAGCAGTGGATTCTTCAAGAGTGGGGTCTCATATCCAGTCTGTGTTGGACATAAAGTCAAACAACTGGGAGAGACTGACAGGAAGTCATGAAGCAGTCACGCTAGATGAAACTGCGAGGTGGAGCAGAGTAACAGAGAATCTGGAGAACATGATGCCTTTGAAGCAGAGGACGTGCAGCTCTGCGCTGGTTCTGGAACAGCCCAATGGGCTTCTTGCGGACTGCAACGAGACCGGTCCATGGCTGATGCGAAATGTTGGAGACGGAGACAAGAGTAGGACAGGTAAGGACGAGTGGTTCAACAGTAGACGGGAGGTAGAGATGATGGTGCACTGAACGCTACCTCCAGGTTGTTTTGGAGATTGGACATCTGATTAAGGAAAGTCCTACCAAAACAGTTTTATTCACATTTTTTCAGGAGCATATTTTGTCACCTTGGAGGATACTCAAAATTGCAAAAGTAACTTTTTATGGCTCAGTTCCTGTGGTTCACTGCCAACAGGAGCAGCAAACAGCCTGTTTCAGGGTCATTAAAACAACTGATTAAGAGGGTGTTTTATTGTTTTATCAGCCCATAAACGTGTGAGAAAACCGAGCAAGAGGCTGATCGAGTGGAGCGAAGAGTATGATCAGATCTTCTCCACGAGGAAGAAAAGCAAAAAGCCTCTACACATGATTGGAAAGGTAAAAGAATCCGTCTGATTTGGCGTCTATATGCGTCATTAGCTGACAGAAAATTTGTTTCCCCCCAGGCCGTTCAGCCCGTTACCACCACGCCCGACCTGTTGGCGATGGACAAGGACACACATGAGCGCCCATCCTTGAAGTTTATCCCTGAGATACAGACGCCCCCTCCTGAAGAAATTATTCCGACCCAGTCTGAGCTAAAAATTCCCTCCACTGAAAACTCCCAAGATGCACCAGTTGACACTGTCGACACACTCACTCCTCCCCCAGAAACAGATGCCTCCCTGCCAGAAGGCTTCATTAAACACCCAGGTAAGGAGGCGCGTCACCTTTAACCTGCCGCCTTCCGTGAACGAGCACTACCATGACATTCGCGTGTTATTTTGCTTGTTACTATGATATGACAGGAAGTGCTCCTTTGCTGGGGCGGAAGCGGAAGAGGAAACCCACACAGAAGATTCTGGAATACTGTCTGGAGGCTGAGGCTTCAGCTGGACCCAAGAAGAAGGTAGAATCTATGTTTATTCAGCAACTGATAAATCTAACAGCATTTGGATTACAGTGATTTATAATTATTTTCTGAAACCACTTTTTTAAAATAACTTGGAATGCTGCACACACTATGTAATAATCTAATAATGATCATTTCTTCTCTCAGGTCAAAACACTGAAAAGCATTTCAAATCAGTCTCTTGAATCAGGTTTGTGAGTATGTAACATTTTTTTATTTGTGGTTTTTGTCTGATTCATTGTTCTGACTCATCTTTTAGATGCAGATTCTGCACCGCCATCTGTAAAATCAAAGACCAAGCTTCTGGCACCATCCAGCTCCTCACTGACAACCACAGAAGTTTCCAACCTTGGGCCCAGTCAGGCCAACCTGCCCCCTATCTGTCCTGGACCCTCACCTCCAGTACCAGCCACCCCCAAACCTGACCATTTTGAGCTGCCATCAGCAGACATAAATGCTCCTCAAGCAGCAGACGTTAAAGCTCACGTGATCAGAAAGGATGCAGCAGAATCAGAGGTTATTCATCTTTTCTTCGTTTACGTTTAGACATGTTCAAGGTCACTGTTCGAAGAAACAAGGTCATCATACACTCAGGCGCGTTTATAGAAAATGAGCAGTTGTATGGAGATGGACTCAGTTAAAGTCAGTTCACATTGACAAACCTTTTGGAGTATGTTGATATCACTCCTGCTATCTTTGACATGCAAAGCAGTCAAACGGCATTTGTGCAACTTCCTCTGTTGAAGCTCTACATTCCAGTGAGGGAAAACTAAAGTTAATCCCAATGTTGTTTCATCCTCAGCAGGGTTGTCACATTTAAGGTGACAGGCAAAGTTTCCCTGCTGTTCCAAGGGTGACCGCTGTTTATTGACTTCTTTTAACCTCTCCTATAAATATGAGGTCAATGGGCAATATTGACAAGGATGTATAGATTTTACTCTGCACCCTTTATTCTGGATGTTTTACTAAATGTATGGTCTCCTTTGAACCAGCCTGCTCCAGCCTGTACTGGTAGTGAGTGCAGGCTTTAACCCTGCAAGTGAGTTCTGGTTTTCAGCGTGGTTGAAGGGTCGTTGACTCGGGCAGAAAATTGATTTTGTATTTTACTGATGTATTAATGCAATGGTCTGGTCACATTGTCAGCATTGCTCTCCAAAGTGTAGCTTTCTTTCTGTTTGTAGGTAGACTGTTGAGTTCCCCTCTGTAACAGGGTCATCTCAAAGCCTGAAAGAGTGGATCCTGCTGTTCAAACACCTGATTAACCAAGCAGAGATTTTTCTCTGTGAACACCTGATAAATTTGGACCTTGACTTATTGTTCTGTTTTCATAAGGGTGAGCAGTCCAGCTTGGATCACAGCTTTTCCTCCATGAAGGATGAGCTCTTGCTTTGTGATGACACACTTTCACCTTCAAGGAAGATCATAGGAGATCGAGGCGGCCCCGCTTCCATGAAGGAGAACATATGTCAGGTGAGCTTCGCTGCAAGGTCTGTTTAACTGAGAGCTCTTTCCTGGACACTATTTTATATTTTCCAAGCTATGATTTAAATCAGCTTTAATACTTTGTATATGGAATGCGCTTGTTACTGTTGTTCAGGTGTGTGAGAAGACAGGAGAACTTCTTCTGTGTGAGGGTCAGTGCTGCGGAGCTTTCCACCTCGCCTGCATCTCTCTAGCCGAAGCCCCAAAGGGGAAGTTCATCTGTCCTGAGTGTAAATCAGGTGCGTCAGTTTAAATCCGCATTGTAAATGCAATTCAAGATGTAATTACTTACTTTTAACAGTGTCTCTAATGCAATAATGTATAAATAAATTCTACAAGTTCCAAAGGAGTGCAATTGGTTTCCTTTTCTAGGCATCCACACCTGTTTTGTGTGTAAAAAGCGCAGTGAGGATGTGCGTCGCTGCATGATTCCAGTCTGTGGGAAGTTTTACCACGGGGAATGTATCGCTAACTTTGCTCCGACGGTCGCTGTGAATCGAGGCTTCCGCTGCTCGATCCATGTGTGTCTCACCTGCTTCATTGCCAATCCCAACAGCTCCACCATCTCTAAAGGTGAGGCAGGACACATGCACACACTTCTGCATTTCAGGTCTGTGCTTCTTCCATACGCTGACCCTGCGGCTGCCCTTAGGTCGTCTGGTACGATGCGTGCGCTGTCCAATAGCCTATCATGCTACAGACCTGTGCATGGCAGCGGGCTGTGTCATCCTCTCCAACAACAGCATCGTCTGTCCCAACCACTTCACTCCTCGTCGGGGTGTTAAGAACCACGAACACGTTAATGTCAGCTGGTGTTTCGTCTGTACCGAAGGTAGGATTCAAAAGCAGAAACTGAGCAACCAGCAAAAGATTCCAAGCAGCAAAACTCTTAAACAGAATAATTAATCTACACTTTTGCTAATAAATGGGGGCGGCATGGTTGTTCTGGAAATGCAATCCTTTTTCAGTCTGCCTACATCACGCAACTGTAGGATAACCAGAGCTCCTGTCAACTGTCAAATCTAAGATGAAACATCTGTGTGTGTCATTTAATACAACTACAGATGTTGCACAGATGCAAAGTTAATCTTCCCAAACATCTTCAGTCTAATAGTCTAACTCCATATAACAAGAATTCAACAACAGAGATATAAACTAAGAAAGTGTCAGGATGTGTCAGGATGGCCGAGCGGTCTAAGGCGCCAGACTCAAGGATAAACTCCTTCCGGTTTAACGGGGCTTCTGGTCTCCAAATGGAGGCGTGGGTTCAAATCCCACTTCTGACATAAATTTTTTAAGTTTAGAGCTGGACCAAACTGCTTTTTTAGTTACTTTCAGTGAAGCTTTCCAGCATTATAGGCTCCTGGCTGTGCCTTTACCTTCACTTAATGAATTAATATGCATCTGTTCTTAAATAAGCTACCTAATTTATTATTTAACAATCACAGAACATTAAGTTAAACTAACAGTTTAAGTTTAAGTTGTTAACAGATTAAATTGTTAGTAGTTAGTTAAATACATTTGGGAAGTGGGAATAATGCTGTTCCTCCTCCTCTGCTCCAGGGGGTAGCCTTCTCTGCTGTGAGTCCTGTCCTGCTGCGTTCCACAGAGAATGTCTGAACATAGAAATGCCAAAGGGCAGCTGGTACTGCAACGACTGCAAAGCGGGGAAGAAACCACGCTTCAAGGACATCTTGTGGGTGAAGGTCGGGAGGTACAGGTCAGTACCACCATTGGCAGCTAACCCGCATCCATTATGCTACAGGCAGATCATATTCCACCAACATGAATCAAATCCCACAAGACAGTTCTGCTCCTCACATGGTTCATCCTCCTCTCGTTTGCACAGGTGGTGGCCTGCAGAGGTCAGCCATCCCAAAACAATCCCAGATAATATCCTGCGGATGAGACACGATGTCGGAGAGTTTCCTGTTCACTTCTTCGGATCCAACGACTATCTGTGGACGTACCAGGCCAGAGTCTTTCCCTATATGGACGTGGATGCCAACAGCAAAGAAAAGATGGGAAAAGGTGTTGACGCTACATACAAGAAAGGTAATCACTTTGTCCAGCAGTGTTTTCCTTACAGTTCCAGAAATAAGAGTAGCTCACACTGATTTCTCCCATCAGCTTTAGAAGAAGCTGCTGTACGATTCCGTGAATTACAGGCAGAAAAGGAGCTTCGCCAGCTTCAGGAGGACAAAAAGAACGACAGGAAGCCGCCTCCGTATAAACACATAAAGGTCAAGCAAAAGACTTGTGATGTTTATGATCTTTTTCCACTCTAAATCTTATGAGGATTCTTCAAAAATAGCGTGTATGGTTTAGTAGTGGATGGTTTGTTTCAGAGGAGAGAAGTTTACCTTTCCAGCTATGTGTTCAAACTTTGCAGGTGAATCGACCGATAGGAAAGGTTCAGATCTTCACGGCCGACCTGTCGGAGATCCCGCGCTGTAACTGCAAAGCGACAGATGAGAGCCCCTGTGGGATGGAGTCCGAGTGCATCAACCGAATGTTGTTGTATGAATGCCACCCCCAGGTAAGGAAATCCCTCCATTACACTCCTGCCACTGCATTCACTGGCACCTGAAACAGATTCTAATCTTCCCGACCTGCAGGTTTGTCCAGCAGGTGAGCGTTGCCTCAACCAGGCATTCACCAAACGTCAGTACAGCCAGGTGGAGATCTTCAGGACGCTTTCTCGGGGATGGGGTCTTCGCTGTGTCCACGACATCAAGAAGGTAAACACGCAGCATTCGGTGACAGTGGGCCGCAGCTGGCGATGAAAAATGCTTTCCCCCCTCAGGGTCAGTTTGTGAGCGAGTATGTGGGAGAGGTGATCGATGAGGAGGAGTGCAGGTCGAGGATCAGACACGCTCAGGAGAACGACATCTGTAACTTCTACATGCTGACCCTGGACAAGGTACACATCACAGCCTGTAGCTACACACGTATGTGTGTGCGCGCGTGACTGTGTGTTAAGTAGTGAGGATATTTTGGCTGGTACTCATAACTTAAAGGTTAGTGGGGTAAGACCTGTATTTAAGGTTCAATTAGGCATTTAGATGTGATGCTTGTGTTAGTGTAAGAGGTGGGGAAATGTATCGTGTTAATGAAAGTCCTCACAATGGTAGAAATACCAGACAAACGGCCTGTTAGACTGACTGACTGAGCAAAAGTTTGTGCCCTATTGTGCAGCCTGATATTATCAGACAGGTTAACTGGTAAGTAAATCAATAAATCATGTAGAAGACCTCTGACCCAAGTACATGTGTGTCAGGATCGAATCATTGACGCCGGGCCGAAAGGGAACGAGGCTCGATTCATGAACCACTGCTGTCAGCCCAACTGTGAGACACAGAAGTGGACGGTGAGCGGAGACACTCGGGTGGGACTGTTCGCTCTTGTTGACATCCCTGCAGGTGAGTGGGCAGTTTGTAACAGTCTTTAAAACCCCCTACTTGTAAGTCGTACTCAGACGGAAGTCAGCCTGAGTCTCTGATGTTGACTTTTTGTGAATAAAGTTCAAATGACAACATTGGAATTCAGGAGATAAAGTTAAGTCTGTGTTTACAAACTACCATCAGGAACCCAACAGGTCACTCCATCCCAGTCTGAGAATATAATAATGTGTTTTCCTGTTCAGGCACAGAACTCACCTTCAACTACAACTTGGAGTGTTTGGGAAATGGGAAGACCGTTTGTAAGTGTGGCGCGCCAAACTGCAGCGGCTTCCTGGGCGTCAGGCCGAAGGTACTCGCCATCCAGAAGTGGTTGTTGCAGGTTGGAAAGTTACTGTGCTGAAGTTGATGAACTATTGACTGATGAACCTGTATTCCAAATCCAGAATAACCCACCGTCCGAAGACAAAGGTCGTAAGAGGAGGGGCCACGGCAAGAGGAAGAAGAAGGTAGTCGTGACCAAAGAACGAGAAGACGAGTGTTTTAGCTGCGGAGACGGAGGACAAATGGTTTCCTGTAAGAAGCCCGGCTGTCCTAAAGTTTACCATGCCGACTGCCTCAACCTGACCAAGAGGCCTGCAGGTCAGAGTCAGCCTGACTGAGTTTCGAAAAGTCAAAACTCGTATAACAGGTTGACATTTGTGTATTTATCTACAGGCCGTTGGGAATGTCCGTGGCACCAGTGTGATATATGTGGCAAAGAAGCAGCGTCCTTTTGTGAGATGTGCCCCAGTTCCTACTGCAACAAGCACCGTGAAGGCCTGCTCTTCATCTCCAAGCTGGACGGTAAGCTGTGCTGCAGCGAGCATGACCCCTGCGGGCCGGAACCGCTGGAACCTGGGGAGATCCGGGAATACAAACCTGAAACCTCGGGATTGGGCATGGCTGTCATCCAGTCCTGCGCTTCGAATTCTACAGCGAGCAGTGTGATGCCAAAAACCAGGACAGACCGCGAGATCAGCGCCGGCGCTGGCACGTGTGCTCCTGAGTCACTTCCTGCTTTTTCCATCCCTGTTCCTGTCACCGTTCCCGCCGGCACCTCCGCTGGCCCACGTCCCCCCGTCGGCTCGGATTTGCCCAGCAGCCCACACATGTTTGACCTGCCACACTACTCCCCCATCTCCTCATACGATGAGGAAGAGGAGGAGCTGCTGGCGGAGGTAGAAGACGACGAGGAGTTAGTTGAGGAGGGTCAACAGAAATCGGATGAAGAGGACGAAGAGGCTGTATATCTGGAGGAGGAGGACGAGGAGGAGGACGACGAGGAAGAGGAGTGACACATGGGGGGAAAATGGAGGCAAATGAAGGTGATTACACGTGTAGTCCAGTCTACGGGGGAATTCTTTGGACAAAATTAAATCAACCCATAAATTGAGTAGTTTTCCTCAATTAACATAGAATTGACATCATAATTTAGAGCAGAGCCAGAATGAAACACTGCATCTTTACAGGAAAATGTTAACAAAACTTAGAACAACAAACTGCCACATGTACGACGGTGGCATTAATTATTACATTGTGAAGCACCTAAAAGTACAGATTTGGCCTTGACTATCCAAAGCCATCTGCTCAGAGAGCCGTTAATTTTAGTTAGTTTGTTTTTGTTCTCCCCTCTGAATGTGTTCAGGGTTGCTTTAGTTTTGTCCTCACTGTTCCTAAACCTCTGTACATACGCGCTGTGGACACGGATCGCTGCTGGGAACAAAGCAAATGGGAAAGGAACAATGGCCGCGGAACATTGGGGAGTTTCCACCACCTTCCATTGTGACGCGCCTGTGTTCTCCCACTTTGACCAGCTTCACTTCCTGGTTTGCTTTGGGCTGTTTTTCTTTCAGTGTTACACCTGTTACATCTGCAGCACAGGTACAGCTGGATGTCACCGTGACAACTGACAACAGCCGGTAACTCTGGTAACAGTAGTGTCAGCATCTGTCACACATCAGCTGTAACCTCAGGGGTGCACCAATCTGATGGTTTTGACACAGACGATCCCACGCCGTTATTAAAAAAACTGACCGTCCGCTACATTATGGCACTTATTGGAGTTTTATTCCCATAAATATAAATGAGATTTTTATTGATACAAAGGTGTGTATAATGGTATATAGAATGATTATGATTTGATTTTATCCTTCAGATGTTTAACTTTTCTCTCTACAGTATTATTTAACATACAGGTAAAATTGGTAATAAGCACTTTATGCACTGCATACATGTAAATAAATATAACTTATTGCATTTTATTACCTGGAAAAAGTCAAGAACAATGTAAATTTCCTATCAGACACTTTTCCCAAAGGTGACTTCACATTTTCCTTTACTTGAGTTTTACCTTTTTAAAGTATCATTTTCAAAAGTCTCAGATTAGTGCATCCCTACTGTCTAACAGTGACAGACACCATCTGCTACTACTGGAACCCGTTTTAGTTGATTTTTGGATGCATTTTTGTATAGAAGTCTCGTTTTTAAACGTAGTTGTTTCAGATTAAGATCTCAACCTGACGAATTGATTTGATCCTGATTAAGATCTTTCCCTGCCTGAGAAAGTGTTTTTAGCGCGAAGAACTTTGACCAACATGAGTCTGCACTCTCTGATGGACGGTCGGTGCGGATGGGACTACGCTCACATCAGTGTTCCATTCTTTTACTGTTTTGTGACACACAAATGGTGGCGAGGAGATGGACACCTTTACCATCAAACGGATGCCCTGTGCTTAAAATGTCGGACTCACACGAGGCTTGCACCTGCAGTATGTCTTCTTCCCACTTTTCTCTCCGTCTTTAAGCTAAATATTGTCTGTGTTATCTGCCAATGCCTTAGAGCGTGAGGAATGATCGTGGCACCCCGGACTCTCTACTAAAGCCTTTTTACAGATGCCCAACAAGCAGCGCTTCATTCCTGTGTTATCACGATCCGTTAGAGCCCAAATACTGACCCCCTTGGAAAAAAGTCTGCTATATAAATATGTATAAGAAAGGAGTTGTGAAATAAGAGTTTGTTCTGTCTCCTTCTTTTCTCATTTTCCAACCATTTTCATGTAGTAGAAAGAAAACGTGGAGCTGATCAGTGACCTGAAGAACCCTTTGAAAGAGACATGATCAGCTTTTAAAAATGGGACTAGGTTTGGGGACCACCTTTGTGAATCTGAGTATTTTGTTTCCTCCAAATTTAAGTCAAAACATCAACTTTGATTCAATGAACTGGTTTGATATTGGAGTTGAAAGGTCATGGTTGCAGCCTCACTGCGCCGTGCTGTAGCGCACCTCTCGGAGTTTCTCATTTCATTTACTGGACTCAAGATGATTGATTTTCAGCAACATGAGATACAGACTGATCACTATAAACCACTTTTAATCGTACAGAGCATGTTTGTACGTCACAACAGTCTTTTGTAAACGGCCCTCCATTAAAAAATATTGTGCGCCAAAATGTCAACACTTGGAACGCCAATACACAAAAGCAGCAGCGTGGAAAAAAACCAACATCCCGTCTATTTATTTCCCCACATCTTTGTGGCAGCACAGCTTCAAAATAAAAGGCAATAAATAAGTGATGTCCTTCTCATAAATACAGATGCAGATGCTGTTGCAGAGTGGGTTTTGTAAGAGATTACAACATTCACAATGTGCTTTCCTGTGTTACTGAAACTTGTTTCTCCACACCAACGGCGCTCTTTGATCATTCCCTGCTCAAAACTGTCAACAGGAAAATTAACGGCCACAATCTCATAGATGGACATTAGATTTTTAAATCACATTCTTAAATAAGAAATTTGGAGTTCCAACACAAGGATGGCCTGAAAACTTAGCCGAGGCTGTGTAAACTACAGATGTGAACACAATAAAATCAGTCAAGTTGTCTGAACTGCAGTGGGAGAAAATCTGATCTGACCAGATCAAGCTCCTCAGTATGATCACTATTAATCCATAAAACACATTCTGACATTTTAGAAAGTTTGGTTTTATGGGGACCATCTGATGTGGAATTATTGATATAGATCCAAGACCAGAACAATAGTGTAGTCAGCTTTTGTTCCAAGTCAGAAAACATTCCTGATTAGTTTTAAAATTAGCAAAGCTTCTTTACAGTGAGGGAAAGATGACCAATGTAAATCAGACACTGACAGCAGTCAGCATCCAGCTGACAGCATTTTATCCAGCCCCATTAATTGTACCCATTGTGACCTTCGCATGGCCAAAGTATTGATGATGTCAGAGGATTGTTCTCATTTCAACCCAGATTTCCAAATGATCAGAAAATTCCTTTAACTGGTTTGTTTTGCTCCATCATAGTAGCTTCATATTCGCACTCTCAGCAAGGCTGCAATGAGTTAGAGGTAAATTCAGAACTATTGTAAACAAACCATTCCACCTCAAAGGAGCCGCAGTGCAAAGTTGAGTCAAGGTTTAGGTCTGTTCGCTCCCCTAGTCCAGCTTGGAGGCTCCAGAGGGGAACTAACAGAATATAACTGGGTGAAAATGTGTGTATGACATCAGATCCCTCTTCACCCAGTAAGAACTGCAGAGGATCCTCTTCTGGACAGTCTGGCAGCCTTCACTTCCTTATGGCACAAAAGAAATAAACATATCTGGTAAAGCATCAAGAGTACAGCTTTGACATTTCCTTGGATTGTAGATCCACAGGTGATTTGTCTGACACCCATCCAGCAACATCCAGGTTCTGCTCGAGGTCATGTGACCTGCTGTCCCATCCTGCCGCTCAGCATCAGTTGTTGTGGCAACAGGAGTAGAAATATGAGTCTTTCTTCTGGCCCAGGTCGACGCCATTTTCCTCTGTTTGGACAGAGTTTCATATTTTAGGAAACTTCACAAACCATATAACCACACATTTTTTTATTAACCTTTGGTTCTGTGACACTTACATTAATTACAGAAAAATGCATCATCATCTCATCATTTGGATGAATACATTTTAAAATGCAATAATGTTTTTACTATGTTTAAGTCTTGAAACAGTCATATATTTCACATCACTTCAATCAGAGGGCTGAGGCCATCCTTTGTGACATTGTAACCATGGTGTCTCACCTGACATAAACTGGAAGGCAGCATTGTTGTAGTCCTCAGCAACTTTGTGGAACAACTCATCTGTCCAACAGGGAGGAAGAGAAGTCTGTCAGCTTCTTCAGTCACTTGTCAATAATTCTGTAAATGTGCTAAAATGGACTCCGATCACCTATTTTTTACTCTGTTCTGGGGTTGGATACACTCCTACAGTCTAAACACCATGTATAAATACAGCTGTTTGGGACAGATCAAGTGTTCTGAGCATGACAATGTCTGACTCACCCACATTGTTTCCTGTTTTACTTGAAGTCTCGAAATATTGCGCTCCAATTTCTGTCAGAGAGACAAAAAATACATAAATAACAGTATAGTAACCATATTTAGGGTCTTTCAAGCAATTTACCGTAGTTGGCCGATAACATTCAATGAATAATGGTGACATCTAGAGTTGGGTTAAACCTTTGTTTGTTCAGTAAGACGAGGGATGATGTGACTACAGTGGAACTAAGGAGATAGAAAACGCACTGCTTGATGGATTAGCAATACCAAATTAACAACACTGACTTGCTTAAACAAAATTCTTCTGCTAAAGTTGCATTAATCCTCTGTGGATGGATACGGCTTAACGCGAACAGCATGACAGCAATGTACTGTATTACCAAGGTACAATGGTGACTTTGTTCTGTTAGATGGACTTCCTCTACAAACACCAGGGAAGCGATCATTAGTTGATGTCAGTATAATGACCAGTACAGGCTGAAAATACCTTCTGCAAAGTCCTGGGCGTCGTGGTAGTCGATCTGGCGTAGGCTCCGATCCGCTGTGATGAGGTCGTTCTTGGTGCCGCACAGATAGATTTTACATTGCTGTAACGCAACAAACAATATTTTACATCTAACTTTGTGCACAGTGTGAAGTCTTGGTCCGTTATTAACAGATGACAAAAAAAACCCAACTTTTAAAGTTTCCCATTTTAAAATGTGATTTCACACAACATAGAGAACCTGCTCACTCACCTCCTCACAGTTCTGGAGCTCCTTCACCCAGAATCGAGCTCGTTGGAAGCTGCTGCTGTCAGTCAAATCTGAAAACACAAACTCATTCAGTCACCAGCAGCAGGCAGATACACACATATTCACACCGAGCACAACAACACTGAAACTAAAAAAAACTCTTCATCCAAAACAGCAAAATCACAAACTATTACAAAAGAAAGTACAAATCTGGAATGAATTTGCTGCAAAGAAAAGTTTTCAAAAAAGCTATTTAGAAGACTGGTGCGATTAATTTATTCTATTAGTGACCTTGAACAAACACTTATCTAACATGGCCTGATTACGCAAGTGTTTCTGAACAAATATTTGCATAAACCACAATAAAATAATAATAAAGTAGCGGTCATGTGCTGTGTGACTGAAGCACTGTGAACTAAAGCATGACAGTCAAGCAATGTGAATCATCTCCTGGGAAACGCTTACAGCTATTAACCAAGTTCCCCCTTGAGGACCAAAGAGGTGAAAATTAGTCAGAAATGGTGGCAGGACTGTGAGTAAGGGGATCATGTTTTGTAGCTACTAACAGGATCGCCTGCTGCTGGTGAATCTCTTCATGTTTAACACCATCGGTCTTGGACACTCCTGTCATTTTTCCCCACCACTGAATGATAAACTTGTTTCTCATCCAATTGATATCCTCATCCGATTGAACATCATCTACCTGTTGTTGCATGTTTCTTTTCTTACTCTGATGCCGACAATATTTTTTTCATTTACATTATTCAGCAATGAAGAAAAGTTCAAGAAAGAACTACTCCTAAACTAAAGGAGACACAGTCCAGTTGTGTTTTGTTTTAAAATTAGGGCTTTACATGAGCTCACTATTCTAAAATATAATCCATTTTCTGCTAATTAAAACGTGCATGGCTGCAAGAATGGACTCGGGTAACTGTAATTCCCTCCCCATAAAACTGAGTAAAAACAATTGTACTGTCATACCTTAACTGAACACGGTGAAGTCTAAGCTTACATGAATTCATATACCAGTTAAACACCAATGAGCTGTTAAGTAGAACAAACTGAAAACAAAACATCAAAAATGACGGTAACATATGTTTGCACGTTTTTTTAGCACTGTGTAAGTGTGAATGTCTTACCGTAGCAGACTATGGCTGCTCGTGCTCCTCTGTAGTAGATCCTGCTCATGGCTTCATAACGCTCTGATCCAGCAGTGTCCTGATTGAAAGAGAAGCTGTAAGATCATCTACAAACAATAAAGGCAAACAAAAAGAAAACAGAGGCAACCACAGGACTTACTTCAGTTTCCTGTCTGGCCTTGGAACTCAATAAAAGTAGCATTCCTACAACAACCACCACCACTGTATTTCTAGATGTACTACATTTTTCATATGTTCTCCCATCCCCTACATATTGCTCTCTTTGCCATGACTTTGGAAAAATAGTCAAACAAGGGGCATATGGAGTATTTTCAACACACTACAAAATTGATGTAAAAAAATGTAATCCCTGTTTGAGTGAAAGGCTAAAGAGAACAAGTCCATGTCATGTTATGTTTGTTTTGAAAGATGCAGTTTCATGGTGACCCATCAACCCACAAAAAGAGTAAAAAGTAACCAAATTTTCATTCGGACAGGCACGCTCTCAGATTAAGCAACTCACCCATATTCCCAGTGTGACCACTTTCTCTCCCAGCTGGATTGGCTTGGCAACAAATGCAGCACCGATCGTCTATGCAGGGAATTAAAGTCAGTAATGCATCAAACAACCACGAAGCAAATTTGAATAGCCTCATTCAAACCTCTGTGTCACTTAAAACAACTTTGAAGTTATAAAGTTGTATCATAAGACACAAGAAGCCGGCAATTACTTAAACATGACCATGTTTGTCACACACAACTCATCCTAGACTGGTGTTACCATGACTTTCCTGAGGCTGGGCATTAAAACACCGCCATTCAGGCTGGGGGGAATCAGCTGACACTCACGTTCTGATAGGGGCCCACCAGGAACCGGTGATGGACATATCTCTCTACGAGACTGGTCTTCCCCACACTCTCCTTTCCCAGCATTACAACTTTGGCATCGACTCGGATGGCACTCATGGTCACTGGGTTTGGAAGAGCCCAGGATCAGAAAGCACCAGAGAGGCAGAAGTGGGGGGCAATTTACAAGTTATCTGTGTGGTGAAAAGATAAACAATGAATTTTGCTTTTCTGCCGAAGAAGAGATCGAATCTCAAAAACAACACTCAAATCTTTGTAAAATATCAATCATATCTTCTATAGATCGTATTTTTCATCCTTCATCATATTCATATAGTCGTTTGATTCTACACTTTGGTTCAATCAAATTTGAATTTAAAGTAATATATACAATCATTAAGAAGCTTTGAATGATAGCGATAAAATAATAAATAAAAAAGAACGTTTACAAGTAAGAAACGATAGGAAAGCTAACACATAATGACATAGGAAAAAACAAGTTGAATGCATGCTAGGTACTGTAAAGAGGTGTTAGCTACAACCAAAACTGTAAAACGCACCTGATAGCGAGCCTGACTTAAGAAGTATTTCTTATCATCTGGTCTTCAAGTGACGGACAATCTAGAGCTTTCATGCGTGCCTGCCAAAGTCGTTCTTAAAGGAGAACAGCCGAACCGCTTGTCATCTCCGGCCCAACCTTGCTAAACACCGGCTGCTGTTTGGATGCCCAAAACAGACGGCTAGCTAGGAACGTTATTGCCGCCCTTGCGCAATCACCAATCTTACGTGCAATACCTTACAGAAAAAATTCCGTTGTGGTTATACGATTTAACAGGAAAACCGTGGCTGAAAATGAGACTTTAATTCCCATGTAAGTATGGAGCGGTACAATGAGTTTTTGTTGAGAATCAAAGAGGCGTAGTATTCTGTTTTCAATGTCCGGAAGTGTTCGAATTACATGAAGCAACCACCGGATGTATCAGAAGGTAAACAAAACCTTCAAAAAATTAGTTTTGAATGTCTTGTTCAATTTTCGGTCACCTATTGTTTACTATTACATGATCTCGACTGCAAAGATATTGTGAGAAAAGTGATATTCAGATACAAAACGTCCCCATCAAAATATTTAAAAATATGAAAATGCATAACGTTTTGTGTGTACTTGGCAAAAAATTGTACTTTTGGAATTAAAATAAATAAAATGATTAGATATCTTATGCAATTTGTTCTGCAAAAATCATGTTACTTTCTTATAGACAAACAATTTCCTGGGTTATAACAATTAGCTGACAGTAATATTTAATAAGGACGCGCTGCGATTGGTTCCGGCTACATGGCGCCCTTCAAGTCCCTCCCACTTAGACGCGTGCAAACACACATGCGCGTGCGTAGGGAGAGAGCGAGAGACAAGTCAACATGGCTGAAGCAGAAGCAAGCGAGACAACTTCTGGGGGGATTTTGCAGGAAATTTTCACCTCCCCTCTAAATCTGACTTTGCTCAGTCTCTGCTTGTTTCTCCTCTACAAAATCGTACGCGGGGACAAACAGCCGCACTTCGCAGAAGAGGAAAAACCGCTGCCGAAAATGAAAAAGAGAGATTTTACCATCGCGGAGTTGAAGCCATATGACGGTGCTGAGAACCCGAGGATCCTCATGGCTGTGAACGGGAAGGTGTTCGATGTGACGAGGGGAAAGAAGTTTTACGGGCCAGGTAACGTTCCCATAACTTAATGTTAAGCGTTGGTACGACCCTGCCCCCACCACCCTTAATATTACGAAGACAAAGTCGTCATCGGCCGATCCCCTGTTAATAGCTGTGATCGCACCCGTCAATTTGGATGTAAACGCTATTAAATGATATCCTAAAATTTTAACATCCATAAGATCTGTTGCTTTAGAAAGTTCTAACGTTACGCCCCCAGTTTAGTCCCTGATCTCATTTCACAACAGTTCTTTAGCCTTGGATCGAAGATCGTCACTGGACGCAGATGTGTTACTCTGAATATGGAGTTTACTATTATTTAACTCTGGTTATTAGATATTTAATTATCCCTTAAAACGTATTTTGCATTTTTGAAATTCGTTCAAAAATACAAAACTAAAGGACAAGGTTTGAGTGTATATATACAATACAGCGTGTTCTCTTTTTTAATTGTTGGTAACAGATTTTGAATTGAAATTCTATAGGTCATAAAGTACCTATATAAAGTGTTATTTATCTGCACGTTGAGAAGAAAATATGCAAGGTCATTTCAAGATACCAATGTGACAACCATTTGGTTATAGGAAATGGTGTCAGAGGTAGACTTCATTTATTTTAGTCTTATCTCAGACTAACCTGTGGCACCTGTAACCTCTGGCCAATGTGAGCACAGTGTTATGTCTCCTTTGATGCAACATTGTTTATTTGATTCAAAGTTTGCCTGTCAAATAATTATTTTGTGGAATAAAAGTGGAAAACAACATATACAATTTTTAAAACACTTACTGGCCATATGCAGGATCGATTTGCTTCTCGAAACATCATATATTTTACTGTAATTATTGATTATAGAATGAGAGTTGAAAAGGCTGGAAGAGACTAGCATTTGTATTGAAACGTTCTAAAAGTAAATAACCATTTCATGCCGACTTGGCATCAGATGGCCCTTACGGGGTGTTTGCTGGCAGAGATGCATCAAGAGGTCTGGCTACATTCTGTCTGGAGAAAGATGCCTTGAAGGATGAACATG
This sequence comes from Takifugu flavidus, assembly GCF_003711565.1. NCBI lineage: Eukaryota > Metazoa > Chordata > Actinopteri > Tetraodontiformes > Tetraodontidae > Takifugu > Takifugu flavidus. The sequence continues at coordinate 15,138,745 of NC_079533.1, forward strand.
ATGACCTGTCTGACCTGAACGCTTCCCAGTGGGAGAGCCTGTCTGACTGGGAGGCTCAATTCACCTGTGAGTAGAGATGTAAACTGTAAAAAAACCCTGTAAATGGATGGTTTTGATTAATAACCAAAATGTAATAAACATGTAACATGGTAATTATATGAACTAACTGACTTTCAGAGAAAAAAAGACATTTATCCTAAGGACTGTATGTGTTGTTTTTTTAACAGTCAAGTATGACTACATTGGCAAGCTTTTGAAACCTGGAGAGGAGCCTGCGGAGTACACAGATGACGAGGAAGGAAAAGACAAGAAGACGGATTAGGAAATATGCCCTAAAGAAGAAAAAAGATGCCTGAATGTTAGGGGCTTTGCAATCTAATGTTGATACGGCATTCTTGATTTTTTTGGACTCACACAATCTTTTCTTTTGACGACACCTGTGTGTAAATACTATAATGTTTGAAAAGCATTTACAGTGTTTTTGAGGGTGTGTAGAGCCATTAAATGTATTGAATCAAAACAATACATGCTTTGGAATAATTCCAGTGTTTTACAACCCTATTTATGGTTGTACGTCCCATTGGTTAGGGTTAGTTTGTTCATTTCACTTCCCTGCCAACCTTAGTTGTTGATACATTCCTTGTACACATTCCTTAAATTCAACTTTCAGTTGTGTTCAAAGTTCTTGTAAGGAATTATTTTCATAACTCATAAATAAACACTAAGTTGAATTGATTCCATGAATTTACATACTGAGCTGAAGTAATTCCTCAAAAAAAGGGAACGAATAGCTAACACTAAAGATTACAAGCACTTGAGTTAAAGGTCTGTGTCAGTAACATCTTTAACCTAATTTTGGGATTTGGTGATATTCAATTTTGTGTTTATTTTTTATGATTTAAGTTAATTTGTTTTTGTTTAGGAATGTATTTTAAATCAGCCAATGTTTTGTTTTTTTCATATTGTAGCAACTTCCCATAAAACACGTTTAAAAAGGGAAACCTTTACATACACACACTTACATGAGCTAAATGTCATTATACTGTTGTAATCTTGAAATAAATCTATTTTAATTCAATAAAGTGAATGTTTAAAAGAGCGTTTGTCACCCTGCCCAATATCTCCTAATACATACATTTACATAAAAGCTGAAAATTTGTAGGCTGAAAGCTAGTGTATTGACATTCAGTAAATCCGAATTTAATGCTTTCGAATTCATTGTCGGTTCATCTACAGTATTAGCCTTAGCTCTTTTTTAATAAAACTGTACACGCTTGAAAAGAAAAAAAAAGGTAGTGTCAGAAGTGGGATTCGAACCCACGCCTCCATTCGGAGACCAGAAGCCCCGTTAAACCGGAAGGAGTTTATCCTTGAGTCTGGCGCCTTAGACCACTCGGCCATCCTGACACGATATGTGGTGCGACCCCAATAATAGATTTATTTCTTCAATAATTATTATCTCATGTATGGTGGTGGTTGGTTATTTATAGATTGACTGATGCTCAAAAGATCTGATCGCAGTCAAGTTCAATTTTATTCTCCTGCCTCAAATTCAACTGTCAGTGTAGTTTGACGCATGCGCAGGTCAAACCATCATAACTTCCGCTGTGACTACGTGCGGCGGCCATATCACACTTCCGTTCTTCAAGGGTACCAGAAAGCACTGGAGTAGACAACATGTATCGTTTTGCCAAATCTGCAGTCAATATCTCCAGTAAGTAGTCGGATTGTTTTATCGTATAGGTTCTGTTTCTTTCCACCTCCATAGCACAGTAGAACATTTCATATAAAAATTTGACCGACCTTGCTTGGGGTCCATGACCGACTGTGAGCTGACAGTAGCTTGCTGTTGCTAACATTAGCGAAACCAAAAATGACTGTCAGTTTGACAAATAATACATTTTTTTTACAAACACCACGATTAACAAGTTGTAGTGGGCTTTTTTTTTACTTGCCCAAATTTTCGGTTGAAACCATTTATTAATCTTTACTTGAATCCCAATTAGCATTTTCTCTATCACTGAAGTCATTCACGTCGAGTTTCACAATGATAATTTTGAAGTTCTTTATTGTGGGTGAGAAATTATGTAATGGCTAGTTTTAGATTATCTTCTTGGATAAACTCTACCAGTAATACAGAAAAAATTCTAAAATATTTGCTTTTATTCAGGTCAGGCCGCAAGGCAAGTGAGGCATGGATCCTCTGCCCCGCAGGACTTTCACCACAAGTATGGAACTGGAGTAATGGTCGGTGGCGCTGTCTTCTGCACAGCTGTATGGTCATATGTAAGTCAATTTTAAAAATAAGTAGCTGACAAGGATGCTGAAATTATTAAGTTTATAGGCATATATACTTTATGTATCTTGAGATATTATGCACGGTCAGGTTGTTACCCAGATTTGTCTCTTGTCTCACTGTGTGTGATGCTACATGTTCTGCTGATGCTACATTTACAATAATTGACAAACACACCTGCTAAACAATGAATAGCTTACTATACAAGAGTTTTTCTGTCCCAGATGGAAAGCATCTTTCAATGTTTTCACTGTGTTAACTTTGTAACCTGTGGTCCTTCTCATGGTAAGATTGATTTTTTTTTTTATTTTTTTGTGCAGGTTTTGACTCAGACTGGCATCACCTGGAATCTTTCTCCCATTGGGAAGGTCATGCCTAAGCAGTGGAGAGAGGCTGAGGAGTAAAGAGTCGTCATGTGTCCCACCCCATAAACCTTCTGGTTCTACAGATGATCGATGAATATGATCCTCATTCAGACAGTGAGATCCTGTGTTTATTCCAACATGTTGCTTTGTCCAATAAATTAAGTTTAATTCTGGTGATCTTTTTGGAGTTTTATTTTATTGACCATTTTATGTTCAAACAAAATCAGCTATTCAGAATAGTATATGGTGCAGACATGGGCTTATGTCTTTAAAAATGCATTTTTAGGATTATGAATTTGACCAAAATTTTATTAAATGAATCTTATAAAATGTGTAAAATCTTATAAAATGTTTAAAGGTCTGAAAACTACATTCCCACCAGTTTGTTGGAACAGAAGCTGCCTCTTGGATGAGAGGTGAAAAGTCCAGTTATCAAGCCAAGAATTCTCTGCGACCTGGATGACTGACAACATTCATCGGCATTGTCAAAGATGGTGTTTCCATATGCTGATAGCAGTTTTATTAGATTAGATTAGATTCAACTTTATTGTCATTACACATGTCACAAGTACAAGGCAACGAAATGCAGTTAGCATCCAACCAGAAGTGCTTAAGTAGCGAATAAAACTGTGATGGGTATATACAATATATACACACAATGATATATGTTTATGATATCAATCTATATGTTTGTATTTACAGAGTTCACAGATATGTAAAGGATATATAAAAGTCTTTGCAACCAAGATAAATATATATACAGGCTGTAACTATGGTGCTGATGTGCAAAGTATGGAAAGCAGTGCAAGTAACAGATGTAAATAGTGCAATTATTGTAACAGATGTAGTCAGTGCAAATAGCGTGAATGTACAATCAGTCAGTCCAGACGGGGTTATTGTGCCTGAAGGGAGGTATATCAGATACAGTATAAGGTAGTTTGTAATCTGGCATTCATGTATATTTTGATGCCAGCCTGAATACTTCGAGGAATAAAAGTCAGAATTCTAAAAGTAATTGAATCTATTAATCCAGAAGCACATATTTATGAAATCAAGCTAATAGATCCAAAACAATGCCTTGACTAAGCTTAACGAATTCAGCTCCATTGAAGGAAACCAGTGGAAGGGCGTGACCAAGCGGCAGTGAGTGACTGCCATTAGCCAATAGAATGAGAGGATTTCCGCCCGCTGTAGCCAATTATTTGCCGGGGGTATGCTTGACCCCGCCCTCGTTGCTGTCGCTCCGCTCTGCATTAAGGTCACCGCTGTCATTCGGTAGCTAACCAGCCGAAGGAAGCGGAGGAGACCCGGTGAAAAGGAAAGTACAGGGAAGAACCAGACAACCAACCAACCAACCAACATGTCGCTGTCTAACAAACTCACACTGGACAAAGTGGATGTCAATGGGAAACGCGTCGTCATGAGGTACGCCTCTTGTTTCCACCCGACGCAGTTAATCGGATGTGAGATTATTTGACGCCTGTTACCTAACTGTCGTGAAGGAGGTGATTCCTCATACATTTACCAGAAACTTTTATTCCTATAATGCTGACGAGAAGACGTCGAACGTACGGTCAGCAGTGTGTAACCTGGTTGCGAGCACCGACCAGGCTACAGGAAGTGAATTTGTCACGTTTTCATCCATGTTACGTGCCCGAGAGGAGATGCTGCATGGATGCAACGCAATGATGTGGTTTTAATAAATTTTAATGTTCCTTTTCCTTTGTGTGGCACCCCATCAATCCTCGGTGAAGTTTCGAAGCTTTACATATTTTATTTTTAATTGATTTAACGGCAAAATCTCAAATTAGGGTTGTCGGGTCTATCGAGATGCGATATGAGTTTAATAAGGTTTTGCTGCATGTAATACCGATCTGCATGGAATCTGTAGGAATCTCTTCATCTGGAGAGATTTTCCGTCTGATCCTAAACTAGGATTCATAAAATAACATGAAATAGCACTGTTGGTTTACTGTAGATAAGTCAATTTTGAAGTTTGATTGCTGCAAGTCTCTTCTTGAAAAACTGCAAAAGTGCACATGAAACTGACACCAAGTGTGGAAATGTCAAAGGGCCATGTTGGTTTGGATCAGCAATGGCAGCTAGGCAGCACAGGACAAGGTTCACAGGCCTGCAGCATGCACAGCTCAGTTAGCACTGGGGTAGCACACCTATTCAGGCAACAAAATAATCACTTCATGTCACTCCTTGGGCCTGTCGTGGCTTGCTAGCTGCAAGTGTGCGTTATAATTTTAGTATTGGAGAGCTCATTGTGTGAGCTGCAAGACCCGAATTCAAAAGATGGTCGGCAGACTGTTGCTGTAGTGCACCGACACCAGAATAAGTTCAGCAGCTACAGCCAGTAGGGCCCCAATCTGGGAAAAACATGCTGCTCTATTCCTTTGTCACTGTAGCGTGATTAAATGAACCAGACCTTCAGCACATGAAAGTTGATCTGATCTGTATGTTGAGATCCAGGGTTGATGTTATGGCAGCAGGAGCGCTGTGTGTTCTGTCCATGTGCATCAGGTCTTCAGACACCGAGTGCAGTTATGCAACTGGCTGGAGAATGAGGAATGCTGCATATTCTCAGGCAAATGCTCCTGATTCCCTGATGAAGCTATTGGGATAAGTCTAATGGCAGGATTTAAAGTGATTCATTGAGAATTTAAATTCAATGTGTACCTCAACATAAGAGGGTTATATGTTCACTGTATTTGTTTATTTATAGAATCACAACACTTCATTCATGCTGTTTTCCTCTTCTCAGGGTTGATTTTAATGTTCCAATGAAGGACAAGCAGATCACTAACAACCAGAGGTACAGTCTGATGGAATCTTGGTGAATCTTTCTTAGTGAAAAGAAGATGTTTGGACTAAGCATTTAATATTCACCCCCCCATCCCCCCACACACACACACACACACTTTTTGAAGGGTTAAGGCTGCCATTCCCAGCATCAAACACTGCCTGGACAACGGAGCCAAATCTGTAGTTCTGATGAGCCACCTGGGCCGCCCTGATGGTAACGTCATGCCTGAGAAATATTCCCTGCAACCTGTTGCTGCTGAACTCAAGACCCTCCTGGGAAGGTCAGATATTTGATTTACTTTTGTCTTCTGGCTCATCCTGAGTGATATCCGAGTTTCATAATTGCAGTTCATTCCAACCGAAATTACTGTTTGGTGTTAAATACTTCTATGGACCCCATAGATCTACTCCTCATAGATCCTCTCTGTCTCTGTAGGGATGTCACCTTCCTGAAAGACTGTGTGGGTCCTGACGTGGAAGCCGCCTGTGCTAATCCTGCCACCGGGTCTGTCATCCTTCTGGAGAACCTCCGCTTCCATGTCGCTGAGGAAGGGAAAGGCAAGGATGCCTCTGGCAACAAGGTGAGTTTTCTCTGTCATGGCATTTAATAAAATTCCCTTGCTTAATATAGTGGTAGTTGATATGTTTTGGATAGTTTTCTTTCTGGGGAGGGGGGCGTCAGGACTGATTAGACCAAGGCATCTGTTGAATTTGCTGAGTCATCTGTAGAATAATGCACCGTCACTCCTGCTGCAGTGTCCTTTTCAAAGGAACGGCCAGGTCACATCCTGATGACATCATATTCTGTCACATCTCCAATTTCACATTATTGGTTTTTCTCAAAACCTGTTCAGCCATTTGTGTTTGGGGTTGCCACTTGTAGAGTGACCACAGAATTCTGATGAGACTGACTGTAGACCTGACTGTAGTGGGTCAGAACCATTCTGAGGCCCACAGTAGATCAGCAGTTCTGCCCTGCTGGTATTTATCCTGAAGGTCACTGGTTTTCCCAGCTCGATGTTGGCCCAACTGGAATGCAGCCTGTATTTGGTTCCTACTGTACTCTGTCAGACAAGAACCTCTATTTATAGATTATTAGTACACAAACATTTTTTGAGTGACAAAACTTAAGAGAGTAAAGCGGAGTGTAGTACAGCAGTAGATGTACATCATATAGAACATGCTATAATTTCAATACAGCACCTTCAAGCTGAAGCTCTAGTCTGCGTGTGGTAGAGGAGGGAAATGGCCAAATGTCATTCGGATATTTCAGTTGCACTCGACACTTCTCTTGACCTTTTCCTGTCTTGCTGTCAAATGGTCACGACCTTTGCTTGTTAAAGTGCAACAGTAACCTGATCTATAATCAATCGCACATTTAAACAAGTCCATCCAGATTTTTGAGTTGCTAAATTTTATGTTATCGTTTGGAAAATGATAAATAATGGCGGAAATAAGGTAAACTTGTTACTGTTGGTCATATTTTACATTTTCCGCTTCAGACTAAGGCCTCTCAAGAGCAGATCGACTCCTTCAGGGCGTCTCTGTCCAAACTGGGAGACGTTTACGTCAACGACGCCTTTGGCACAGCTCACCGAGCCCACAGGTGA